>NW_020837952.1:54266041-54331041 GCF_003676395.1 Aethalodelphis obliquidens
TTTTTTTTTTTTTTTGCGGTACGCGGGCCTCTCACTGTTGTGGCCTCTCCCGTTGCGGAGCACAGGCTCCGGATGCGCAGGCTCAGCGGCCATGGCTCACGGGCCCAGCCGCTCCGCGGCATGTGGGATCTTCCCGGACCGGGGCACGAACCCGTGTCCCCTGCATCGGCAGGCGGACTCTCAACCACTGCGCCACCAGGGAAGCCCATCCCTCTGCTCTTAGAAGCTAGAAAACCTTCACCAGGGCCTGCTCCCATCTCCCTGCCAGCCAACTCTTGTGCCTTCTACCCCTGTGGCTCCTCCCCAAACAGGTCAAACGCCACGCAGCCTCAGGGCCTTTGAATCTGCTCTTCCCGATGCCTGGACCATGCGTCCTGGGCTCCTTCTCCTTGTCAGCTCTCTGCTCAGACATCTTCAGAGATGGGCCTCCCCGGAGCACCCCATCGTATGTAACCACCCTGGGATCTCCTTCCCCAGTGTTCCCAGAGGTCAGATCACCTTGTTTACCTACCTGTATTTATCGACTATTTCCTCCTGCTTGGATGTCAGCTCCTTGAGGGCAGGTCCTCAACGTGCTGGTCGCTGCTGTGTCCTCTGGGCCTTCTGAGAGCAGTCCATGGTCCCTGAACATTCTCCACTCACATTGACTGAACCGGGCATGAGAGGGCGCACCTTTGTGTACCAGGCAAGTACGGGCCGGTCCCTTATCCGCAGCCATAAACTCCCAGTGCTCGGCAAACCTTCTCTTTACCTATATGGCAGCAAACCTGAACCAAATTGATGTGAGGCCATTTAGAGTCTTTGTTTATCCCACTTACTATGAATATGTAGGCAGCTTGCTGAAGAAATACTGTGTTTCATTAGGGGGTTATCCTGGGCTAGGCTCCCCAAAAGCAGAGCCAGAGGCAGGACTTGGGTGCTGGTGGTTTATTTGGAAGGTGATGCCAGGAAGCAGGTGGTGAGGACTGGAGAGAGTGAGCTAGGGACAGGGAGATACCAAAACAAGGGTCATTGTCAAGGTCACTGCAGAGGGGAGGTCAAGTCTTCTGGGACCTCATGAGCAGCCTGGACCTCATGCTCACCTGAAGGATGGAGGCTGCTGGGCACTTACCCACCTGCCCCTGGGCCCTAGCTGAGGGTTGCCCCAAGGAGCATTCACTCCCCAGAACTTCCCAGCTGCACCTGAGGTGGGACCTTGTCTGCATGAGGCTGAAATCAAAAGTGGGCTGAAGACCCCAGCACAGGACACCCCCAGACCCTGTGGGAGGGTGACAAAGAATGTGGTATATGCACTAAATTACCTTCCTAAAATCTGGAACAAATCTGGCCCCAAGGATTTCAGGTTCCTAGAAGTAGAATTACTCCATTAGAGGGGACGCTTAGAAAGAGTCTTGCATGAACTTTTAAAGTTTTAATAGATACAACCAAGAGCCCTTTGGAATGGCTGTCTACATGTTACACTTCCTCCACCCAAGTCAACAGCAAATGTGACAGCTAAGTATCAATACTAAGGGCAGACACATTAGCACATGCACTTTTCCAAGAATTTATTTCTCACGATGACACTACAGACTAGTACTGTTTTTTGACAATCATTTTTTTCAGGTAAGGAAACACCTGAAAGAGTCATGAGGCACAGAGGTTACATACTTCATCCAGGTTTCCATAACTGGTAAGTCCAAGGCAGGAGCCCAACCCAGGTGCGATATTAACCACAGGGCTACACTGTCTCCAGTGACATAATAATCATTTAATTCTTACCCATCTCATAAGTGGAAAGTGACAGTTCATTTCTTATTTTGCATTTCTCTATTGTCATTTTATCAGTTAGGATTAGGCATGGGTACAAATAACAGAGACCTAAGCCAGAAATGTATTGCTCAAGGAAAATCTTGAAGTTGGTAGTCTAGAGCTGGCATGGCAGCTCTACTCCACGGTGTCAATCACTCAGGCTCCTTCTCTTGTTACTTTGCTGTGTGTGATCTCTGTTCCCAAGATCTCTTCACAGTCCAATATGGCTGCTGGAGCCCCAACCATCATGTCCTGTCTTCCAGCCACAGGAAGAAAGAAGGGATAAAGAAAAAAGAGACAAAAAAGCACCTACCAGCTGTCTTTTCAGGAAGGTTCCCAGAATCTGCTACTTCTCATTGGCCAGAACTTGGGCACATGGCCTCACCTAGATGGGAGACAGGGGAATGCCTTTTTTTTTTCTTTTTTTAATTAATTAATTTATTTATTTTTGGCTGTGTTGGGTCTTCATTTCTGTGCGAGGGCTTTCTCTAGTTGTGGCAAGCGGGGGCCACTCTTCATCGCGGTGTGCAGGCCTCTCACTATCGGGGCCTCTCTTGTTGTGGAGCACAGGCTCCAAACGCGCAGGCTCAGTAGTTGTGGCTCACGGGCCTAGTTGCTCCGTGACATGTGGGATCTTCCCAGACCAGGGCTCGAACCCGTGTCCCCTGCATTGGCAGGCAGATTCTCAACCACTGCGCCACCAGGGAAGCCCAGGGGGGAATGTCTTTATTCTAGATGATCACGTGCCCAGCCAAAAACCAAAAGTTCTTCTCCTATGGAAGAAGGGAAGGTAGACTGGAGAACAGCCTGTGATCTCTGCCACACTGGAGGAGTATTTTTGCACGGGTTTCCTGGCCATTTTTAGTTCTTCACCTGAGAATTATCTTTTCATCCTCTTCTTTCTCTGTTGCATTGGTTGTTATTTTTAGTGATGCTTCTTGTGGGGAACTCACTACTGTAACAACGATGCTTGGCTCTAAGGATCTGTGTCCAAGTCAAATGGGAGACACAGTGACAGGCCTAGCTCAGCACCTGACTCATCTTAGGCACCCCACAAATAGCGTCCTTCCCCTAAGTCAGGGGTCGCCCACGTTGGCGTGTATCACAGGCCCCTGGAGGGCTAAGAACGCAGAGGCCGGGACTCACTGAAAGAAGACAGGGACTGGACCTTGTGGCTTTACCAAGTTCCCCAGGTGAGAATGACACCCGCCAAAGTTTGAGTTTGCCCTGAACTGTTAGCAAACCTCTTTCTGCTGTCATTCAGTTCCTCTTCATTGTCCGGACGGAGCAGCACAAACAGGGCCGGTGTCTCCTCCCTTCAGCAGCCCCGCACACATCTTGAACAGAGTAATGAGGCCTCCCCGAGCCTTCTCTCTGCCAGGCTAAAACCCCAATTTGCTCACGTGTCCCTTGTCTGACAGGATTTCCAAACCCTTCCAAATGGTACTATTCTCAGGAGATGGACCCCAGTGGGTCCTGGAATTGACCACAGCCTCTCCAGATGGGTTCTGGGCAGTACAGAAGAGCAGAGAACCCTCACTTCCCCCAGCCTGGACCCTATGTTTCTACGAATGTGGCCCGTGGCCGCATCAGCCCTAGAGGCAGCTCTGTCACTCTGCGAACTGACACGGAGCCCAAATCTACCACAACCTCCGGAAGCAGGAGCTGCATGTTGATGGCGTCGATCTGCACACGGCGGCAAGTCACACAAAATCCCTGCTTAAGCAAGTTCAAGCTAAAGAGACATCATGTCACGTGAGAAGCAGAGGCAGGCAGGTCCAGGCCCACTGCGATCCTCAGCTCCACCGTTTCTTCAAACATGACCTTTGTTCTCTTTCCATTTGGCCTTCCTAGTGTGTCAACTTTGCTCCCAGAGAAGGCCCGCGCGGCCACGAGGCTGCAGTGGTTCCCGTGTCTGCATCCCAGTAAGATACAACAAGGGCATCCTGAGGAACACGGGAGACCCTTCCCCTCAAAGCTCCCTTATAGGTTTCCTTCCCTTGGTTAGGAAGTGGGTCACGTGGCCATTCCTAAACCAATCACTGGCAAGGGGGGGTAGGGCCACCATGATTGGCTCAGCCCAATCCAGATTGGCCTGGAGCTGGGGGCAGGGCCATGTCCAGTGGTGTGTGTATGTGGGGAAAGCTCTCCTGAGCCTAATGAGGGTTCCTTCAGGGAAGGTAAAGGGGAGACATGGGGGTTCGGAGGGAAACCCCCAGCAGACAGAACAGCAGGTGCAAAGGCCCAGAGGCGTGATTGGATGAAGGGCTTTCTCAGCCTGGCTGAAGGAGGCGATGAGATTATTTAAACAGATGAGGAACACAACCACATGCATGCCCACCAAGGTCCCTTTGGCTGCTTCAAAGAGAGGGGCTGGGGGGCTTCCCTGGTGGCGCAGTGGTTGGGAGTCCGCCTGCCGATGCAGGGGACGCGGGTTCGTGCCCCGGTCCGGGAGGATCCCGCGTGCCGCGGAGCGGCTGGGCCTGTGAGCCATGGCCGCTGAGCCTGCGCGTCTGGAGCCTGTTGCTCTGCAACGGGAGAGGCCACAGCGGTGAGAGGCCCGCGTATCGCAAAAAAAAAGGGCTTATGAGAAGGATTGCTGTGAATCCGAAATGCAATCTAGATGTTCTTCAAGAGAGCAGAGAGTGGCATTCCTCCTTCGTTGCTATTTGATGGTGGGGCTGTGCTGTTGGGAATGGTACTCACTTCAGAGACTGAGCCACATGAGGCCCCATTATCTACTAGGGTTACATTCCCAGTATTCACTCCTCACCTGAAGAATGTGAAAGGAACTTTATAAATAGTTAAGGGAGAATCACATCCGGCAGCTCCCATGCCTGGCCCTGGCCAGTGTGCTCCTCCCAGGAGCCAGAGGCCATGTCTCCTTTAGGTTTCTCCACTGCAGATGCCAGCCAGGGCCCGGGCCCCAGACGGCACATAGAGCAAGGCTTGTGGGTCGACCCTCAGAGTAAGAAACTAGGAAAACCACCTGCGCTGGGGATTCTGCGGAGAAGCAGAAGAAGGAAGAAAAAATAGGTGTTTTACTCAGCTGACAAAGGCAAAGGGAGGACACACCCCAAATGCAAATGGCCTTTCTGACCTCCCCTTATCCCTGCCATCGCTCCTCCCCCAGAAGCCAGTTCCTTCATCCCCTCTCTCCTCCAGGAGGTCAAAGTCCAGCACCCCCCAACTCCTGGGCCCGAGCTGTGCCATCTCTGCTCCCATCTCCTCCCCTCTTTGCAGTGTCATCTCCTCCTCTGTGACTGGCCTTCAAGCCCACCCTGCTCCGGCCCGGACACAAAAAAGCAAAACCATTTCCTCATCCAAAGCCATTTATTGAGCTTTTTCCTCCAAACAGTGGGTCCCTCCCCCAACCCTTCCCCGAGGGCTCCCTTAATCCTGAAGCCCAGCCCCTCCCCGCCCCTCCCCCAGTGCTTGCAAGACCTGGGCAAGCTCAAAGGGAAGCTCAAATACTGTAAGTCTAAATATTTAAGGGCCACATCAAGCTAAGAAATCATTAGCACATCCTCCTGCTTTGACAAACATGCCTCATAATGACCTACAACAGATCTGAATTCAAATTCTTGGACTCGTTGAACGCGGCAGCCCAGGGGAAGCAAGCCCCTGTTTTCTGGCCCACCGCACACCCCTTCTCTTCTCACTCCAGCGCTGTCCCACAACTTAAGGGGTCTCACGTGCATGCACGTAGCCCCCCAGCCCACACATCTAGGCTCTGCCCGCACTTCCCACACACGGCTACCCCTTGGCCTTCTCTTGTGCCCACATGGGTGGCCCTGTCCGCCCTTGGAAAGACAGATCCTGGAAGCAGACCTAAGGCCACCTGGGCAGACAGTCCTGGGGATCCCAGGTATTTTGAACAGGGTCTAGAAATGAGGAGGCCCTGGGCATGCACATGTCGGCCTTGCAGACTCATCGCCCTGCAGGGAGAAATGGGGGGCGGGGGCAGAAGCAGGTCAAAGTAGGCCCTCTGATGTGCACGGCCCAGGGCAGGGCCCCTCTTGACCCTGGTCCCGACCTCTGCCTCCTTTCCTTCCCATGTCTGGGGCCTAATCGAAATATTTTAAGGCCCGGCCTCCGTCCTCCCAGGTCATGCCACGCTCCCTATGACCGGAAAGGCTCTCCCCATTCCCCGTTTTCTGGACTTCATTTGTCTCATCTTGAAGTGAGGAATTTGTAACAGATAGCTTAGAAGTAGCCAGGATTTCAACAGCAAGGATCGGAATGCAGGGTCTGACAGAGCTTGGGACATCTTCACATAAGTCCGAGGCTCAGGCCAGTCATAGGCCCTGGGCCTCTTTCAAAGCTGGCCTTCTGTCTGTTCTCTGCTGGACTACAGGTTGGGACATCCTGCCATGTCCTAACTGGGCCTCAGGCCTGTCTGGAAGAAACCATCTAGAGGAACAGGTAAAGCATGGGAGTCAAATGGGGTGGCATTCCCTCCCAGCTGCCCCGGATGAGCAATGCCACTTCAGGGAAGTTCCTGTTGCTGACTCTGTTCCTCAAATGCAAAACAGAGCTAAATAAAGCACCTACTTCACAGGGTTGCTGTGGGAATCAGATGCAACTTGGTCTGTGTGATGGATACGTGGGATTGGCCCATCACCCTGCAGAGGTCCTCCTGGCACTGTGGACGCCAGAAAGCTAAAAATGGACCACCAAGCAAGACCCTCCTGAAGCTGAGTGTCGCAGGCGGTTTCGGGTCTGCAGATCGGTTACTCTTTGGAGAGACGCGGAAGGAGGCAATGAGGCCGAGGGTATGCTTCTGTGACCATCCCCTGCCTTAGCAGAGGAACCTTCAGCCCATCACCAGCTTCCATGGGCATCCGCTGGGCTCCTGTGGTCCTGGCACCAGCAGCCCGGGTCCTGCTAATGGACCAAGGGGCAGCAGCCTGCTAGGTGGTCCAGATCTGCGCTGTTACTTAGAAAGTGAGTCCACAAAGCACAAGCCTGAGTCTGGGTCTTCAGCCCTCCAGATGAGTCTGTATGACTCCAGTCTGGGTCTGGGTCTTCAGCCCTCCAGATGAGTCTGTATGACTCTTGGTCCCCTCTCTAATCCTTCCCCAGCTCAATTAGCTATAGAGAATTCTGTTGTCTGCAACAGAGCCCAGGGCAAAGTAGATCAGTTCACAGCTATTGTGCCTCACTAATAGAGGGGGGCCAGAAATATTGTTTGCAAGAGCGACTGGAGGAAGGGGAGGGTGGGCGGGTTCCTTACGGGTTCTGGTAGCTCTCCAAACGACAGGAAGGGGCAGTTGTTGGAGGAGGTCAGGAAAAGGGAAGGCAAGACTCTTGAGGACAAGGACTTTCAGAGGCTACAACTTCCCATGTCTCCACCCGTCACCGTGACTCCCTCACACATGATCTTGCTTGGTTTGGCAAGAACCATGAAGACCCAAGACAAGCTGTCAGGGACTTTGGGGAGGGCTGTTTCAGCCCGAGAAAGGAGATTCGGGGCGGGGCTCCCAGTTCCCAGGGGAGCTAGGCAGGAATGGGTGTGGCAGACTTGGTACTGAAGAGAGAGGACAGACCAGCAGGGGTTCCAGGCCTAGCGGAAGAGAAAGGGGACCCAGGCCAGGCAGAGAGGCAGCCCTGGACCTCACGTGGAGGATGGACCGTGGAGATCCAGTCACAAACCCCTCCAGGCACCGGTGCGAGGCGACGCGGGTGAGCCCTGAGTTAACCAGAGACCCTGCCATCCAGGCTCACACATCAGGATGTCTTGGTGCCAAAGACAAGGGTGAAGGGGAGGACACGCCGAGAGCTAAGGGCCCGAGGAAGGAGACAGTAGCTGAGTTCCCCTAGGAGCAAGGCGGAAAGCAGAGCTAGGAATGGGGACCGGGTGAGCCGCGGGAGGGCGATGGGGGAACAATGAATGTGCACAGAACCTTTGCCTCTGACTTGCATCAGGCCACAAGGTCTCCTTTCCTGCAGGTAAAGAGCCCTGAGAAGGCGGCTCCTGGGGGCTGAGACCTTACCCCTGCAGGAGACTGCAAATGCAGGGCTGAGAAGCTGCACATTGGGACCTGCAACCCAGGGAAGCGGGGTGCACTGGGGCCAAGAGAAAGTTCAGACTCAGAACTGGATTCTCCAACCCCACATTCTGGAAAACATTGAGGAAAACACCTCAGCTGCTGTGAAATCACCTTAAGTACCCTACTGTCAGGGAGCAGAAATTGAAGGCTATCCTGGAAGAAGGGGTAGCAGACCCCCATCCTCACAACAATGGCATGGGGAGGCCTCATGGATGGCAAGGGGAAGGCAGCTGGGCTGGGTGAGCCTGAGCCTGAGCCAGGCTGGGGGACCCTAGGCCAGTCCCAACTGCAGGCCTGAGATGACAGAACTTGTGAGATTCCAATACCTGCTCCTCTGAACCCTCCCCCACAAACCTGCCCCCCACCCCACCACGGTGCAAGTTCACAGTGAAACTTCCCTCAGGAAGCAGGACACGAGCTGCTTGGGAAGAGCCAGTGAGCAGAGGGAGACCACGGCCCAGGCTGCGGCAACTTGGGACAGCAGCACTGAGGCGGCTTGAGGGCAGCTTGGAGGGGACGGGAGGCCAGCTGAGGCTCCAGCCTGGGCCCTTCCAAGGAGCCCCTCCCCCCAGTCCACACCAACTCCCAGGGAGGCAAAAGGTATCAGGAAGGGTCCATGGGCCGAGAGCCACCAGGGCCACAGGGACTGCTGACCCCGGGGCGGGGCCTGCCGAATGCCTCCGTGTGGCATCACTCGCGGGGGAAGAGCTCAGTGCCTGGGAGGCCACTCCAAGTGCCCCTGTAGCAATCCGGGCTGAACCCAGGGGCTGCCCAGAGGAGGGTCTGCAGCGGTTGGAGAGCAGGGGTCTGGGAAGAGAGGGGGAGGGGCTCTGCCTCCTGGGAAGTCACGGAGGCTGGGGCTTGGAGGTGGGC
Source organism: Aethalodelphis obliquidens (assembly GCF_003676395.1). Lineage (NCBI taxonomy): Eukaryota > Metazoa > Chordata > Mammalia > Artiodactyla > Delphinidae > Aethalodelphis > Aethalodelphis obliquidens. Next base: position 54,274,759 of record NW_020837952.1, read on the forward strand.
TCCAGGCTCCCCCCGCCCGAGCGAACGTTTGGCAGTTCAGCCTGAGGTCACTAGATGAGGGCCCGAGCTCCGTGCCTGCCCAGAGAGACATCTCTTGATCCCTGAGAAGGCGCAGGCGTGGTTGACAGCTGTGGAGAAAAGGGCAGCAGACTGGTGGCGCGGGGAGGGCGGGGGACAGGCAGGTAAGGGGGCCCAGGTCAGGGGCCCAGCGAGGAAAGGACAGCAGACGGGTTGGAAGAGGCAGGCAGTCTGGAAGTTGTCCTCGGCAAGGCCAGGGGACCTGCTTAGGGTCCTCCCGCATCACCCCAACCCTCTGAGGGCAGTTAGAGGCAGGCGTATGAGAAACTGGGGCCCTCGGATACTGACTAGGTGGCGTAATCCCAGGAATCAGCTGAGACTTAAGTGATGACCCAATGTCCCTCCACCCCTAAGGTCTGGATCCAGTGATGGAGGCCTGGACACCAGGAAGGGGAGCAGGGGCACATGGCATACGGGCTGCCAGGTTTCCAGCGTGGAGAGGCCACGAGGCCCCCCAGCCGGCTAGGCTTGGCGGTGAGAGGCACACTGACACTTCAGTTCCCTGCTGGCCCACCCTGTCTGGCGGACACACTTCTTTTTTCCTTGACCAGGGGCGGGCATTGCCATAACCCTGAGTGTGAGGCTCTGGTGAGAAAGGGAGACGGAAACCAGGTGCCAGAAACTGGAGGCGCTGAGACTCCAACTTGCAGAGGGAGGGGTCGGCATTCAACAAAGACCTTGGCCCTGTTGTTTTAAATAAGAAATTTATTGCAAATATAGAAATTGATTCTCTCCATACAGGAATCTCCGAGTTGAGGAAAACAATTTCGTGCCATTCGGTTTAAAACAGGAAATCGGGAGGAAGGGGAGGCAGATATAGGGAAGAGAAAATAAATGAAGTCCCCCCCCGACCCCGAAAAGAAGAAAAGGACAGTTCAGGCCCCACCGAGGGAGGAAGGGTCCACACACAGCTAGGGTTCACAGGTTCGTAGCCCGGGGCCAGGAGCCCAACTCTGCAGACCCAAACCAGGTGCCAGGCGGCAGGGCAGGGCCGAGGGGCTGGCGGCTCCTTGGGGAGGGAGGAACCAAGAGTGGGCCCCTCGGCCCTCCCCAGCCCTGTGCTTGTTTGGCGAGAGGCAGGGGAAGGAGAGGCCGCCCAGACCCTCTCCCCGCACCCCATTCGACCCCCCTTCCTCTCCCTACTGCTGGGCAGCAGAGGTGTACCTTTAACAGGGGGGACTCTGGAGCAGGCGTGAGAACAGGAGTCTATACACTGGTTCTGCCTTAAAGGTGGGAGGATGGACAGGTGGCCGTGGAACAGAAGTCTTCGCAGAGAGGAGATCAGCGTTGCGGTCAGGCGAGCCCCAACCTTCACACTGGCCTGGCGGGCAAGCTTCAGCCCTGCCCCTTAAGCCCCATGGGGGCCGGACACCCCAGGGCTTCCCCATGCCTTGACCACCCAACCCCCCCCCCCACGGAAACAGAGCCCCGCTCCCTCAGGAATGGGGTGGGATGCTGCTAAGCCGTGGGGTCCTCGCAGGGCAGGGCCAGGGGAGTGGGGGGCACCCGAGGAGGTACTTGGGGACACCCAGCTCCTCCTACCCTACTCCCTCCTGCTCCCGTCTCACCCTCCCACGGCCGGCAGTCTAGTCCTCAGACTCTGTCGTTCAGAGAGCTCGGCTGCCGGCCACCCCTGCCCTGAGGGCTCCCCAAGGTCCTCGCCCTCCGTCGCCCTATTTTAATTCTCCGTGCAGTGCCCATCACTGGGGAACAGTTTGAGGTTGTCCCGTCACTGCATGTAGGCCCCTTATAAGCCAGGACCTGTCACTCTTGTCTCCCATGCCCGGGCCCCTTTCCTGGCCTCAGTCTGTCTTTAACTGGTTTCGAGACCTTAGAAGCTTTCTTTCCTTCCCCTTCCTGTGCCTCTGTTTCCCCCTCTGTTAAATGCCCAGGACGTGGAGTGGGGCAGGTGAGCGACTTCCTGCTGGGAACCATCAGAGCCCCTCGGCCAGGCCCAGCCTCTTCACCCTGCCTCTCTAGGGCTCTCCAGACCTACTCTCCCCAAGCGGGTCTTTCCACTCCCACTGCCCCGCACACAGTCCTTTCCTGGCCTGGACACACGCCACCACCGTCTTCCTGCTCTGTCCCCTAGGAGGGGTCAGAGGCGAGGGGCCTTCGGGTGGCCAATACAGGCCCCTCCTGCAGAGGGGAGAAACAAGCCTGGGACCCCCAAGGAGGCGGCCGCCCCAGACTAAGCTTTCTTCCTGCCAGACCTCCGCTTTTCACTTCTGGAAGGCCATTAGCTCCAACAGAGGGTTCGCGGCCCCTACCTGTGCTCTCCAGGACAGCATGGACCCACGGATGCCCCTTCCCAGGAACAGGCGCCCAGAAGGCTCGAGAGATTCTGTGATAAGGGATGGCAAGCCTGGGCACGACCCAAGGCAGGTCCCAGGAGGTCCAGGATGCGGCACTCACATCTCCTCCAGCTGGCTCGCCCCCTCCACTCCAGCAGGTTCCTCGTTCCTCCTCCCCGGTACCTTCCCTTCTCTCCTGGTTGCCTGCCCTCCTGGCCCGCCCAGGCCATGGCCCAGGGCCACCGTGCTCACCTCCATTGCAAACACAGGACCGGGGCCAGCCAGACTCCTTGACATAAATGTTCGTTTGACTTCCGTGACTATTTCGCCCTGCCCGCCCCCCGAGGAAAAATTATCCTGAACAGGACACAGGACACAGACGCAGGAAGGCCTCCAGGGTGAGCTACAGTGCAGTGGCCCCCTCCCCAGAGCTACGGCCTGGCCTGGGCAGCTGGAGGACCATCTTCTTCCTCAAAGATCTGTACGACCTGGGCTGTGAATGTCGGTTCACCTCCTGGGAGTGGAAGACCCTTGTGGTTAAGATGGAGATCTATCCTTTAGAGCGCCCTGAAGCCGGCCTGTCTGAGGTTTTTACAGGTCATCTTCAACCAGGAATGATGGGGGAATGAAGGCGGCTCTGTCTCCAGTGAGGCCAGGCCAATGTCACGGGGGGGACCCCTCCGCCTATAGGTTCCTCCCTCAGGGCCCCAAACCTCCCCGTAGGGCCACCCATGAAGCCCCAAGCTCTGGGCTTCCTGTACTCAGCAGTGTGCCTGACCCTCCCCACCCGGCAGCCAAATCACCAGACCCCCTCCCTCTTCGGGGGCCCCGACTTCCTCATCTGCAAAATGGGAGCAAGTAGGACAGAGGAGAGGTCCCCCCACGCCCCCTTGCCCGGGGCTGTCCTTCCCGAGCAAGGAAGAGGCCAAGGGGCGAGGCCATGTGGGAGGAGAGGAGGCGGCACTTGTGGGCCCAACATCCGGAAAGATAGGAGGCGGGTGTGGGGCGGGGGCTGTGTTTCGCTGGTACCTGTTTTGGGTCTTTTGCAGAGCTGGCCCGTCCCCACGTTTCAAGAGCTGCTTGTCAGATCACAACAGAGGGACTGTGGGAATTGGGGGGGGGGGGGGGGGGGGGGGGGGCAAGGGAGTCTGGACAAACTGGCACATACACGACAGATGTTTGCTCAGAAAAATACAGTAAAATCGTCATGCAAATATAACAGGGAATCTGCTTCCTCACATCACTGGCTTCTCGGCCTGCTTGCTTTTCTGTTTTGCCAATCCGGTCTGAGGAGGGGCTGGGGGGCAGGATTTGGGGAGCCGGGGGAGGCCTGCTCTGCACATCCATGCTGGCCCCCTCCCCTCCGCTCCCCAGGAGAACAGTCCTTTCCTTGCAAACGTCACCCCCAAAGTGAGCCCCGGGCTTGGTCCGTGCCCCAAGTAGGTGTGAGAGGGGCTGGGTTGAGCCCTGAGGTCCCCTCGCCCTCCACGGTCCTCCCCCAGATCCTACAGGAACGGCACTATAGCTTCCCTGTCAGAATGCCCCCCGCAGTGCAGGTCTGGTCCCCTCCCAGCAACCACCCTCACCCCACGGTCACACTCCCCAAATCTCAAGAAACCCAACTGGGTGACAGGCCAAAGGCAGGAGGGTGGGGAGAGCCAAGTGGGCTCCATCCCCGCCTGCGGTGGGTGAGGCACCAAGGGGCACACTGGCAGGTGGGCAAAGCTACAGTGTCTCCGCCCCCCACGGGCCCACCTCCCATCCACAGGGGAAGGGACGGCCGACTCCAGCCCCTCAGCACCCTGACAGTGTTCAAGACCCCACGGTCTCAGGAACCCAGACCCACCCCCTTACAGCGCCCCAGGAAGCCCCTAGCTCTTGAGAAAGGCAGCCACCCCCTCTGGCCCTACCCTCTCTCACCGCCCTCTACCACCCACACTGAGAGAGAGAACCCCCAAGAGGCCAACGGTCCCAACTGCCAGGCTCTGGGTTGCCATGGCAACAGAGGCTGGCCAGGGACGGGAGGGGCCCCGGGAATCCAGCCTGCTCCTTCCCAGCAGGGGTGAGGTGGGAGTGCTCACCATTTGTGCTTTGTTCAATGTAGGATGGGGGTCAGCAAGGGAGGAGTGGCCATTTTCAGGGAAACATGGGAGCCCCTCAGGCCAGGGGGGTGGGGCAGGGATAGGCAACCAAGAGGGGGTGAGTGGAAAAGCTCCGGAAAGCCCTCCTTCCTCTGGGCAGGCTGAGATGCTGCCCCGAGGGCCGTGGCGGGGAGCGGGAGGGGGGATCGGGCCGGTGGGAGGCCAGGATGCAGGGGCAGAGGCAGGAAGGCCCCCATTAGATCCCACCTCCCCACTGCTCCCAGGCATCACAGTATACTGCTGCCCTTCTGGGACGAGCAGGGCTCCTGGAGGCCCAGAGAGGCTGGCGGGCCAGGGCATGGGGCCTGCACCTGAGACGCGGTGGCTGCTGGCTCAGCCGCTCTCCTCAGACCCCATCGGCAGCCCTCAGGCTACTTGGAAGACACTTGAAGGGGGCCGGTGGACCGTCCCCGTACCTGCTCCTCCCCTGTCCACAGGACCTCCCACCTCTCCTGGGTGCTGGCGGCGGGGGTTGGGGGGAGGGGGAGTGTGTATGGTGCAGAGGCCCCTGTACATGATGAATCACAGCTCCACGCTCGGGAAGGGGGGGACGTGGCCATGGGGCTTTCTAGAAAGGAAAAGCACCCGCCTGATTCTCACGTGCCACAGCCCCAGGAGACCACAGCTCTAGAACAGGTAGTGGGTGAACCGAGGGTGAGGGCCCCGGGAGAGCTCCTGGGGCTGGGGGATTGCACGGGGCCGGGAAGTTGGGAGACTTGACTCTCGCCTGCCACGTGACCCTGGGGTTAGCAATTCCCTTCTCTGGGCCTCGGTTTCCCCATCCACAAAGGACGGAAACGATGCCCACTGTCCACCTTCTACTAAATCTCCACGTGACCTGTCCCCCAGCCGGGGGGACCCGCTCCCTGCCCCAGGGGGGGCTTCGGCCCATCCCCGCCCCGGGCTCCTTTGCCCCCAAACCTGTCCCTAGTCCCAGAGCCCCAGACCCCACCCCCTCTTTTGGCTTCCTCGCCTGCCCGCCGGCCCCACCCAGCACGCACACCCTGGCAGAGTCCCTGGGCAGCACAGTAGAGACGACTGGTTTCAGTATCAGTGTGTAAACTTTAAGGTGAACATGTCTTTGTTTTCCCGTCTGGTATTGTCGGGTGGTGGTGGTTCACAGTCAGGTGGTGGTCAGGTGTGTGCGTGGGTGCGTGCGTGCGGGTGTGCGTGTACGTCCACTCCTTGGCCTCGGCCCCCAGCGCGCCCCGCCCGGCCGCCCGGGCCCTTCCCCGCGTGCCCCTGGCCCTCCCCCTCCAACCTCACCAGGGAGGAGAGGGTCACAGCTTCTGCTGGGCCGAGACCCCCTTCCAGTAATCGAGGATGTCGTGCAGGTCCTCGTCCTTGGCGAACTGGACCTTCTTGCGCAGGGCGTGGCCGGCGGCCATGTACACCTCCTCCCGGTGGTGCTTCTTGTAGGGCCGGAAGCGCTCCCAGATCTTGTGCGTGCTCTCGGATGAGTACTCAGGGCTGGAGGAGTAACCTGAGTAGTAGTGTCTGGGGGAGAGCTGCGAGTAGGTGGAGTCCCGCTTGGTGCGGGTCAGCGGCTTGAGGAAGGACACGCGCTGGCTCAGGCTGTCGGCGCCCTCCTCGTAGTACAGGGCCGGGAAGCTGTGCCGGTGCTCGCTGCAGTGGTAGGCGGGTTTCACCTCCAGGTGGTGGATGCCGCCGCCGCCCCCGCTGCTGCTCGCTGGCACCAGCGGGAGCCGGTCCAGCGGGCTGTTTAGGGGGCTGCCCTTCTCGATGTACTTGGAGTCGCCCTTGGCCAGCCCCGCGGCGGCCGGATGATCCGGCACGTCAAGGCTGAAGACCTTGGCGCTCTTGACGGAGCCGCTGGAGGAGACGCTGCAGGTCTTGCGGGCCACGGCGGCATCGGCGCTCAGCTGGCGCTGCAGCGGGTGATGGGAACTCTCCTTGTAGGGAGGTGAGAGGAAGCTGGGCCGCTCCAGCCCCCCAGGGGTGGCAGTCGAGGAGGTGGTGGAGGCCGCAGGGAGGGACTGGCATTCGAAGGCCATCTCAGGGTCCCCGCCACCGCTGCCACTCCCCAGGAAAGAGGCCGAGTCCAACTTGAGGGCATCGATGCAATTGTTAATGATCTGGTTGACCTTGTCCACCTCCTTGGCGATGGTGGAGATCTCGGCGGCCGAGCCCTGGCCGTTCTCCAGCTCCGGGAGGTCATCCTCGGGCCGGGCCAGGCCATCGCCGCCCGTGCCCGTGCGCACCTCGATGTAGTTGCCCTTGGTGGCCACCTTGGGCGTGTCCAGCCCAGCTTCCAGCCCCTTGGAGGTGGTGGGCTTCTCCCCGATCATGGAGGGGATGGAGGACATTCGGGACACGGGCAGCACAGGGGGCTCGCCCAGCTTCTGGGCGGCGTGGACGACGGAGCCGGCATCCACGTCGGCCCCGTAGCGCATCTCCAGGATGGTTTTCTTGACCTTGACCGACTTCTGCTTCTCCTCCTGCATGCGCCGCTTGCGCAGGCAGTAGTAGACGGCTCCCAGCACGATGACCATGCCGAAGAGGCAGCCCAGGATGGTCATGATGTAATGGGTGGTGGTGGAGGTGCTGGGCGCCAGGTCGCCCGGGACCGGGTCCCTGGTGGTGAAGGTCAGGCAGGTGTGGTTGAAGCGGCGGCTGTTGCGCAGCGAGGTCACGCAGAAGGTGTACTCGGTGTGCGCCCGCAGCTTGTCCAGCGTCACGATCTCCTTCTTGTTCTTGAGCGTCATGACGTCGGAGAAGTAGCTGTTGTTGTACTGAACCAGGACGTACATCTTGCTGTAGGGGTGCGGGATGATGACCACCAGGGTGGCCGAGGTGAAGGTGACGTGGTGCAGCTTGATGGCCGGCCCCGCCGAGGCGTCCGTGGTGGACGAGGCCGGTGGCTCCACCGAAAGGATCTCGTCGGGGCTGAAGCCCGAGTTCTCGTCGGGCTCCCTCTGGGCGTCGGTGGAGTAGGGCGTGGGGTGGCTGGCGGGCCGGGCGGGCAGCGAGCCGTTGCGGCACTTGGCCTGCAGCACGGTGATGGCGTTGAGGCTGTGGTAGGGCCGGGGCACCAGCAGCGGGTAGCCGGCGAACTCGCGCGGAGACTCGCACTGCAGGCGGTCGTAGTTCTTCGTGACGTTGTTGAAGACCACGAGCCAGGCCAGGAAGCCAAAGAGGTCGCACTCGCAGTTGAAGGGGTTGCCGGCCAGCTCGCACACCATGAGGCTGGCCAGGCTGGCGAAGGTGGCGCCGTCGAGGCGGCTGAGGCGGTTGGAGGACAGGTCGATGCTGATGAGGCTCGGGCACTCGGAGAAGGCGGCGGGCGTCACCACCTCGATGAGGTTGTGCTGCACGAAGAGGAACTGCAGGCGGCCCATGCCGCGCAGCATGCCCTCGGTCAGGTTGCTCAGCTTGTTGTAGCCCAGCTGCAGCACCTGCAGGCTCGACTGGCCCAGGAAGGCACCGTCCTCGATGTAGGAGATCTCGTTCTTGGTGAGGTTGAGGTCGGTGAGGTTCCCGAAGCGGTTGAGCGAGGAGTAGAGCACGGCCTTGAGCTTGTTCTCGTTGAGCCTCAGGTCGTGCACGGTGCTGTTGATGTGCTGCGGGATGGTCTCGTAGGGCGGCTGGTTCTGGCTGCAGATGGCCAGCCACACGTAGCCCTTGTCGCCCTCGATGAGCCAGCAGTCGGCGCGCACGGCGCCCGGCCGGCACACGCACAGCAGCGCGGCCGCGCACAGCCCCAGGCGCAGCATGGCTCCGGCCGCGGCCTCCTCACAGGCCGGGCTTGGGGTCGGGGGCCGGGGCGCAGGTGGCCTAGCGGCCAGAGGCTGGGGCCGGCAGCACAGTCCTCCCTGGGGCCGCCACCATCTTGGGGGCGACCCCCAGCTTGGGGGCCCCAAGCGAGGCAGGCAGAGCCGGTGCCAACTGTTGGGGGCCTGCCGGAGTGCTACCCGCAGGAGCCGGGCGCCACGGCCAGGCCAGGGCCACGGGGCTACAGGCCCCACAGTCTGCTTCCCCGAGGTGCTCCTCTCCTGCCGGGAGGGTGCCCGGGCTCTCAAGGCTTGCCTTCCTCTCCCTCCTCCTCCTCTTCCCCCTAGGGTTCTGGGCTCAGAACTTCAGACGATTCCCACGGAAGGCTGGAGACTGGAGCTCTGAGGGGGGAGCGCGAGAGACGGGGACAGGAAGGAAGAGACCCATCTGTCACCTGGTTCCTGAAAGGCAGCACCAAGAGGGGGTGACAGATCAGTGTGAAGGCTCAGAGCAACCCCACTATGCTCCAGTGCAGGCCCCCAGTCCCTTTTCCACCCCCTCCCGAGGGTTCCTGCGCCAGCAGCACTCTGGGTCCCTGTTACATAAAAGAAGGGGGGTGGTGGGTGGCAAGAGGGGGAGGAGGGGGCCGCAGGACATGGAAGGAGAGAGACCAAAGAAACAAGGGAGGGGGAGGGAGGAAGGGATAGAGTCTGGAGCCAGTGGGCAAAGAAGGGAGACTGGAGAGTTAACAGGCCCGGTGCATACACACACATGCGCGCACACACACACAAACACGCCCCAGCACGCTAGTGTCCACACTCGTCCACCTGCCTGCACAAAGACCTACAGGCCCCCACATGAGCCAGAACTCCACGGCACGCTCACGTCGACAGGTGTATACACACACGCACACCTGCAGTCTTGTGTACGGACAACAGGCCCACACACGCGTGGCCACGCACCCAGCAGCCACCCTCCGATCCAGAGAAGAATTAAGATGCCCAGCAAAATGCCTCCTCTCCTCCAGGCCCAAAGATAAATCATTCATTTGTTGTGTAACTGCTGCTGTTCCAAAAATAATTCCCTTGTCTCGGCTTCCATGGGGGAGGGGGAGCAGAGCAGCATGGCCGTGGGACCCCAGGCAGGGGGATGCATAGAGGCTGGGGTCTCCCGCAGTGGGAGGTCACAAGATGAGCTCATCCTGCAGGCGAGAGCAGAGCCAAGGGAAAGAGAGGGTGAGAGTCTGGGAATCCAGACACACCCTCCAGAGCCCCTCCGCAAAGCGCTTTCCGGTAGGGGGCGCGGATCCTGCAGGGGACGCCTCAGGCAGAAGAAGCCAGAGGCCTCCGGAATCCCGTGACCGAAGCCCGGCAACCCCTCAGTGGCTGGGAGAGTCAGAGGCCCAGAGAGGAGCAGTGACTTGCCTAGAGACACACACCACAGCCTGGGCCAGGATGAAGGCTACCGAGCCAGCAGGAATCCGGAGGCCTGGAGCCCCGCCCACCCTGCCTGATTGGCCAGGTGGAGCACACCACCCCTGAGTCTGTTTCCACAACTATGAAGTAGGGGACCAAGCCCCTGCCTGGCCATCTGATGGGGGAGAAGTAAGGTGAGCCATGCTGCCCGTGCTCAAGATGAAGAGGGTCAGTGGGGGCAGTGCAGGGCTCCCAGCCCACAGACCCTCATTTTCCAAGTGGGGAAACTGAATTTCAGTCTGGGGTGGGCTTGCCCCGGTCACTCAGCAAGCCAGACACAGCCCCTCATCCAGATCAGTTTCTAACTCACACCCAGTGCTCTCCTGACCGCGAGAAGAACTCGGTCCTCCCTCCCTCCGCCCTGGGCACTGGCCAGGGATGTGAAGATTAGGCCAGAGAAATCCATGTTTGGATAAAGAAAGCAGAAGACTGTTCACAAGGCCCACCTCTGCGTCCTGCTCCTCCTCCCGGGAAACTCCAGGAAAAAAGCACTTTAAGAAAAAATGTGGAACCTCTGCTGTCAAAGCGAAACCAATTTACAGCCCTGAGTCCCAGAGGGCTGGGACGGAGGAAAGGGAAGTGGAGAGGGAGAGAAGCCCCCAGAGAAGCCCAGGCAGGCAGTTTTTGTTGAGGTGGCAAGTGAACAGGGCGTCCAGGTGACCCCTCGGGTGAAAGGCTGATGCAGTGTCAGAGGCTGTGAGGATCAGGACCTCCAGGGGGGCCCGCCTCACACCTCCCCGTCCCCTGCAGGACCAGCTTAGGCTGAGAGGCCGGACGGGGGCAGGGAAGGGGGCAACCACGAGGCTGTCGGCCAAGAAGGGGGCAAGGACAGGCAGCAGAGAGCGTTTCTGTCCTTGGCTGTGCCACGAAAATTCTCAGGGCTGGATTCGGGAGACCAGGGCTCCCATCCGACGTGGCCGCTGGCTCCCAGGGGGCCTCAGGCCAGACCTACCCCTCCGGTGGCTTCAGTTCCCCTCCCCCTCAGGCAGCGAGGCTGTAATGGAAGAGGCTGAGTTGCCAAGTTTGCCCTATCAGAGAACCCTCCGTCTGCCCCTCCTCTGGCTGGGAATGTCTGGGGACCGCATTTGTTTGCAGGTGACGCGCAGGTGTGCGCTGGCTCAGAGCACTGGAGCAGGGGCGTGCTGACGTGTACGAGTAGACGGGTGTGCAGGCCGGCGGCTGTGCACACACATGCCCGTGTGCACAGGATGTGTGCCTGCCTGGCCAGCTACAGGAGTGAACGTAGGAGTGAACGAGGGCGTGCCTGTGTGTGGAGGGATGGGAAGGGATGCATGTGGAGCGTCTCTGGGGAACACAGGCCCGCACCTGCCTGTATGTCGACATGTTAAGCACATGTGTGGCCCACATGAGTACGTATGTATGTATACGCACATGAGGAACTTGAGCCGCATCGAGCCCCCTCATCCTCAGATCTGAGTTGCTCAAACCATCACCCGCTCGGCCAGACCCAGCAGCTGTCAGGCTAAGCTGAGCTGGCCAGACTCTTGGAAATCCCAGCCCATGCTGAGGGTGTAAGAAGAGGCGAAGGGGAAGGGAGGGGAGTAGGAGAAGGCGCCCAGACTTGGAGAGGCTGCACTAGTCCAGTCCTGCCTCTTCCCTTCCCAAACAGTTCAGGGGGTACAGTGGCCCCCACGCCCCGAACCTAGCCCCTCTGAGCGCTGCCCAACTGGGCCCTCAAGGTGACCCCGCCCTCTCTCCGGCTCCCCCCACTCCCCCCCCATGACTCAGAGTGGGGAGGAGGCTCCCCCTCTCCCCATCCCGTGTGCGTCAGCCGCCTGTCCCTGTCCCTGGGCTGCCTGCCCACCACCTGTCGAGGCCTGACGCATCCAGGGACGGGGGACAGCAAGGCCGCAAAGGCGCTGACAGCAGCACTTGGCCCCCCGCCCGGCTGCACACCCACTCCAGGTGTGGGGAGGGGCAAGCCGGCCGCCGAGCTATCAGACCTGGGGCTGAGGGTCCTGGGGGTCAGGCCTTCCCCTGCTCCCACGGGAGTGATGCCCCAGCCCAGACACCAGTGGCAAGAACAGGGCCCTACCCACCCCAGCACACCTGGGGGCTAGGGAGAGACAGAAAGGAGGTGAGGGAGCTGCAGACAGGAGGCGAGGGCTGAGGAGGAGGGAAAAGCCAAAATCTGGAGAGAGCTGAGCAGGGAGAGGCAGAGGAACAGAGAAAAACGGAGAGGGCGCGTCGGAGACAAAGGAATCGATCGGCAGAAAAGCACAGCAAAGCACAGCGAGATGACAAATACGGGGGGGGGGTGCGAGGGAGGGGACACAGTGCCTGCCGGCCCCCCCCCCCCATCCAGGGGTCAGATGAGCACTGGGTCTGGCTGAGCCACCGAAGTGCGGCCTGTGAGCAGCCCAGGAAGGGGGTGGGGAGCGGCAGGGAGCAGGTGCTGGAAGCAGAGGCCTCTTCTGCCTAGGACCCAAACGGTGCTAAACCTGGGAGGGCGTGGCCACCCCGGAAGCAGGCTGTGGGCCAGTGGCCAGGGCACCAGGGCGTGAGGGGGCAAAGAGCAGCGCTCCCAGGGGACCTGACCTCAACGGACCCCTCCCCCAGGTGTCAGGTAATGAGTGAACTCTGGCCAGAGCGGGGGCAGGCCCAAAGTGCCCAACCAGCACCTTTCCAAGGGTCCCTCTCTCCTGCCACCACAGAGAGGAGGAATGTGGTGAAGTTGGGGGGCAGCGTGCCGTCGAGGGATCCCCGTCTAGCAGGCTACACACTGCATGATGTCCACTCTCATGGGGACACCCTTGGACAGAAAGGAGGGAGAAGAGTGGGCAAGACCGTACGGGTCTGAGGGGCAGAGCTGACGGGAGGTCTCTGTTCAGAGCTCGGTACAGCCAAGGAAAGTCTGAGTCACTCTGGGCAAAGGCCTTCCCTCTCTGGGTTTCATACCCGCCCCCTGACATCACCGGTCGATCCCACTGGATTCTGCACCCTCCTCCAGGGGCCACGAGGTTCAGGGCCCCTCCGTGGACTCAGAATCCCAGAGCCTCAGAGCAGCAGGGACGAGGAGCCCTGGCTCTAGCCCAATCCCAGCCACTGTCAGAGGGGCAACCGAGGCCAGCACTGGGGAAGGGACACGTCCAGCTGGTGGGAGGTCAGCTCAGGGGCCAGGGTGGCAGCGACAGATCCTGATCTGCCAAACTCGAGTGCCCTCTGGGAGCTGACTGCCCCAGACACGGCCCACTCAGCTACCCCAGGACACTGGGCACAAGCCTCCTCCTTTGCCGAGGAAGTGGGCCAAACGATCCCTGCCCGCGAGGCTGCAGTGAGCTGACGTGGCGGGTGCGGACGCAAGGCCTGGCACGTAGCAGGCAGCATCAGAAAACGTCAGCTACCGCTGTTCATGAGGTTCTTCTCATTATTTCCTCACAACCCTCATCACCTAAGAGTAGGGCTCCCCGGGACTCAGGCTCCCTAACCCCCCTGGGCCACAGACCCCTCCACTGCAGGCTGACCCCCAAGCTCCCCAGTCAGAGGGGAGCCTTGACCTCTCCGCCCCAGGCTGTGGGGCTGTGAGGGCCAGGGGGTCATGGGGCTGCTCCCCCTGCCTGGGCTGGGAGAGAGGATGGACAGGGTGAGGTCTGCCTGTGTGTCCCCCGGCTGAGGGCAGATGGCGTGGGGAGTGGGGAGGCAGAGGTCAGCAGGGAAGATGCGGGGCCGGCCGGCTCTGAGACCTTGGGTGAGTTGCAGGCCCCCTCCAAACCTCAGTTTCTCCACCTGTGTGGCAAGGTGAGTGCCTCCCATCGCCCGGGGCTCCCACGAAATCCCAGAACATAGTGGAGACAAACACGCTCTGTATAGGGCAGGAGGCCCGGCAAATGCACGGCTCCCGCTCGTAAGGTCCTACTCCCGCAGGATGCTCGCAGGGTCCAGGGAGTGGATGGGGGAGGTGAGGCCCGTGTTCTGACCTCCCAGGAGTGGGACGTGAGGCTTAGGCAGGGAAATCTCATTTGCAGCAGCTGATCAGCCCTGGCATGGGCTCCTCCCTGGGCCAGGCTGGCCAAGGCTCTCTAAGGTGCCATTGACCCTGTCCGTGTCAATGCCATTACCCAGGATTACGAGGACCGAGGACTCCTGGGTTCCAGCCAGAACTCGACAGGCGGGCAGCCACCTCACCTCTGCTGGAAGTGCAGCACCAGGCCAGGGGTTCCAGAGATGGGCTGCCACCACTCCACCCTCCGGGACAAAGCCTGCCACCCCCTGGGAACTGGATGCCGGGTCTTGTAGCTGCCTCCACCTCACCAGGGCTCCTCGGGCAGACTGCTCTGGGCCTCCGTTCCTCATCTGTAAAATGGGATAATTATACCTTCGCCACTGAACTACTGTATGGTAAGTGAACCATTTGGATTTCAGGTGCAAAGAGCCCCAGCTGCAGGATGGAGAGAAAAAAGCATGGATGTTGGAGACAAAGGGTCCTGGTATTGAATGCTGAGCTGTGTGACATAGAGCACATTAATCAACCTCTCAGGACTTCAGTCTCCTCATCCATAAGATAGTCGCAGCTACCCTTTACTCAATGGCTCATTTGTGTCTGACATTTTACATTCCTTGAATCTTATATCAGCCCTGCATGGTGAGTGCTGTTGGCTTCATTTTACAGATGAGAAAACTGAGGCCCCCTCCCTCCCCAGCTTCCTCCAAAGAGCTGGGTCCGTTGCAGGGACTGGACATGCACAGGCCATCTTGTGAGTTTCCTGCCCCTTGGGTAGGCACCTCCCTCCCTATCAGGAAAGTGTACAAGAGTGGACCACCCATAAACCGAGAGAGAATTCAATTCTACCATCAGTCAGGAAGTACTCAGTCCAGGTCAGCTGTGTTCCTCAAATATCCCCAGGCACACTCCTACCTCAGGGCCTTTGCACCTGCTACTGTCTCCTCTTGGAATGCTCTTCCCCCAATATCTGCACAACCCACTACCTCACTTCATTCAGATCTCTGTTCAACTGCTCCCCACAACCCCACCTTCCCTGACGCCAAATCTGAGAGGGCTCACTGGTCACTCCACCCTGGCTTTGGTCCCTTCTGATCCCTCAACAATACTAGACATCACTTAGTCCCTTATAAGCCCCTCCCTGCCCCCATAATAAAGTCAGAGTAGGCTTTATCTCGAGCTAACCTGCAACCTCCATACCTGGAACAGGCTCAGACATTTAGCAGGTGCCCAGAACATGATGTGTGGAATGAGAGCTCAGGGCTAGGGATGGGGATGGGGCACAGAGGGAGATCCTGGGGTCCGTGACTCCACTGAATCAGGACTTTATATAACTATCAGAGGGAGGGCCCCCACCACTGATGAGGTGCTCACGGTGTGCAAGAAATGTGCTGAGGCTTCTTTTTAGCCCCATGAGCCACACTTCCCATTTCTCAGATGAGGAAACTGAGGCTCAGAGAGGGGCTGTGATCTGCCCAAGACCACACAGCCAGGAACTTGAACTGGCCTGAGCTCTTAGAACTACCAGACTTTCCAGGATCCCTGCAGATGTGACTTCCCCCAACTTGCATACCTCCAGTGACAGGGATCTCAGCACCCATCTGAGGCTTATTCCCTTCCTGAACAGCTCTGATTATTAGAGACTTCTTTATATTACAAAGCCAAACCTAGCTCCTGTACCTGTGTTCATTCACTGGTCCCAACCTGCCACTGGCCAGATACGGCCTGTCTGGAGCCAATGCAGCCAAGAGTTCTCCGCAAAGGTCCTTCTGACATTTGTTCATCAGTTATCTCATGCCCCTGCAATCCGCGTATCCAGGATGAACAGCCTCACGTCCTCTATTGCTCTTCCAAAGCCACGGTGTCAAGTCCCACACCCTTGGGTCCAGCTGCCCCGGGTCATGCTTGCTGTTAAGATCCCTCCTAAAAGGTGTCACCTGGAGCTGAGCCTCAGCGCCAACATGGTCCGAGCAGTGACCGGCACCGGGGGCCCTCTGCTTCCCTTGTTCGGGTGCCACACTTCCGTGAGAGCAGCGTGGATATGCAGAGCAGTGTGTCCTCACCTTGACCTAGATGTCAACCAAAGCCCCGGGCCCCTTCACATCCTGCCAGGCAGCCCCGATGCCCTCAGAACGTCCTCAGGCAGCTCTGGGAAGTATCTCTTTGGGTTTCACCCGAGGTGCTAGGTTTCCATCCACTCCCATTCCATCACGTCTTGTTAGTCTCAGCCCTCCGTGCCAGCTGCTCCACATCTCAGGGGAGCTGGCTCCTGCCCCTTGATACTACGGCACCCACTCCCAGCTCTGTGCCATCCTGCGCTGGGTGAGCAGGCCGTGGCTGCATCCGTGTCACGGGCCTGCAGCTCACCACTGGGGCAGGTCGAGCACGCTGTGCCACCAGCCACACGCTCACCTGCGCTCCTCACACATCCGCAGGTATTTACTGTACACCTACTGTGCGCCTATGATGTGCGGTATTGCAGACAGATGCACCCTGTCTTCACCGAGTTTCTGACTTACCCAAAAGAGCTTACTAAGAACATGGCCACATCGACAGCAGCAACAGCTGACAGTTATTGGGGGTTAATTGGGTTGGCAAGGCCCCGACGTACTGGGCATCTGTCTCCAAGCCAAGTAACCTTGGCCAGAGAAGGGGGCTGGGCTAGTCTGCTGTGCCACGAGCTGTTATGACACACAGAGGGCTGGCTCACTGTGTGACCTTGGGCAGGTCAGCACCTTGCCCCCTCTGGGCCTCAGTTTCCTCATCTATTTAGGGGGAGAACAGCTGAGCACCTGTGTCTCTCTGGTTTGCTGGGGCCAGCCCCAAGCCCTCTGTAACTGCTCACTGGGTCATCTCCCAGGAACTCAACTGATGCCTGGGCCTCCCCTGCTCCCAGGGGCGTTGGATCTGTCATTAGCACCTGCGCTGTGTCCAGGCCTCAGAGGAAGGAGGTAGGGAGGAGGACGGAAGGGTTTTTAGCAGAAGGTCTTGGCCCTGGGAAACCACCCAGCGGCCTGGCAGGAGAAGCCCCAACACTGGCTCTGGGGGCAGCTCTTCACAGACGGCCCCCTCACACGGCCCACTCCCTGGTACCCACTCCCCAGCCCTAAGCAACCCAGCATCCACCCCACCCACCGCCGGCGCTGTGTAGAGCATGGGACCCTCTTGCTCATGGCCAAGAATGATCTGTATTAAAAGTCCATCTCCTAGTCCCACCCCAGGAGTTATCTCTGGCTTTCCCAGAATCCTCCAGGCTATTCAAGGGACTGCCTCCTCCATCTGACCCCTGACTTCTCCCACCTGACCCCTGCATCCCCACCTTGCCCCTCTCCCCCGACACGACCCCTGCCCTCCCCCACCTGGCTCTGCCTCCCCCACCTGACCCCTGCTGGTCCCTTGGCCTTGGCTTCGGCAAACCCCAGGCCCCACTCAGCTGCAGCCCCGGGCACTACTCACCAGTCTCCACGGGACCCGCTCTTTCACCAGTGCCTGCGCACGCGCGGCTGCCTCTGCCTGCATGGCCTCCATTCATTCATTCAATAAACATTTATGGAGCACCTACTATGTGCCAGGCGCCGGCTAGGCCCTCCCTCCCGGCTCTGCTCCCTCTCCAGGGCCCCAAGGGGTGAACGTTTCCCTGCCTTCCCACACCCTCAGGGCTGGCCCAAGGCAGAGTGGTGTGTCTGGAGCCCACGGGGAGCCGTGGGGGCTCCCGGTGGCAAAGCGCGCAGCCCACACGGAGGCAGCCTGGCAGGGGAGGGACGGGCAGCGTGGGGCAAGGTGAAAACAGAGTCATGGGCTGACACGGGCTAGGCCTGAGCACTTCTCATGTTAACTCACTGAACCCTCTGCACAACCTCACGAGTCGATGCTGCTGTTCCCACTTTACAGAGGAGGAAACTGAGGTCTCACAACTACTACATAGTGGTTTTGACCCTCCATGGCACCAGGCTCTGGGTCAAGAGATGCTGTGAGATCCTGTTTCATCTGGACAATCGTTTTTTAAAAAAATTTTAATTAGTTGCCAATGATGATAGCTCTGGAGATTTTATTTTTAAAATCCTCATTTCTGGAATCCACTGAAAAACCTGGAAGAACTGGCTGCCCAGGTTCTGCATCCCTGCAGAGACAGAGCAGGTGGCACAGGCCTAGGTGGACCCATCCTCCTCCCCGCCTCTCTGGCTGAGGCTCCCACTGACCCCTGGGCAACAGAGGGAACCCCAGAGTGGCGACAATTAGAATCCGGACCTGTGGGGGGAATCCCATGAGACTCCCGGTTGGGACCCGAGGGTGCTACAGTACCTGCCTCCCTGGTTCTGTGGCTCTGGGACACTCTAATGGCACGGGTCGTTTTCTTTGGGCGGGGGGAGGTCTCTAATTATGAATTTGGGAGGCAGGAGTTCTACAGTGTTTCTACAAATCCCTTGATCCTAAAAGTCTACTGAGTCTTGGCCTCTGTGACACCAGTTCTACAGGACTTTTAGCTGCCCTGGCCCATCCACAACCCTGCTTGCCTCCAAGCAGGCCCACTGGAGTGGGGACCCCAAACCAGGAGAGCACCCATACAGCCTCCGAGACCTGCCTGTCAACCTATGGGGTCCCTGGCTCTCCAACCATGCTGCTTGGGTTGCCGGGTCAAGTTTGGGGCTCCTGTTGGGGTTTGAGGCTTACTTGCTCCCAAACAGGATTCCCACTCCGTAAAACGCTGCCAGCCAGGCTGCGCTGAGGTTCCAGCCAAGGCCGCTGTGAACACCAGGAGGCCTAAGGCCTTGGCTGCTGAAGCCACGCCCCGGAGGACGGCCTGCGGCAAAGGGCTCCCTGGCCTTCTGGAATGGCCCCTTGCTCGTGCCCCTCCCCACAGACCTCAGGATCCCCTCACTCTGCTCATCTGGGACTCCTGCCCACCCTCCCCACTGCCTCTCCCAGGCCCCAGCACCCGGGGCCCCATAGCCAGCCAGCCAGGGCCAGGCTGAGACCCCTCCCAGGGCCGCAGCCCATCACAACCCCAAACCAGGCGGTCGTATGGGGTCCCTCTTCTGGCCCTGAGACTAGCTTCTCTGGTGCGGATGGCGGTGGGGGGGAGCTTGCAGGGGCCTGCAGCTGTGGCATCAGAGAACAAGGAAGCCCTGTTCGTGCAGAAGGAGCCCCGGAAATGCCCGGGGTTGGGGGGGGGCTACCCCATGGACTGCCGGCTGCACTGAGACCACAGCCCAGGACATGTGGCCACCAAGCCCGCATGGCCAACCCATGGGGACCGGCCCTCCCTAGCGTTCTCCTAGAAGGACAGGCCACATTCAACTCAAATCCTGGCTCTGCCACTGAACGAAGAGCATGGCCCTGGCAGGCAATTTCTTTCCTCTGAGTCTCAGTCTCCGCTTCTGTAAAATGGGACTAGAAGGGCACTACCTCAGAGGGTGGGAGAATGAAAGCTTCAGAGCAGGGTATGGCACATAGTAAGTGCTCAGTAAAGTTAGCTGCCTCTAGAATGGTTATGGTGGCCCGGCTCACAGGCGTGGCACAGTGCCCGGCACACAGCGGGTCCCCGTCACCCACTGCTGCAACAGTGGTGGCAAGGAAGGGATGAGGCCTGGCCCCTGACAGTGTCTGCCTTCCTGCCTGTTCCTGCCCCCCAAAGGCTCCCACCCCTGCCTTTGGCCTGTTCCTCAGCCTCGGTTTCTCTCCCATTGCCAAAGCACAATGGCTGTTATAATTAACAGATTATCTCAGTGCGACAGCTGTGGTCCTTTGAAAATTGGGTTGAATGACAAGATCCCGGCGGATGGTAATTTCTTTTCATCCCCTGCTCCCTCTTTCTCTCTCCCTCTCTTCAGCCTTGCTCCACACGCAAATGTTTTTTTCCCTTCCCTCCTTCCCAAACACCTTCCTCCTCAGAGCCTCCTCCTCGGGATGGCAGGGGACAGACTACAGTTCTGCTTTCCAGTGAAAGCCAGGTGGGAACTGACCCTCCTGGGCCCCTCTGTGAGCCTGGCACTGGGCAAAGTGCCCGACACAGGTGACTTCTGTCATCTCCCGGCAGACCTAAGTCCCTATACCTCGGGATTCCTCCTACCTGCCAGGCTGCTCCCCCTTGGGCTACTTTGCAGTGACCTTCTCTGAGGTCCTGGTTCCGGTCCTCTGCTCTGCCCAAACCTGCTTCCCCACTCCCACCCCCCAGCATCTCCATCCCTCTCAGGGTCTCTGTTATCCCCTTGGTACTGACCGCCAGCTGCCTTTCGGACCCCTCCCTGGCACCTGAACCCCACAACTGGACTCGCCTCCCACTGCCCACATGCTCCCCAGCCCTGCTTCTCTGCCCGGTCCCTGAGCCAGCTCGAAGCGGCCCCAGCTGCCCACATCTGGAAGGCCTTTGTACCCTCCCACTGCTCCTGCCCTGCCTCAGCCTCCTTCCTCACCCCAAATGAGTTTCTCAATCAGCATCCTCACTGGGCTCCCGGCCTCCAATCTTCCCGTGCTCAAAAGCCTTCCCTGGCTCCCTACTGATCTGGGAAATTTCCAACAGACATCTGAAGCCCAGCCCCTGGGGTCCTGCGGAGCTGGTTCCTGCTTTCCTCTCCTGCCCTCCTGCCTGCCCTCACCAGTTTAAATGGTCTGCTTGGGGTCCCTCCTGTGGGTTCCCACAGTCCCCTGGGCTTCTTCCATCACAACCGAACCAAAACTGCTGCTCTTACTCCTGAACTGAGTCCTCCAAGGAAGGGTCTGAGTCTCCATCAAAGCCCAGCACCAGGAACCCGGCAGGTGCTAAACGAACGTCTGTTAATGACTGAATGAAGGAGGCCTGCGCTCTCCCTTTATAGACAAGGAAACTGAGGCTCAGAGTAATTAATGACTTGCTCACAAAGATCACACTGTTTGTGCGAGACAAAAGCAGGATTTGAACCCAGGTCTGTGATTCCATGCCAGTCTTTTCCACTGCCTGGGGAGGGCTGTGTGGGTCAGCTTCGGCACAGATCTCGGAGGATTTGAACCTCCCTCCAGCCTCAGCTGGATGATAAGAAAATGGTGCTCCCTGCCCAGGCTGTCACTGCCTCGACCTTGGACCCCCAGGGCCTCAGTCTGCTCATCTGTAAAGTGGGAAGGAGCCCCGCCTCACCCGCATCTCAGAGGGTGGCCGCAGGGGCAGAAGCTCAGGCCTTGGAAGAAGCCGGTCCTGCTAACAACATCTGAGGGTTTGCCCACCCTCACCTCCAAACTGTGTTCCCCTTGGCAGGTACTCCTCAGAGCTTGGGGGTTCCTAGCATGGCAGGTGTAACACAGGACAGAGACCCGCCCCCCTCCCAACAGTGACAGCTAGTGGAAGAAGCATGGGGGAGCTGGGAGTCAGATCATAACAGGCAAAAGCTTCCCTCTCAGCCTCGGTGTCCTCATCTGTGAACTGGGCCCAGGAATGCCCACTTTACGGGGTTGCCATGGGGACTAATGTGTAACATGTCTAGGAAGGTACGGGCACCACCATGGCCACATGTTCTACGGGAACGTGATGGTCAAGTGTACCCAGGAGAGAGGGGAGGTGAAGGGGGTGGCACAAAGCAGGACCACTGTTCCTCACTCTCCATCCTCAACAGCTCACAGAACAGAGCTCACACCCCGACATGCAGCCCTTGGGCCCCTCCCTCCCTCTCTAAACTCATACCCCACGACACCCCGTCACAACCTATGGAGTTGCAGAGACACCCCTCTGCATGTCCCCTGGGCCTTTGCTCATGCTCTTCCTGAGCCTGGGGTACCATTTCCACCTTCCCCAGCCCCTGAAGCCCAGACCTCATGCCTCCTCCTCCAAGAAGCCTTCAGAGATTTCCTTTCCACAGGGAGAGTGTGGGCCTCTCTACTCTGCCCCCGTGCCCTGATTCCATCCCCATGGACTCCTGGAAGGATCCTAGAGATTGTCTCACCCCACCTCCCTTCCCCCCATTTTACAGATGGGGAAACTGAGGCACAGGCGAGGGACACCAGCTCTCCAGGGACGTACTTGAACCTAGGTACCTCTGCTGCTTCCAGCCCTACAGGCAGCTTCTCTCCTGGAGCTGAGCTGTCATTGCTTAGCCCTTGCCTGTCTTCTCCACGCCCCCCAGCCTGGAGCTACCTGAGGATGGGACTCCGTCTTCCTCTCTGTGCCCCCACCCCAGTGCCTAGCCTAAGGCCTGGCGCATAGTAGGCACTCAGTAAATGTCTGTTGAATTGAATTGCGCTCAGGGCGGCCAGTCGTCTCTGCTCTGTAAGAGAAGCATAGAGTTAGTGGAGCCGTTCCCGTGGCGACAGGGGTGGGAACCAAGCTGGTGGGGTGAGGAGGCGGCCTGCCCCAAGGACCCTGAGGGGCTCTGGAAAGGATAAGGGGTCTGGGAAGCTGGAACATTCGGACTTAGATGAGTCCGAAATCCTGCCCCAACAGGCAGTGTGGCCCTGGCAAGTCACACCGCCCCTAGGGCCTCGGTGGCCTCATCTGTCCAATGGAGATGACACTCCAGTCCCTAGGAGCTCTGAGGACAGCTTGTGATGAGGACCAGAAGAGACGTGAGGAGGGTAAACAGTGACTCCAGCTCACAAGCATTGAGGGCTCAGTGCCTGAGACACCAAGTTGCGTGGGAATTATGGCACATTCTACAGATGAGGAGACTGAGGCTCGGACCCCGAGGTCACATAGCCCAAGTGCTTGAGCCCATGCTGTACTCACAGTCTCCCTGCAGAGGACGGAAGCGAGGAATAACAAACCCCAAAGACACAGAACCCACCAAAGGGTGGCCAGAGCCCAGGCCCAGGCTGGCGAAAAAACTCCAGGCCCAGCGTGAGCCCCGGGGCTGTGCTGGTTCAAAGCCATCCTCAGATCCAGAGGCTGCAAAGGCCTGGGCAGGCCCTGGTGTTAATATAGATCAGCAGAGACTATAAATACACAGCCAGGCTGGGCGCTGCAGGGCCAAGCCCGAGGAGCAGCCCAGCGGGCGCTCTAACCCCAGCCCTGCCCCACAGGCCCCTTCCCGGCATCCCCGTCTGTCAACAGCAGGCTACGCCACGACCACGACGGCTCAGGGTCTTTACCCAACAACCTTCAGTTCTGTGACCCAGCCAGGCCAGCAGCGGGACCTTGCAGCCCAGGTTAGAGACCCAGGAAGGAACAGAAAAGGATGTTAGAGAGGCTGCCCTCATCCACCTGGGACAACCAAGGAGGGCTTGGCCGGGCCTCTGCTCCCTGGCCTGGAGCCCAGTAGAGGCAGGGAAAGGGGCCTAGATACCAGCCGTTCCCTCATTCACTCCCTCATTCATTCCAACAGCCATTCTTTGACCATCTCCTGCTGGGAGCAGAGGACTCACAGCCAAAAGACACAGCCTCAGGCAGAAGCTCCAGCGGGGAAGACAGCAAGAGAAACAAGCACCTCTCCCCGCAATCCAGGTCTGGGCCCAGAGGCCGTCCTCTGGCTCGCATGCCCCATCCGAGCTTGCCTCACCAGACACTCGCTTCACACTCACCTTGTGCCTGGACCAGGACCTTGTCAAGGACAGGGATGGGGAAGGTGATCTCACTCACCCTGTAAACCCAGAGACCAACACAGCGCCCAGGAAGCGCTACATAAATGTTCACAAAAGGAGAAAAGAATGAATAAAAGGCCACAGAGATTCAAAGAAAGGACGCCCCTACACAAGGCCATGACATGGGCGCAGGGGGAGGTGGGGCAGCTGGAGGGAGCCCGCACACTTATCACTTGCCCACTTGAAGGATGGGGAGACTGAGGCTGAGAGAGGCTAGGGGATGTGCCCAAGGACCCAAAGCTACAAGAGTGGCCGAGGACCCACAGCTCCCCACGCACACAAGACACCAGACACAGGGGCTGGTGCACACAAACTCCCGGTCCAGCTGCTGCGAGCATCGGAGCGATAATGTTTGCAGAGTCTGGGACTCCCCAAAGGCTGAGCACAGGTGAGGGTGCAGTGTCCCATTTTATCCCCAAAGCCTTAAAACAGCTCTGAGTGGCAGACAGATCCTCACACTACAGAGAAACTGAGGCTCTGAGAGGGCACGTGGGATCTCCCAACCCCGGGCCCAGCAAATACCCTGAAGGCCCTTCCTGGTCAGTGCATCGGCGGGACCCTCCTGCCAGCCGGCAGTTCCACCTCCATCCCCTCTGAAATTCACTGGCAAGGGGTGTAGACCTGGGCCCAGGCCTGACTCTGCCTCTGCCGACTGGGTGACTTGAGCAGGGACCAGCCCTCTCTGAGCCTCAGCTTCCCCAAGACCCATCTCCTCTGCCCCACGCAGCTGCTTCAAGGAGCAGATGAGAGACCAACCCCCCTACAAACTGTAAAGTGCTAGCCATATTCGAGGGAGTTTCATTATGACTGTTATACTTTCCTTGTCCTTCCTCAACCACTCCTCTGCCATCCTTTCTAACAAGGCTGTGACAGTTTTTATCAGATGCCCACACTATGCCTGCCTCTGGTGCTAAGGAGCTGTCATGAATTTCATCCTCAGGATACTAGGAATCGGGTACTATTTTTATGTCCATTCTGCAGATGAGGACATGGAACCTCAGAGAAGTTAAGTGACTTGCTCAAGACCACACAGCAAGAAATGAGAGCACTTGGCCATGACCCTGTATATCTGCCCCCAAGTATCCGTATATTCGCCCTTTGTAGCCACATATTCAGCCCTTTGTGGCCGCTAGTCTTCTGGTTCATTAATGCCCACCTGCTCCCTGGTTTAACCAACTTCGCAGATGTATGCAATATTCATATTTCCATCAGCAGCAGCTCACACACCCCTCTCCAAGGCCTTCGGGAGCCCCATTAATCATTCAGACACACCTGCATATTCATTAACTTCCGAATTAATACAGGCCCCTTATTACTTCGGGCCTGCTGCCTGCATTTAAGATACTTCAACTTCATTCATTATTAAACTCCCCTGATAAATGATCACATCCTTCCTTCACAGAGTGGGGCAACGCCCAGGCCCCCAAGCTGGTAGGTCTGCACCAGCTGCTGTGTGACCTTGAGCCAGGCCCTCACCCTCTCTGGGCCTCCTGCATAAAATCAGGCAAAGGACAGTCTCTAAGCACCGCCTGGGTTTGTCAAAGTCGGCCCGTCCCATCCTCTGCAGATTCCTTCGACCCCTCCCTGCACCTATGCGTCTTTCTTGGACTCACATGACCCTCTGTTCTTCACAAAACAGGAACCAGTCCTCTCTGTAGTTTTCCTTATCCTCCCCCACCAGCAGCCTCTCTCATACTCGGGCCTGGGCCTGGGCTTTGTAGCCAGCATCATCCGTCCCTGAGCTAAGCTGGCTTGGCAGACCACATGTCCCAAATCAGAGAGGCTAACTGACCCTCGGGGCCAGCAAGGGTGGACTCCAGCTACCACAAAACAATAATGACAACAACAACAACAATAATCATAAGAGCGCCCAGCATTTCCGGAGCACATACCACGCCCCAGGGCTTGGGCGAAGTCCTGTACTGCCTCATCCTTCTTAGAACCCCCTCCGCTTTACAGATGGGAAAACCAAGGCCAGTGAGGTCATGGCCGTCTCCCCATCTCACCGGGGGTCCCCAGTTCCTCACCGTCACTCAGGTCGGCCACCACCTTGCCTTGGCCCCATCCTTCCCTGACTGGTTCCTCTATACGCCAATCCCTGCCTAATGGGCTGCAGGCAGCACGGAGTGGAACCTCATTCCCTGGCAGATGCCCTGATCGATCTCCATCACGCCTGGCACAGAGCAGAGGCCATGAACGCAGCGGGAGGACGCCGCTCCACTGCCCTCCCCTCTGCTCCACGGGCGTCTCTGTGGGGGGGCTGCCGCCAAGGCAGCAGGCCAGGCCGCTGCCTCGTACAAATGCTGGGCCTGAGGCTTCACTCCCTGGCTGTGAGGCTGGGGGCCCATTACCAAACCTCTCTGTGCCTCGGTCTCATTATCTGAATCACGCCTGACTCCACCCTCTTCCTCATCCCTCATCTCCAAACCACCCTGACGCCTGCCCGGGCCACACATCTGCGTGCCCAAGCCACTGACGGCCCTCGTCTGGATGGCAACACTGCCTTCCAGCATCTCCAAGTGTCCCCTGGGTTCCTCCCCTACCCTCTGCTTAGCTGCCAGAGAGCCTCTCAAAATAGCCTGCTTATTGTGGACCCACTGAGGGCCCTCCCTTAAGGCCCTTCCAGAAAATTCCGTGGCTCCAGGCTGAAGCCAAAAGTCCTCCTAAAGGTCAAGGCCCTATGAGGCCTGGCCCAACCGCCCACTCCAGACCCTCCCTCCTGCGTTCCTCCCAAGGCAGCTCTCCACTCTGCCGCAGTGACTCTCCCGTCTCCTGTCAGACCCTGTGATGGTGTCTGCCCCTCCCACATCGCCCAGCCAGTGAGCATAGGGTGTTCTCCGCTGCAGCTCCAGCCCCCCGCACAGGGAGCCCAGCAGTGCTGTAGGCTGAACGAACACCTCCGTCAAGACGGCAAACCCACGGGGCTGCATCAGTGTCAACCGGAAACCCGGGAAGACCCGGTGAAGGCCTCACCACTCTTTTGTCTGCATGCAGACACAGCCCCCGCTCAACAGGATGACGAGGTAAATGTCATCAGACCCATTTCTCAAGTGAGAAAACGAGGTTCAGAAAGACAAAGTGGGCTCCTGGGTCACCACTAGTAAGTGGTGGGGCCAGAGCCAAACCCTGCTGCCTGGGCCTGAGCGCCAGACACTAACCATACGCCAGACCGTAGTGAGGCTTTACATTAACTCATTCAACCCTCCCCACAGCCCTGCGAGACAGGCATGCTTATATACCCATTGGAGAGATGAAGAAACTGAGGCCCAGAGCAGCGAAGCCACTCACCCAAGGGCACACAGCTAGGAAGTGGAAGAGCCCGGGACACACCAAGTTGTGGCCGTGGAGCTAGTCTGTTCCTCCAGCTCTGCTCACATCTCCCCAGGCCTCCGCTGCCAGAGCTGCCCTGGGTGAGAAGCCCATTGTGGCTCCCTCATCTGGAAGAGGGTGACAAGACAGCCCAGGTGTCCCTTCATCAGCGGCACATGGTCCACACGCCTAAGGGCCTACAACGCACCAGGCCCTGAGCCAGCAAAACCAGTCTCTGGCCCGCAGGGGATCACCAGGGGGTGGGGGCCTCATTCAGGGTTCAGGGGCAACAGGGTACAAGTGCCTGCCTGCTGCCACCGAGAGCACCACAAAGCCCACAGGAGGGCAGAAGAGAAGCTGATGGTTAACCGGGAGGGCTCAGGACCTCTGAGGGATCCCCGAAGCGGCTGCACCCTGCCAACTAGACACTCCACGTCTAACGAGCGCCTGCTGTGCGCCTGGACTAGGATGGCGCACGGTGGAAGAAGCAAAGATGGGCAAGGAACTCAGGGGCCAGTAGGGGACCCACTGGCAAAGGGAGACCCAGAAGCCCGGGGGACTTCTGCTATTTAAGGAAACCCTCCTGCAAACTAGTTTGTAAAACAGAGAACCAGCCTCCAATTTCTCTCATGAAGAACCTGAATCTTCACAGATCAGGGTTGCTCAAAGCAGGGTAACACTCGTGGATTTCCAGGTGCTTCCTCACTGCACTCTCAGTGTGAGCGCTGAGGGTTTCGGGACCACGGCCAGGGTCCGCTCTCCGCCCCAGGCCCCATCTTAGGGGTCTGCACGCAGAAGGTGCTCAGTAATTCTGGCCAAAGCAAACTGTTAGTGCACAAGTTCCGGACCCCGGTACCAAGGCGGCACCACGTGTCGCTCTGTGCCCCCAGTACCAACAAGAGGCCTGGCACAGAGGAGGTGCCTGGGGCATAGGGAATTGAAAAAGCACAAGGACCACACAGCCCCCAGGCATGGCATCCCCAGCTGGCCTCTGCCCCCACCCACCTGCCCACCGCCCCACTCGCTGAGTGGGCCCATTACTACTAATGATGACAACAGGGCCTCCCAGCTCCTTATCATCAATAATATGGCCACTGGGGCCTTGACCAGTGCTGAGGTTCCCACGTACACTCTGACCCCAGCCCGCTCAGGGCAGTGTGGTCAGGCAGGGGCGGAGGAACACGGGAAGCAAGGGAATGTGAAGGGAGCCCCTACTGGGAGCCTCACCTGGGCCAGGGGGCTGACATAGCTGAACTTGAAGGAGGCCCAGAAGCTCTCATCTGGGCACATGGGGCCTCTGCTTACAGACGAGGAGACTGAGGCTACGAGGGCAAAAGCAGCTGATCTGGGGCCTCACGGCCAGTGGCAGCCGAGTTAGGGATCAGAGCCTGACTCCTGCCTACTCTCCTTTCACCTGATCCAGGAGCTCTCGAAGCCGAAGGAAGGGAGCGATTTTTCACCCAGTGTCCAGGGCTGTTACAGGCATTCCAGGAGGCCACAGGCACTGAGGACAGAGAATCAAGACCGGGGTCCCAAACAACCTGGATTCAGACCCTTGCTCTGTACCCCTCCCAGCTGTGTGGCCTCAGGCAGGCTGAAGAGCTTCTCTGAGCCCATTTCTCATCTTTTCCCCAGAGATGGGAGGCTGCCCTGAGGGCCTGCTGTGAACGTTAAATGAGACTGAAATGACCACAGCCAATAACTACAGAGCATCTCCCAGGCTGGGCAGCAGGTGGATTAACTCCCCGAAGCCTCGCAATGACCCCACAAGAGTCAGGTTCTAACAATATCCCCATTTTACAGACAACGAAATGAAGGCACAAGGGACCTACCCGAAGCCTTGCGGCTGTACCTGAGGAGCTGGGCGTGCAGCCCTGGGCAGAGAATGATCACCCCGGGGCGGGGGTGGGGGGGTGGGGAGGTCCTCAATAATGATACTCCTTTCTTTCAAAGGCATTCTGAATAGACTGGTCTCTCCCACCTCCACTGCAGCCACCTGCTGTGTCCTCCTCCCACCCCCACAGAGCCGAACCCTCTCACCATCTCCAGCCCGGATCAAATGCCACCTCTTCCACTGAGCCTTCCCTGAGCTCTGCCACACTCCCTCCACTCCATGCCAGCCGGTAAAGCTCCCCGGACCAGACGGGTGCAGCAGTCTCCTAAGGAGATGCCCGGACGACCCTGCCTCTGCCCCGCCTCTGCACAGCTGCCGGAGGAAACGTCCCGAAGCAGGCTCATGGGGCACGGCTCTGCTTGGAAGCCTCCGGTGCCTCCCTAGTCCTTATCCCGCATTCAAGATCGGGCTTGGCCCTGTCTCTGCAAATCTGTCCTCCAACACGCCTCCTGTAACGAGGGTACAGTCAGAACAAACGGCGCCCCACTCTGCACACACATGCCCCTCCCACCACCCTGCTCTGGGCCACCCTGTCCTGTGACTCCTCCCTTACTTGTGTCTCTCCCTCGACCCCTCCTCTACCACCACTAGCCTCCCAGCCCTCAACTCGACCCCAGAACGGAGAACCTCTGAGAACTCCCCTCCCCAGTTCCTCAGCTCTTGCCACTCCCTCAGTCCTGGATGGTATCATGTGCAACCCTGTTTCTAAAGCCCCGGCGTGAGCCCTGCTGCTGGAAGACGCACAGCCTGGACTCCTTCCCCTGGCCTGCAGGGAGCTCACAGGCCTTGCCCTCCTCCCCAGACTCCTGCGTCCTCCTTCCCCACGCTCAGGCCCTAGCACGGGAGCGTCACCCTTCTCACCCAATACCTCTGGCCTTTCCCCTTGAAATTCCCACAACCTGGTATGCCCTACCCCCACCTCCTGATTGCTACTCCTCAGACTCAAAGCTGCCTCCTACAGGAAGCCCTCCAGCCTACCCAGGCATCAGTCAGCCTACTCTGCCTTCCCCTTGGCTGTGGGATCCCTGAAGGCAGGGACTCTTCTCATTCACCCCCAATCCCCCAGAACCCTGCAGGATGCTTGGTCCACACCGGATGCTTGAGAACTGTCTGCCGAAAAAACACGCTGCTTCCCTCCTGAGCCTTCCCAGAGCTCCTGGCGGCAGAGGGAACAAGTTCATTAGCCAAGCGCGACCAGTGTGAACCCACCCGCTTCTCCCCACCTCCACTGGCCTCCAGCTGCACACCTGAACTACTGCAGTGGCCATCACCTTCCTCCCTGCTGACACGCTCCCCTGCCTGCTGACTCCCATCACATCTGAATAAAATCCACAGCCCTCCCTGACTTCACGTCTTCACCTCTCTCCTCACTCACGTGCTCGCCCCACCAAAGGCCACCTTGCTCCTCTTGGGTGAATGAAAGAACGAGGATTTGCAGCTTCCTGATCCCTGACCCTCACTGTGTCTGAATGCAGCCTCAAAGCCCCTGGAGGGCAGGACCCTGTCTTACTCCTTATAAGAAACTCCATACCCAGCACAGAGAAGGAGTTCAGAAGTTTCCATGAAAAAAAAAACAAATGAATGAGTGCTGGGTTCAAATCCTGACGCTCCTGCCTGGGCCTCTTTCCCCATCTGTAATCACAGACCAGGGTCCTTACCTTGCCTTCTTCACAGGGAGGGGGAGCGGGAAAGGGAACGTGGGGATCAAAAGGTAGAGATCAAATGACAGCAGCAGCCTGAAAGTGTTTTAAAACCACGAATCACTACACACCTG
Organism: Aethalodelphis obliquidens; assembly: GCF_003676395.1. Classification (NCBI taxonomy): domain Eukaryota; kingdom Metazoa; phylum Chordata; class Mammalia; order Artiodactyla; family Delphinidae; genus Aethalodelphis; species Aethalodelphis obliquidens. Next base: position 54,304,957 of record NW_020837952.1, read on the forward strand.
GAAGGGACTTTTCACTCCAAAGCAGTGAGAACAAGGCTGAGGTTAAGTATTTCACCCACTCATTCATTTAGTACCATGTCTCAAGCCCTGGGGCAGGAGCAGGGCCTCGCAGTGACCAAGACACAGGTGGCTCAGCCCTGAGGAAGTTCACAGCTCAAAGGCAGTAGTGCAGGAGACCAGTTATTTGGGGGAGAAAGTGGGGGTGCCGTGGGGCTTCAAGAAAAGGTGGCCAAGGCCCACGAGGGGTGTCTGGGAAGGCCTCCTAGAGAAAGGATGCTAGCTCTCAGTTCATCCAGCTCCACCGGAAACCAAGGGACCCAAAGAGCCATGTCAACTAGCAAAGGGGGCAGACCACCCCCACAAGCCAATGTCATCTCAGACGAGCATGTACTGCTACTGTCCCCATTTCACAGATGAGGAAACTGAGGCCCAGAGAGCTAAAGTTGGGTCCCCCAGCTCTTGGGCAGCAAAGCTGGTGGTCCCTGGGCCTCCCGAACCTTCTGTAGCCCCTGGAGAGGCTGGAAACCATATCTAGAATATTCAGCCTCTGAACGAAGGGCCAGGCCGCTCTGACGGCATCCAGGTCAGCTGCTCCCAAACACAGCAAGGACAGCCACAGCTGCAGAAGGCTAGTGCCAGGCACACAGTAGGCCATCCAGAAACAGGTGGATCTGAAGAAACCACAGAAAATAGCCAAAACAGATCCTCCTTACGCGGGAGCAGCTTCCTGTGGGCTGAGGGTCAGCTGCCCTGGGAGGCTGGTGAGGTTCCAGGTACAACACTGGGCCCAGGGAACCCTCCCTTTAATGCATGCAAATGAACGGCATAAATTTCTGCTTACTTAACTTCACAAATGTTAACAAGCTCACAAAAAACGTTATTCTTCCTCAGCCCCACGACACCTTTCATCTGTTTAATTCCGTTTTCCTCCCTCTCCCAGCCTCCTATGAGAGAAACAAAAAGCCACAGGTTTGGGTGCTTCAGTGCCAAGCGGATCTGCCCCGCCCCCACCACTCTGCCCCCATGAGGCCGGAGGGGAACACCCCCAATAAGGAATCCAAAGTCCCAGGGGGGGCCCTGCTCCCTCCCCCACGGCTGTGTGACCTTGGGCTCTGACTTAACCTCTCTGGTTTAACTGGCTCATCCACAAAGCAGGAATTGCACTTGCGCCCTGCGGCCCTCCGGGTCCCTTGGTGTGAGGATCAAACATGGTAATCCGAGTGAAGTGTTGAGTTTGCTCCTGGCACAGAGGAAGCCCTCAATAAATGTTAGCCTTTGTTTTCATGTAAAGTAGAGTTAAATATCCCCCTCCCAGTTAATCCATTTGTAGAGCCTGCCTTCTGGGGCAAGCCGGCAGCTCCAAACGCAGCCCACAGATCACTTCTGTTGGCAGTCTCGGTATTGATACAAATCCGAGTTTGATGCCATTAGGCAGAGCCTGAGCGCGGGCGTTTACCACAGCCCCGCCTCACCCTATTGCCTTCCTCTGCCCGGACGCACACTTTTCGTGACCCGGCCCCTGTGGGCATCTGAGTTTGCCACCCCTCGTTTTTGCCTCTCAAAAGCTTTTAGGGACTTCCCTGGTGGTGCAGCGGTTAAGAATCCGCCTGGCAGAACACTCTATGACATAAATCACAGCAAGATCCTTTTTGACCCACCTCCTAGAGTAATGGAAATAAAAACAAAATTAAACAAATGGGACCTAATGAAACTTAAAAGCCTTTGCACAGCAAAGGAAACCATAAACAAGATGAAAAGACGGCCCTCAGAATGGGAGAAAATATTTGCAAACGAAGCAACTGACAAAGGATTAATCTCCAAAATATACAAGCAGCTCATGCAGCTCAGTATCAAAAAAACAAACAACCCAATCCAAAAATGGGCAGAAGACCTAAATAGACATTTCTCCAAAGAAGACTTACAGATGGCCAACAAACACATGAAAGGATGCTCAACATCACTAATCATTAGAGAAATGCAAATCAAAACTACAATGAGGTATCACCTCACACCAGTCACAATGGCCAACATCGAAAAATCTACAAACAATAAATGCTGGAGAAGGTGTGGAGAAAAGCGAACCCTCTTGCACTGTTGGTGGGAATGTAAATTGATACAGCCACTATGGAGAACAGGATGGAGGTTCCTTAAAAAACTAAAAATAGAACTACCATATGACCCAGCAATCCCACTACTGGGCATATACCCTGAGAAAACCATGATTCAAAAAGATACATCTACCACATTACATTGCAGCAATGTTCATTGCAGCACTATTTGCAACAGCCAGGACATGGAAGCAACCTAAATGTCCATCAACAGATGAATGGATAAAGAAGATGTGGCACATATATACCATGGAATATTACTCAGCCATAAAAAGAAATGAAATTGAGTTCTTTGTAGTGAGGTAGATGGGCCTAGAGTCTGTCATACAGAGTGAAGCACGTCAGAAAGAGAAAAACAAATACCGTATGCTAACGCGTATATACGGAATCTAGAAAAATGGTACTGATGAACCTAGTGGTAGGGCACGAATAAAGATGCAGACTTTGAGGACACCGTGGGGAAGGGGAGGCTGAGACATAGTGAAAGAGTAGCACAGACATACATACACTACCAAAGGTAAAATGGATGGCTGGCGGGAAGCTGCTGCACAGCACAGGGAGATCAGCTCGGTGCTTTCTGACCACCTAGAGGGATGGGACAGGGAGGGCGGGAGGGAGACGCAAGAGAGAGGGGATATGCGGATATGTGTGTGCTTACGGCTGATTCACTTTGCTGTACGGCAGAAACTAACACAACATTGTGAAGCAATTATACTCCAATAAAGATGTATGAAAAAAAATAAAATAAAGAACCTGCCTGCCAATGCAGGGTACATGGGTTCGATCCCTGGTCCGGGAAGATCCCACATGCTGAGGAGCAACTATCCCACGCCACAACTACTGAACCCCGCGCACCTAGAGCCCATGCTCTGCAACAAGAGAAGCCACTGCAGTGAGAAGCACGTGCACAGCAACGAAGAGTAGCCCCCGCTCGTCGCAACTAAAGCCTGCGCGCAGCAGCAAAGACCCAACGCAGCCAAAATAAATAAATGGATAAATAGATTAAAAAAAATTTTTTTAAAAGCTTTTACAACGGGTGTTATCATTGATTGCATCATTAGGCCCAGCTCACAGATGAGGAAACTGAGGCTCAGGAGGGGCAGCAAGTTACCCACAGTGCCTGAGGAAGGGGCTGTGGAGCCAAGGAGAGGTCCATCACCAGTCCTGGCCATTTTCTCTCCAGAGCCCCTGCCCCACCATGCCAGCTTGAGAGACACCTCCCTGGCACACAGAGGAGCAAATGGCCTATTAGACAGATGATGGGAGACCCAGCACTCAGCCTCCACAGGCTTAGGACCAGGTGGGAGGCCGAGCAGGAGCCAGGGCCTGCCCTGGGCCTCATCCCAGCTCACCGCTGAGTTTGCCAAGCTCGGCAGAGTCCAGAACGGGGGACTCCAAAAGATGGGGGCTGGGGGTGAGAGCTGGCATCTTCCTCTCAGGTTCCCTCTATATCCTCCACCTTGACAGCACCGCCAGGAATGGCCCTGGCCAGACACTGCACCTCGTCTGCCCACACTGGCCCCCTTCTGCTAGCACAAAGCCTAAAAAGCCATGACTCCAACCTGCTTCAGTCAGAGTTACCACCAGCTACACCCCCATGATCTCCCATTTCACAGAAGAGAAAACTGAGGCCCAAGCAAGAGAAGCACATTCCCTACGGTTACAACAGAGGGAGACTCAAGCTCCGGCTTTCAAAGACCTGGCTTGTGCTACCCTCCAGCCAGCACCAGCCAGCAAGATCCAGAAAACAGAGCCACGCTAGAAAGGTCAGCCCCTGAAGCACCAGCTACAACTGCCACCACCCCCCCACCCCGCGCCGGCCTTGATTTCCCCATCTGCAATGCCATACGGCTGAGCCTGACACGGTGAGCTGGTCCTAGAGAGAAGAGTGGTAGGGCTGGGAGCCTCAACGACCCAACAGTGTGGCCATGGTCACGACCCTCGACTTCCCCGAGAGGAAGGTGGGACTACTGTCCCCTGTGCTCCCCACAGCCCCTCTCACAGGGCACCCCCTGGCCTGCGGCCAGCAGCGGCACAGAAGCAACCGGGTGGTTAGCACAGACTAAACACCACGCAGGGGGCTTTCCACGGCTCCCTAGGTGCGGGCTCCCAGGCCCATTTGTCAGACAAGGAATTGGAAGCACAGAGACGCTAAGTAACTTGCTCAGGGTCACCCAGGAAGAGACAGAGTGGGGTGGACTGGTGGACAGACCAACAGACAAGGATGGAGAACACGACCCTGGTTGCTGGTGTCCAGCCAGAGGGGTGCAGGCTCAGAGGATGAAAGGAAGGTCGAGATGGAGGAGGGGGAACTGAGTCAGAACCTGTGGCCAGGGGAGGCGGCCTCATTACTGCCGTCAACTGCAGCTGTAACAGTTCCTGTCACTGGACACATGCTCCTGCAGCCCTGCACACCCACTGCTGGTCTCAATGGTATCGCCAGTTCAGGCCACTTTCATTCTTCCTCTCTCACACATCTCTCAAATCCCCCGGTGGTGCCCCTCCCCAGGTAAGTAGAGTCATAGCGTGGTTCCCAGTGGTTCAGGGCCTTGCCCACGCTCCCACCAAGACAAGAGTGGCTGAGTGGGTTCTTGAACCCGGTTCTTAGATATCCCTACCCTCTCCGTCCTCGACTTTGGAAGAGTCTCCCAGGACACCAGGGCACCACCAGCTGCTGGTGGGGGAGAGGGTGGGGCCAAAGCCTTGAGGGGTGGGGCCAAGAGAGGCAGGGCGGGGCCTGGCAGGCGGGGGCGGGCTGGACGGAGAAGATTGGATCCTAGTTGCCCGGGCAACAGGATTAATTAATTCCAACTCTGGCTCTATCTGTGCCTTGGCTGGATGGGTGGTTTGGGCTCGCGGGTGTTTGTTTTGAAGGAAGGGGAGAGAAGCTGGAGGAGCCGGGGAGGCTGTGATCTCGGGGGCTAGCGAGGGACTGACACCCCCCCGACACAACGTTCACATGTAGCATCTCCACCCCCTACAGGAAGAGACGGGCTCCGGCATCCAGAGGCAGTCTCGGACCTCCTCTCCCAAGGTGGCAGCGGCTCATCCCAGCCCAAACACCGCCTGGCTCAGACAGCAGACAACAGAGCCCGCAGTGTGCGCACACGTGCACACACACGCGTACAGACGGGGGAGAACACGGGCTCCATGGCGAGCGACTTGGGTTCAGATGCCAGCTTAGCTTTTTGAGTCTCAGCTTCCCCATCTGCAAAATGAGCAGCACTACTCCCCTCCAAGGGTTCTTAGGAGAATTAGAAGGCCATCCCCAGTGCAGAGGCACCTGAGGGGTCTCATCTATCCTGCGGTCAAGGAACGTTTTGCTGAGGGTGATCCTGGTGATCAAACTGCCTACGCAGCACCCAGAAGACAGCACTTTTGAGAAACTGGAACGAGGCCAGGAGACGGGATAATGGTATGTGAGAGGGACAGGGAGAGGAAGCCCAGAGGCAGGAGCCCCATGGCTGGGCCGAGTCCAACAGGTCCCAGAATCCAGGCTGATTCTGACTGGTACAATTACCAATCAAGTGCCATAACTATACAACGCTGCAATTCTATGGCCTCCTCACTTAAAAAGCCAGAATCACCTGTATCATAAATAACCCAATCTCCTGGATTTCAGCCCCAGGACAACAGGAAGCAGTGGCATGCTAGGGAGCCCAGGACAACAGAAGGGTGCGGAATGAATTGGAGGCGGGGAGAGCTGGCCTTTGAGGAGGCTGCTGCAATGCTCCAGGCTCTCGATGGTGACTCAATGCAGGTGAGGGCAGCGGAGTGGACAGGTGATGGGACAAGAACAGGACTTGGTGACCTACAGGATGAAGATGGGAGACCAGGGGTGGAGTTCGGGGATGACTTCCAGGTCCAGATGGGTGGCCGAATGACGGTAGTGCCCACCCTGGAACGGGGAGCCTCAGAGAGGGAGCGAATGGGCTGATATGCAGGAGGAGAGAGGAAGAGTCCTGCGTTGGACAAGTTGAGATTTCAGGGCCAGAGGGACACCCCGAAAGACATGTCCAGTCATCAGGTGGCCACACCCAATGCCCAACAGCCAGAGGCAGGGCACAGTGGAGGATGGAGACTTAGGCATCCCCGCACACGGCTGATAAGAGGAGCCAGGGAAGTGGAGGATCAGGCCAGGAGGATCACCCCTGAGGGACGGACACAGTTGGGAGCAGACGCTTGTGCCCAGGAGCCTGCCGCACGGCTGCACTTGGACCCAGACCACCTGGGTTCAAATCCCAGCCCCTTCACCTCACCAGCTGTGAGATCCTGGGTAAGTCATTTCACCTCTCTGAACCTCAACCTCCCCATCTGTAAAATGGAAATAAAAGTAATACCTACCCCACAGGATATTATGAGGAGGGCTGTCCCCCCTGGACCACTCAGCTAAGCCCCAGAGACACAGGATCTCCAGGAACCAGCCCTTGCGGGAAGGGTGCAGGCCACTAACCTTTGTTGAGCACCTGCCATGTGGCAGGCGCCTCACAGGGGTTATACACCACATGGAGTGGCAGTCAAGGAGGAAGGGCCTGGAGTCAGACGGCTCCCGGCTAAATCCTGGGTCCCCGACTTACGAACCGGGACTGGGGCAGGCTCCTTACCTCCCAGATCCTTGGCTTCTGTGAATGTGAAATGGGGTAATAAGGGTGTCTACCCAGAGCTCCCGGGGTTGCTGCGAGGATGAAATATGAAAACGTAGAGCATTTGTCACCTGCCTGGCACACAGCAAGCACTCAACCAATCATCACTGTTGCCATTACCACAGCTGTTGTTACTCCTCCTCCCAACAGCCTGAGAAGGTGGATGGACTGATCCCCATGTAACCGACGAGAAGGACAAGGCCTAACAACCCTAGTGTCCAGGACCTGGCCTGGCCGCCACCTGGTCACAGGCTCCCCTTTCTCCCAGCCCCAATGGCTCCCTGAGCCCAGGGCAGGGCCTCGGGAGACCGCCGGGGTCTGAACCCTGCCCTGACCACTCCGACCTTAGATCAGTCACCTAGCTCTCTGAGCCTTAGATTCCTCCCCTAAGAAATGAGGGTCCCATACCTGCACCATCGTCTGAGGACTGAGCAAGGCAATACGTGAACGGCATCCAGCCCAGGGAATGCACACAGCACGTGCTCAATAAATGACAGCAGTTATGATTCGCGATTGGATGCGAAGACCGGAAGGAATGAGCGAATGCAGACGAGCGCTCACAGTGGCGTCCCAGGTGTGATGCCCTCCCAGAGCCATGCAACCACACCCCCAGAGGGCTGCAGCCTGGGGACCTGCCCGCGGGCGCTCCTGCCCTGGCATTCCTCCACCAGGCCGCCCCCCACCTGGGTGCCCCCCAACCTGCCACCCCCTGCAGCGAGCACACAGCCATGCGTGCCCCCACCCAGCCCTGGGACCAACCCAGCAGCCCCTCCCCCTCCCCCACTCTACATCTGCTCAATTAGACAAACTGGGGAGTGAGGAAAACAAAGACTTAACTTCTGAGCTAATCAGCCTGCCTCATACTAATTACCATCCTTCTGGTCCCCAGGAATGACACCCCTTCCCCCAAAGCCTCAGACAGCCCAGTGATGGGGGCAGGGATCAGGCTTGGGCAGGTGGGCTGTCAAGGTGGGACTGGGTGGACGTGGCCAGAAGAAGGGGACACAGAGAATCCACTGGGCATAGCGCAGGGAATGCACCTGGGGCGGGGGGATTCATTTGGGCAGGCTGCACCCTCCCAGGTTCCCCTACCAGGACCCCTGCCCCTTCCTGGGGGCAGTCTCAGGCTGTGGGGGAGGCCCCAGAGCAGGTGCCTCCGTAGCTGTCCAGCCCACGGCCTTGGCAGAGAGATGGACAGATGGACACTTTTAAGCTAGAAAATTGAGCAATGATCAGCGTGAAGCTTCTGAATCATGGCGTAGAGTGTGTGCGTTTGTGTGTGCACACGGCTGTCTCTGCGTGTTACATATGTTCACAAACGCACAGAGGGCTCAGGGCTGGGAGCCAGGAGGCCTGGCTTCAGTGCCCGGCTCAGCCCTGGGCAGCTCTCTACCCGTCTGAAATTCAGACTTTCCCACGACAGAGTCAGAGGGGATGTTTCCTAAGGTCACTTATTCCTCAACCAATGCTCATTGAGCACCTACTGTGTACGCACTAGGCTCTGTGCTGGGGACACAGGTTGAGCTGTGAACGGACAGACAAGGTCCCAGTCCTCACGGCTTCCACTGTGGTGGACGAGCCAGGAAACAAGCCAGGAAGTCGCACGTAAGCTGGTCAACAGACCAGCAAAAATGCCCGGCAGGGCATGGACCCTGCAGAATGTGGGCCAGTGTGGCCGGGACAGGGCCGCTGTAGGCAGGGCTGTTGCTGCATTTCTTGGAAAAGGCCCCGCCCACCAATGAAATTTCAGATAATCTGAACCCACTGTGGGTCCCAGTGCAAATCTCTTCCCCACTCCGGGCCTCAGTTTCCCACTTGCAACAACGAGGGAGCAGGGTGAGACGGTATCCAGGGTTCGTCCCAGCCCTCACACGCAAGGCTGCTCAGCTGCTTCTCCACTGTGCGTGTGTCTGTGTGTGTCCCAGCCTCGAGCCCGGCTGCACAGCGGACGCACCAGATGGACAGGGAGTCCATCACAGGCTCCCAGGGGCACACACTGCCCTCTGCTGGCACGGGGCACCCCTTAAGCTGCCTCCCTCTCACCCTGCCATGGGGCCATCACAGCTGCCCACCACATGCTGAGTGCCCCGCACACCACATCGCACCAAATTCTCACAACAGTCCTGCCAGGCAGGTACTGTTACCTTGTTTCACACATGGGGAGACTGAGGCTCAGCTAGGTCAAGTGACTTAGTAAGTGACAAGCTAGGGACTCAAATATGGCCTGATCCCAAGCTGCCACGCCTACTGTGTGCCAAGACCACCTTCCTGGACCACCGTCAAGGCTCAGACCAAGGGACCAGGCTGGCCCAGGCCCGGCCCAAGCACCACCCTCCACAGACTACCACGGGTCTGCAACACAGCAAGGTGGCTGGGACAGCCCAGGGAGCCAGACGGCCCAGGTTCAAATCCCGATCACGTCACTGGCCCGCTGTGTGGCTGTGGGCAGGATCCTTAAGCTCTCAGCACCTTGGTTTCCCAATCTGTAAAATGGGGATAATGATATTTTGTGAGGATTTAATTTCTGTAAAGTTCTTAGAACAGTGCCTGGCCCTTGGTAAGTGTTATACAGATGTTGTTAAATAGAAAGAATAAATGACTCCCTTAGATTCTATAGGCCGCCTGAGAACCGGGTCCCACAGAGGGTTAAGGGTAGAGCTGACACTCAGACCCCGAGCCCAGGTCTCTCCCGACAGCAGCGAGGTACCTCCAACTCAAGCGAGAGAACGAAGAAGTCCCGGGACTGACCAGACTCAGGCCCCAGCGGGTGAGAGTGCAGGCTGGGGGCCAGGCCTCCGGACCCTGCCCCAGACTCCTGTACCTCCTCCTTCTGTGGTTGTCACTCACCCGCCCTCCCCCACCCCCAGCTCCAGAAGGCATCAGGCACTCTTGTGCCATTCAGGGGCCCTGGGCAGCCAGGTGGTGAAGCAGCTCCCCCTGGCACCGATGGCCCAAGGCCCACTGGTCCTGGGACCCAGAGAGTGGGGATGGCACGGGGCAGCGGGGCCCCCCGGCATCCTGCTCCAGGGGCAGCCAGGGGCTTCCCGGCCCAGGCCCCCCACACCTCACCCCTCCCCAGGCCCCAGGGAGTCCCACAGGCAGGAATCCCATCCAGAATGGGGGTCCCATCTAAAACCCTCAGCCCAGAGCTGCAAGGGGAGCCCAGACGTCCACACTCAGCCCCAGCAGCAGACGCCCACAAACAAGCCCACCCCTGTCACAGGGCGGCCCGTGTGGGTCAGAGGGGTGAGGATTTGAAGTCGTGCACTACTGGTGAAAGTGGAAAAACTGTGACCAACCCAGCCGTCCACAACACAGACACAGCCATGCGAGGAGACCCCAGGCCGAGGTGGATGAGGATGGGCCCCGTTGTGCCCTGAGGGGAGGTGCCTGGAGAGCGGAGTCAGGGCCTCCAGGGTAGAGGCCACGAAGCAAATCCCATGGGGAAGAAAACATGCCGTACAGGTATCCGCCGGTGCCCAGAAACATGGGGAAGGGCCCCCAGTGACAGGGAAGGGGCAGCAGCCTATCCCTATTTTACACACAGAGAGCATGTGTCAGGCCCCTAGTTAGAAAGGGGGTGCACACCCTCCAACACACAACAAACACACAAAACCACCCGGGGCACATGTGCTCACACCCACGCACACCCGGCTTTGGTCCATCCACCTCCCTCAGGTGGCTGAGGGAGGGACACGAAGGCTGCCATAAACAGACAGGGCCAGGCTGTTTGCAGGGCGGGCACAGGCCAGAGGGTGGGCAGAAGGAGACAGAGAGGGAGACAGAGGCAGAGCTAAGAAAGCTGAGCCCAGGCCCTGGGTGACACTGTCCAGACACAGCCACTTCATCCTGGCCCAGGGGCCACCGAAAGTGAGTGCCTAAGCTAGAAGCCACCAGAACACATTCCACCTTCAGCCCAGCCAGTCAGGGCAGGGTAACCCCGGGCCAGGACCTCTCTGGGCATCAGCATGCCAGTGAGCACAGACCCTGCTGGCTGGGACTCTCCAGTGCTCTGGGGTCCTGATCCCCCATCAAAGCCCAGCTCCCGGACTTCCCTGGTGGCACCGCAGTTAAGAATCTGCCTGCCAACACAGGGGACACCGGTTCGATCCCTGGTCTGGGAAGATCCCACATGCCGCGGAGCAACTAAGCCCATGTGCCACAACTACTGAGCCTGTGCTCTAGAGCCCACAACCACTGAGCCTGTGCTCTACAGCCCGCGAGCCACAACTACTGAGCCCACGTGCCACAACGACTGAGCCCACATGCCACAACTACTGAGCCTGCGCACCTAGAGCCCATGCTCCGCAACAAGAGAAGCCACCGCAATGAGAAGCCCACACACCGCAACTAAGAGGAGCCCCCGCTCGCTGCAGCTAGAGAAAGCCCGCGTGCAGCAACAAAGACCCAATGCAGCCAAAAATAAAATAAAATTAATTAATTAATTGTTTTAAAAAAAGCCCAGCTCCCAACCCTCCCCAGGTCCCTCAGCATCTGCAGCTGCCCTGGAGGCCCAGATGGTCCCCGAGGACAGCCCCCACCCCAAGCTCCCTCCGGAATCCAGGACAGAGCTTCTGGGTCAGCTGCCATCTCAACCAGGCTGGGAACTCCGTCTCCAAAGCCCCTTCCCTGCCAGCAACCTCAGCACCAAATCAGAGAGGGGAAGAGCAGAGCAGTTACAGGAGACAGTAGGTACCAACACGCATCCGTACAGAAGGAGCAGATGGGTCCTGCCTTCCTGTATCCTCTCACTTAATCCTCATGAAGGCCCTTGATCCCATTTCATAGATGAAGACACGGAGGTTCAGAAAATGATTTGCTCAGAGCCAGGCAGCAAGGGGATGAATGAGCTGGGATGGAACCCACGCTGCCTACTCCGAAATTCATTGGCTCTTTCCACAGCATCTTGTTCAGCAGGCACTGGGGAGAGTGGGAAGAGCCACAGTGGCAGACAGCCCCACATTTCCTGGCCCAGCACCCCAGGCTTTGGGATTCCGTAAGCCACAGCCTGTCCTCAACAGCCTAAAAGGTGGTGGCTGGAAAGGCCGTGAAGCCCTGCCTGCCTGCTCCCACCACCAGAAGCAGAGTCAGCGTTTATTGAGCACTCACTGTATGCCAGGTGCAGTGCCAAGCACTTTATAGTTTCCACCTTATGAGATGGGTACTATTTTTACTCCCATTCTACAGATGAGGATACTGAGGCACTTGTTATGGGCAGAATCAGGAGCTGACCCCAGGCCTGGGCCCACATGCTTGACCACTGTGTCACCCCCTTTTACAGCCCCAGGAGTTTCTGTGCTCTGACCCGCTGTCCCCACCCCAGCACCCCAGAGTGTCTGGCAGAGGCAGGAAAGGCCTTGCTCCCCCAGGCCCTGCCTAGCTCCAGGGCCCCTGAGCCACCATCGTCTGGGGTACCTGTTCTGCTTTGCTGACCCCTCTGTGTAGTCTGTCTCTTGCTAGGATGCTCGGGGTCCTTGGCAGGCCCCAACTGCACCCCTGAGGACCAGAGAGAGTGAGGGACTTGGCAGGGTCACACAGCAAGTTGGAGGCAAGAAGGAGCCCTTGTGTCCACCTCACAGCTCAGCCCAGAGTCTGCCCTCCCTCCTATGCTGGTAAAGATTGAAGCTGGGTTAGTTGAGCTGTGACCCCAGGTGGAGGCAGGGGGTGGGGGCATGGGCCTTCGCCAGCTTCTGGAACTCCTCAGGCCTTACTAACCATGCAGCCCCCAACAGCCCTGTGGGCCTACTGTCTACAGGTACTCCTCCCTCCAAGCCTATCTCATCCCATCCCCTCCAGGTGCCCAGCAGTGTCCCCATTTCACAGATGAGCAAACTGAGATTCAGGTGCACATGACCACTCAGAATCAGGATCTAACCCACCGGGCCTGTAGCACCACCTCCTGTAGGTGCTGCCTTGAATCCAACCCCTTCCCAGTCCTCAGGGACTGCCTCTTCCAGGAAGGCTTCCCAGAACTCAGGGAGACTCCACTCAGTGGGACCATCCCCTCCTCCTGCACTCAGAAAGCAGATGGAGCCCAGGACACCCACAGTGCCTCCGCCCTCAGACTGGGGCTCCTGGGAGTCGAGGCTCTATCTCCCCTCAGACGGGGTACTCCCTGGAGTCAGGCTGTGTCCCCCTCAAACAAGGATCCTGATGGCTCGGTCTCTCCCCACCTCCCCTAACACCTGGGGCTCCCTCAGGACAGAGCGACATGCTCTCCTTCCTTCAGACCAGGAGTCATGGGAGTGGGACTCCCACCCCCCTCCTCCTGCACCTCCATCCACACAGCCCCCCGCCCCCGCCCAAGACTCTGCCCCAGGCAGGACCCTAGGCCACGCCCCAGCCCCCTCCTCTCACTCCCTCCTGGCCCTCCGCCAGGCCTGGCCCGCACCAGGCAGGCTGCGCCCGCCCCGGCCCTGTCCGTGAATCCCACCTCTGTTGGGCACCACAAACCCCCCTTTCTCCTCCCCAAACAAATGGGGTCTTGACTGAGACACTGGGATAACCGCACACAAGGCCAGATCTATTCCAGGGGCTAGTGAGGCTGCCAGCAGTTGGGGTGGGGGGAGCCAGGCTGGTGGGAGCGGTCTGCCCATCCGCAACCCCTCAAGGTCCAGCCTCTGAAATCGGGGCCACTCTAAGCGCCATCCTGGTGGGGCTGAGACCACTAGCTCACTCCCTGGGTAACCCCAGAGCAGACCCATCCCGGGCACCTCCATCACTCTCTCCCCTCTTATGAGACAGAGCAGACAGGAGCCTCCGAGCCTAGGTCCAAGTCCCTGCTCTGTGCCCCATGGAGAATTTCCCCAAGCCTGAGTCTGGTCATTTGTAAAATGGGCATAACGAACATACTCTGCAGGGGCTGCTGTGACTGTGAAAGGGGATACAAATAAGAATGGCTCTGGTGCATAGTAGGTGCTCAATTAAAACCTTCTCTCTCTTCTCTGATCTTCTCTCTTTCTTTAAGGGAGGTGGGGATGGGGTAGGATAAGAGAGCCCAGGCTGCTAGGGCAGAAAATGGCCTGTCCCAAGCACTTAAAATGTCCCCCATTCAGAAGTCAAAATCTCAAATCCCTCAGGGCCGGCAGTGAGGCCCCCGGGACCAGGGTGATTCAGCAGATGCTGTTCTTTCCACCCTGGGGAGGGGGACTTGAAGCCAAGGCTGCAAATCAAAGGTCAAAGCCCACTGCCTCCCAGAAGCCAGCCCAGATCAGCCAAGATAGTATCCCCATTTTATAGACATGTAAACTGAGACACAGAGTGGTTAAGTAATTTGCCTAAGGCCACACAGGTAGTGAGCAGCTGAACTGATTCAAGATAGTATCCCCATTTTATAGACATGTAAACTGAGACACAGAGTCGTTAAGTAATTTGCCTAAGGCCACACAGGTAGTGACAGCTGAACTCATTTCTTTTGACAATTCTGGCTGCTAACATAAGGTTTTCCTTCAGGCAGGAGTCTTCCCTACTTAAAAGCCTTTCTGTGATTCTGCCTCTGTGTTCAGAGTAAAGTCTAAACTCTAACCTAAAATGCAAAGCTCCCGGGCAAGGCGGTGTAGCGCAGCAGGAAAAGCACTTGACCCGTAACCAGCCCAATCTGGGGTCAAATGCCAGGTCTGCCACCAACCTCCAGCTGCGTGTTCACAGGCAGTTTACCAAGCTTCCCTAGAGCCACTTTCCATATGTGTAAAATGGGAATGATGAGATGACTTCCCAGGGTAGCTGACAGGGTTAGCCCACGCCTTCACCACATATTTACTGAGCATTTACTATGTGCCAGACCCCATTCAAGGCCCTTAGGATGGAGCAGGGAACAAGACAGAAAAAGCTCCTGCCTTCACAGAGCTGATACTCTAAGCTCTCATGGTAGGAGGGTGGATAATAAGCAAATAAACAAAATAGCATAGGTTGTGGTAGGGGCTGGAAGGAAACAAAGAGAGAGGGAAGAACAAGAGCAATGAACAGTGTGGTCAGGGAGGGCCTCCCTGAGGAGGTGACAATGAGACAGAACAGGAGACAGCCACGCACGCCACAAGCCTGCGGAGCAGCAACAGGCACAGAAGGAACGGCCACTCCTGTAGAAGGAACAGCAAGTGCAAAGGCTGGGGAATTCAATGACACCTGGAGCATGTGGGAAAATGCCTGGCCCGTAGCAGAAAATCAGTAAACAGCAGGTACTGGTATTACTGCTACAAGCCCCTTAAGCTCCTTGCATCTTGCTTTCTTTCCTCTTCTGGAAAATGAGATGCTGTGAGGATTCAAGGGAATCCTAGGTCTCTTCCACTTACATGAATTCATTTAAAGTACCCCTTGTTCTTGGGACTTCCCTGGTGGCGCAGTGGTTAAGAATCCGCTTGCCAATGCAGGGGACACGAGTTTGAGCCCTGGTCCGGGAAGATCCCACATGCCATGGAGCAGCTAAGCCCATGAGCCACAACTACTAAGCCTGCGCTCTAGAGCCCGCAAGCCATAACTACTGAAGCCCGTGCACCTAGAGCCCATGCTCTGCAACAAGAGAAGCCACCGCAATGAGAAGCCCGTGCACCACAACAAAGAGTATGCCCGCTCGCCACAACTAGAGAAAGCCTGCGCACAGCAACGAAGACCCAATGCAGCCAAAAATAAATTAGTTAATTTTTTTTAAATTTTAAAATAAAATTAAAATCTAACTTAAAAATATATATATATATAAAATTTAAAAAACAAAGTAACCCTTGTTCCATTATTATTCCTCCAATTTTGCAGGTGGGGAAACTGAGGCTCCCAAGATCCCACAGCCCATAAAGGGCAACATTAGGACGTGAACCTGGGTCTTGTAATCCCAAACTCTGTGCTCCTGCCAGCCTTCTGTGGTCTCACTGTACTTAGAGTGCTCAGAACCTCCTTCTCTCTATCCCAAGACAGCTCTGTTAGAAAGTCTCTTGTGATGAACTGAGGCCTATGCCTGCTTGGTCCCACTTCTGCCATTTGGGACCACCCAGGACTGCTCTCTATCTTCTCTTACCCAAGTCAGCCAGAAAGGTGAGAAGGCTGACAGGTTAGAGACAGCAGCTGCCGCTGCAGGAAACTCCTCCCCAGGCACCAGGCCCAGTGCTTTAACTTCATTCCCCTGCCTCACATTGGCAAGGTGAGGTAAGGATTCTTATCATACCCATTATACAGATGAAGAAACTGAGGTCCAGGGACTTCCCTGGTGGTCCAGTGGTTAAAAATCCGTCTTGCAACGCAGGGGACACCGGTTTGATCCCTGGTCAGGGGACTAACATCCCACATGCTGCGGGCTGTGTGCCACAATTAGAGAGCCCTCGCACCGCAACTAATGACTCTGCATGCCACAACTAGAGAGAAGCCTGCGCACTGCAATGAAGAGCTCACGTGCTGCACCCCAAAATCTTGGGTGCCTCAGCTAAGACCCAATGCAGCCAAAAAGTATACAATTAAATATATATATATATATATTTTTTTTTTTAATTTAGAAAAAAAAGAAACTGAGGTCCAGAAAGGTAGAGAAACGTGGCTAGAGCCATCCACCTAGACAGTGGCGGAGGCAGGATCTGAACTCAGATCTCTGTCACTCAAAAGACATCCTCCTTGTCACTCCGCAAATCCCTAAAAAGTCCTCTTTGGATATCCTTTTCAGTCCCTTGCCTGGCTTGTCCCCTGGTGGTGCCAAGGTTGACAGGACAGACTTCCCCTGATACTCCCAGGGTACCACCAGCCAGGGCTGGCTGAGCTGGCAGAACACTGGGCCCTTGGGGAGGAAGCCAGGAGGCTGGGGGCTCAGGCACAGCTCGGGGGACAAGGCCCACATGATTAAAGTGCACACCCAGACCCCTGGAGCTAGCAGGCAGGGAGCACCGGACAGGGAGCCAGCCACACCTAGTTCCGTCCTGGCTCCACGACCAAGGTGCTGCATGACCCTCCTCCTCTCCAAGCCCCGCCTCCTGCTTCCTTGATGTCAGGTCAATACCTCTGCTGCTCAGTGAACACAGGAAAGGAAAAATGAGGCAGATCTCTGGTGAGAAGGCACCTTGTCCACCCCAGACATGTCAGAAAATCATTTTTTAAAGAAAGTAACGATGATGGTGGTGGTTACCACTTACTGAGAGTCTACTCGGTGCCAGGAACCAGAGCATCAGATATTATCCCAAGTGACAGCAACCTCGAGAGGCATGTGCATCATCTCCATTTTACAGAAGGGGAAACTGAGGCACAGAGTCATACAGCTGTAAGTGACAGAGCCAGGATTCAAACCCCGAACTCTGTGCTCTTCCACGCTGCCTCCTACTGTTACCAAAATGAAATGAATACCTGGGGACTGAGGGAAGAGAGACAACTCTGAACGGCGGGAGGCAGGGTGGGGGGGCCGGAGTCCTGGGGGAGGAGTTAGGCCTGGTGAGTTGAATATTTGGGGAGGCAGGCACCCAGGGTCAAATCCCAGGCCCAGCACGTGTATGCTGTGTGACCTTGGGCAAGTCACTTCCCCTGTCTGATACCTCAAAGGCAGGCATCAATGCCAGGCTTCCCAGAGCTCAGCAAACACGAAGGATGGGGACGAAGTCATCTGGGGACAAGGAGGGAACGTGCGTCCAGATGGTGGGCTAGTATGCTCCAAGTCCCCGAGGAGGGAGAGGGCTCAAGGAACAGAGGCAGGAGAGCTTGGCCACGAAGTGGGAGGGAAGGACAGGCAACAGAAGGCCATGGGAGGAGGGATGCCAGTGGTGCAGCAGGGGCCCCAGTCTGGCCTGGACAGGGCAGGATGCGCAACGTAAGTGGGGAGCACAGCTCAGACCCACCCAGTGTGCCTCACTGCCCCCACCAAAGAACCCTGCTTCAGCCTGTGCCAGCAATACCAAGTCCACAGCAGTAGCCCCTCCCCCATCACCCCCCACCCCATCCTCCATGGAGCACCCATCACCAGCCCTCCCCCAGGGAACCCCAACACCTTGGCAGCCACGGCCCCTCCACATGGGGACCACCACATCTTAGAAACGGCATCTCCCTCTCCTTAGCAACCACCAACAGCAAGCCCAGACAGCCAGCCTCCTCCCTCTGTTTCCTCCTCTCTCCATGGAGACCACAATGCCACAGAGGCGGCTCCCTCGCCAGGGCAACGGCAACCACCGTCACTCAGCGCCCCGCCTGGACAACAGCTCCCTCCACGTGGCCACCACCAACACAGCCACAGTGACAGCGACAGCCTCGGCCTCTCCTCTCCAGGGCAGCCACCAGCCCCAGCCTGGACAGCTCCTGCCAGTGGCCGGCCTGCCTGCCTGCCTGCGGCCTCCTAGTGTCCGACTGCTCCCCTGCCTCCTCCCAAATTCAATGACACTGGATCAGGCCTGGTATTGACTCTGCCGGCACTACCCCTGCTCCCCGCTCACTCCCGGCCCCTCCGTCCGCCCCTCTCTACGTGGAAAGGCCCCACCCGAGACAGAAGAGGCCATGTTCTTCCAGGGCAACCCCTGGAGGCTGGTCCCACCCCCAGCTGGGGCACAGATGCCCCCTGCCCTGCTGGGGTGCAGGCAGGCCAGGCTCAGGCTCTCAGCCGGGCAAAGGGGCAGGAGTGGGGTCTCTGAGCCAACAGGGGCTGCCTCCCTCCCCTCCCCAGTGGACCTGTTCCAGCCCCCCAAAGGCCCACCACTCTGCCAACTGCCTCAGAGGCCCTGTGGAAGGGAAGCCGGGGGGGGAGCAGAGTTGGGGTGCCAGCAGCTGGGGGCAGGGGTGAGGCAGGGCAGGAAGGGACAAACAGGAGGCAGAGGCTGGGCTACATCACGGGTTTTCAAGGCCAGGTCACGTGGGCCGTGCTCACAACAGCCACACACTCACACGCCATCAGAAGGACCCTGTCCTTACCAGATCTCTGCGGGCAGAGGGAGCCCCTGCGGCCAGCGAAGCCCTGTCCCTGGCCTGGTCTCAGCAGCGGCGGCAGCGATGGAGTCTCAGGTCCTGGTCCAGCTCGGGCGGCAGCAGCTCCTCACCCAAGTCCTCTCCTTCTGCGGGGAGGAGGCGAGGGGGAGAACGGGGAGGGAGGGGGGGGACAGCAGGAGGGAGGGAGGAGGGAAAAATGCTGAAGTCTTGAAGGGTACACTCACTTTTTTCTTAGGTTTCCCATGGTAACCGAATATACCACAAATGAATATCACTGTGAGAGAGAGGAGGGAGGCAGAGGGAGGGGAGGAATGGAGGGAGATGCAGAGAGATGGAGACAGAAAGATGATGGGGCAGGAAAGAGGGAAGGGAAGGGCCTCAAGACCCAGAAGGAAGGCTGGGGACTCCCCACCCTACCCCCCAGGGTTCTCGGGTGAGGAGAGGGGAGGAGCCAGGGCCGCAGGGCTTCTTCCAATCCCTCCACGGCCCCTGGGCAGGAGGTGCAAGCAACAGATGGAGAGATTTTCTGGGAGCTAAAGGGCCCCCACTCCCACCCACCTCATCCCATCCGTGCTCTTCAGCCCCTGCTGGGCCTCTCAGCCTGGACGGTCCTCCCAAGTCACTGTCCCAGCCCCACACCTCACTCCCGGTCACAGACACACACCCAGGTGGGGATGGCCACACACACCCTCACACTGACCCGATGCCCGGCACCCCCACACACCCCTCCAGCCACGCCGCCCTCCTCTCGGTCACCCCAACACCCGCTCTCGGTCACCCCAACACCCGCTCTCGGCCCACTCCCTCCTACAGCTGGGCCCCATCCCCTCTGCTGCAGGGAACCAGCACCCCTCTCCCCCCCCAGCACATCTCTTATTCAAAACTTTGCAAGGACTGGCACCCACCCCTGGGGCCCCCCGCCCGTGTGCCACCAGGGGTAACACCTCGGCCCCACCACCCGCCATACGTGCTCACACACCCTTAGAGCACCGTACCTGCCTGACCTCCACGTGCGCAGACACACAGACTCCCAGACTGACATGCCTCGGCCGAACCTGCCCTCCATCTGTGCGCACACGTGCACACACACACACACTCATCCCCTTCCCGCGGAGGCCCCTCTCTCTGTCTGGCCCCGCACCCCATCAGCCCAGATGGTACTCCTGGCCCTCCCCCGCAGGCAGGGGCTCACACCTCGGCCCCCTCGACATTGCCATTCACAAACATATGTATACCCACCAAGTGCTGGCAGCCAGGGGCAGCAACAAAACAGAAACACACTCTCGGCCACCCCCCAACCCGCCCCCCATCACGCCATACCTCAATCCACCACCCACACCCAGAGGCAGAGGAGGAGGAAGCAGCCAGCTTGCTCCAGGTCCAGGTCCGGAGGGACACCCTCCCCCTAGGTACCCGGCTCACACTTGACCCTGAGCCCAGCAGCAGCAGGGATGGGACGCACCCCAGGCTGCACACTATATGCCCACACACACACACACACCAGCAGCCACAGGGCACACCCAGACAGCAACCAACACACCAGAATTTCACACTCCCTCCGACACACGTGTGCACACAGACTCAGATGCACTGTACCCAGCTGCCCACAGAACCCAGACACAGGGGTGTCTGCTCCAACTTGCAGACCAGCACATGTGCCAACACGCCTGGGGACACTGCACAGACACATGTCAACACACCCACAGAAATACACAGGCGCCCACTCACTGGGGACGGGCCCCCAACACACACACACACACACACACAGTTTTCACCATACACACCCACACAAGCATGCCCACGGGCACAGGGGTCCCTGAAAAGACTCACAGGCCAACACATACATGCTCCAAGCTAGCTCCCAAAGCGGGGTACGGCTCCGGACACACATGGCCACGCCTGCGCACCCGCCCCAGCTCTCCCAGGGCAGTTCACGGCGGCGCCCCGCCCCCCCGCCGTCCACACCCACCTGACCCACACACCCCCTCGCCAACGACTCGGCTGGTCCTCGTTTCCGTAGGCCCCTCCGTCCCCTTCCCCGGAGGCGCGCGGGCCGGTTTAAGATCCCGAGCACCGCGCCGGAGCCCAGAGGCCGTGAAATTGGCTGCGAGCGCCAGGGGATGCGGCTGCAAATTCTAAGCACAGGGAAGTAAGGCGGAAACCCAGCCGGGCCTGCCGCGCGGGGCGGGGGCGCAGCAGAGCGGCGGCCGGCGGGTCTGGGACCCCGCGGGGCCTCGCTGCCGCGCGGGCTGGAGGCTGGGGGCCCGGGGCGGAGGCAGTATGCGAGCTCCCGCCCACCCCGCCGCCGCGCACGTGCCCAGCGGGGGGCTGCGCCCGCGTGCACCAGCCCGGGACGCGCACCGGGGACGGATGCCCCCCGCCGCCTGCCAGACCCGGACCTGCCGCGGCCAGAGCGCCCGCCGGATGAACAGCCTCTGGCCACCGTTACGGGACTCTGCGTCGCCGCCTCCTCCGGGACGCCTTCCTGGCTCTCCGCCTTCCTCCAGGCTTCTCTGCTCCCCCCTCCACCCCCGCCTCTGGCCTCTGCTCACACGCACAGCCGCAGGCTCAGCTCCACCCGCGCCCTCGCACCAAAGGAAGGGAGACGTAGGGCATCAGGGCATCGCTCTGTCCAAGATGCTGAGGGAGGCCCTCTCCAGCCTCACCTCATCCCCACCGCACTTCAGGCCTTTCCCAGCAGTGAGGCCTTGAACTGTGACCGCACACCCTGCCTCCGTTTCTCCTCTGTGCAACAGGGATGATGCAGAGGGTCGTTCTGAGGATTTACTGAAGGACTTCTTGGGCTTAGAACATCAGTCAGTGAACACGAAGATTATTAGTATTAGTCAGTGTCGGTCTCGGTCTTGCTGCTGTGTCACCCAAGGCAGGGCACCTCACTTCCTTGAGCTCAGGCTCCTCTGGAAACCGGGTTGCTGCCTCCCAGGCTGCGTGGGAGGAGTCCGGAGATCCCCGGGAACACGCAGCAGCCCCCTCAGCTGCTATCCACCCAGCAAACATGGGCGAATTCACCTTCTAAAATGCACTAAAAATGCAAGTTCCTGGGCTCCACATCCAACGTACTGGATCCAACTCTCAGCAGGCAGGGCCCGAGGATCTGCATTTTAACAAACACCCAGAGCCTCTGACACGCTCTGGCAAAGAGGATAATGCTGGATTTCTTCGTCCAGATTTCAGGGTCATTTAGGTTGTTGTGTGGTTGATCCCCAAACTACATGTCCAGACTCACCTTCCCAAAATCCACTCCGGGCTTTCCTACCTCCAGACCTCGGCTCACATGGTCTCCACCTGGCATGCCCCTACCCAGAGGCCGGCTGGACCTCTTCCACAGTACTCCAGCCAAGATTAAACAAGATAATAGAGAGTGCTTCGCCCTATGCCTGGCACGTAGCAGGTGTGCAATCATGGGGGCTCTACAGTGCCCAGAGCAGAAGTCGTCCCAACCTCTCCAGCCCTGCTTACAAGGCTGGCTCAGGCCACAGGCTAACAGGGACCCCCTGTCAAGGAAGCCCTACTGTGTGCAGGCCCCACGCCCGGCACCTGGCAGATGGTCCAGGTATCTCCCGTCTCCTCGGGACAGGAGCTCATCTCTGGGGGTTTCCACCTGAGTCCTGGGCATAGCAGTTGTCCTTGGGTGAGACATGCTTATAATTGTGTGTGTGTGTGTGTGTGTGTGTGTGGACTGAATACAAAATACATCAGCCCATCCTCCATAGCACGTAAATGAAAGAAAGTTGTTCAATAAGTATTCTTTGAGGGCCCACTAGTCTCTACCCATTTGGAGCTGACATGCTGCAGGAGAGACAGACAGGAGACCCCCCCACAGGTAATGAGAAGGGCAAGGAAGGGAGGCTGGCAGGCAGGCTGACCCCACAGCCTGTGTCTCCCCAAGTTCCAAGAGGAAGAGAAAAGATAGAAACAGGCCAAGGAGGGAAACTGAGTCAGACTTGAGCCACGAGGTTGGGCCCTTGAGAATGGCTCCCCGCTTGCCCCTGAGAGAGGTGGTGACCAGTGTGCACACACACGCATAGACACACCCACAAAGCATGCCCTGCCGCCCCCAACCCCTCTACACGCTCCAGCTGTGGGGTACGCAGCTCCCAGGCCCTTCTCATGCTTCCTTGGGCCCCCCAGCCTGGCTCCAAGAAAGAGTTTCTATGCATTTCAGGGGATGAAAGTGGAGGCTAAAAAGAGAGGGAAGGATGGACACACACACAGACTCGCAGCCCAAGCCCCATTCCAGGGAACCAGGAATGCATAAAGGACACAGATGGGAAGGGGGAGGGAAATCATCTAATTGACACCTACTATGTGCCAGACACAATGCTACACGCTTGTCATTCTCTTATATAACTAACCCGGCAGAGTTAGAAATTCGGTACCACTACCCTCACTTTCCATTGAGGAAACAGAACCTTCCGGAAGTGAATTCTCTTGCCCAGGACACACATCAAGGATGAAAAGAGGCAGAATTTGGGCCCTGAGCCCCTCCCTGCTCTTCCACAAGCGAGACAGGGAGAGTGTGGCCGAGTGGCCAGGGGCCCCCGGCTGAGGCCACGACAGACTCAGGCCTGGGGAACATACTGATCCTGGAGCAGCAGCCCCTCCACCTCTGAGGGGAGCCCCCACCGAGCACCCCCTGTACTCCCAGCGCTGTGGGAGAACCGGGGAGCAAGGAGCTACCTTTGGGAACGTCACAGGTCACTATGGAGGGGGGGCGCACAGGAGGAATGCAGAGAGAACTGAGACCCAGCAGCCTTTCTGCTCCTCTCTGCCTGCAGCCACACCCACTGCTTCCCTACACTGCCCCCATTTACAGATAAGCAAAGCAAGGCCCTAAGAGGTCCCTCAGAGAGAGGGGCACCCCAAGATGCCCAGGGTTCCCTAGCAAAAGGGTTCATCAATTAACAATTAATGATGCAAAGAGTCCACCCGTGGGGCTTCCAGTCCTCATTCCACTGCTGTGTGGCTCTGAGCTGGTCTGGAACCTCTCTGTTTCTTATCTGGAAAATGAGGAATAATAGCTCTACTACAGACGGCTTTGTGGGATTAAATGTGTGCCCCTAAAAGAGCTTCCCACCAGGCCTGGCTCTCAGTACACACTCAGTGAATATTAGCTAATATCATTATTATTATCACTATAATTACTGCCGTCAGAAGTATCATGCAGCCAGCGCCCTTCCTTTGGCACCCTGAATGTAAGCTTGCCCAGGTGGCTCGCCAGCCCTCAGGGGCTCTCTGGGGACTGTCTGCAGAGCTGGGAGGAGGAGGAGGGGGTTCTATCATTCCAACCCCCCCTCCCCCGACACCATCCCCAGTACTAACGGCAGCGCCTCTGCCCCAGGTGCTAATTGAGCCAGGAGAAGGTTAATTTAATAGAGGATTGGGCTGGGACAGCAGGAGACAGAGGACTGAGTTAACCTGGACTATTAACGCTGTCCCCGAAGAGGCCTGACTTGTTAAGGAGTCTTGGGCTTCAAGGCAATCTGCTTCCTGGCTGTCGTGTCTGCACAGTGCACAGTCCTAGCAGATTTGGTGGGGGGCAGGTGGCAGGAGAGAGGACCTGGCTCAGGGGCACCGGAGCTGAAGCGGTGAGAGTAGCTGTGATGGGTGCACTCCCGACCCTGCACGGGGATGCCACACTCGCGCAGCAAAGCCCACAAGGCAAGCTGCTACCACCTCGGGCACGGACAGGAGAGCTGATCCCCGCGTCACACACGGCCAGCACACAGCAGAGGTGTCACTGGCACGAGGTCTACTTCCACAGCAGCCACCCCACCTCGGACACAGACAGGAGCTGATCCCCGCGTCACACGCGGCCAGGACACAGCAGAGGTGTCACTGGCACGAGGTCTACTTCCACAGCAGCCACCCCACCAGATATCGGGGACAAGGAGCCACACTGGGGAGCAGGCACAGAGCCTCCTGTGAGCACCCCTGGCTGACCTCACTAGAGGTGGCTAAGCAGCTGGATGCGGCCATTTCTATCAGCCGGGCCATCTCGGAATCTCATGGGGCAGAACAAGCAGACACTGGACCGAGTCAGGAGGCAGCCTGTACTGCAGCCACTGACCGCTCCACCTTGGGCCCCTCACCCTGGCGCCTCCCACTCCTTGCCCCCACCGCGCAGAGCGCCCTGTCCCTCCGTTAAATGAGAGTGCCCTGCCAATCAAACGGGTCTCCCCCCACCCACCAAGCAGGGGAGTTCTCACTAAGGAATGAAACGACCACAGCTTACTTTACCCTCTGGACCTCAGTTTGCTCATCTGTCAAATGGCCACATAATATTGCCAGCCTACCAGCCTCACAGGACTGCTGTGAGGATCCAAGGAGAGAAGAGAAAGTTGTTTACAAAGCCAGACTTAAAGCAAAACAGGGGAGCAGCTTCTGGGCTGGGGGAAAGGAGGCTAGGGGATGGGGCTCACGTGGACTGACCTTCTATCATGTGCTGGGCATCTGGCCCCCCAGAAGCCCATGAACTCCTGTAATCCCCCCTCGCCTCCCTGACCACTTTCCAGGTGACAGACAAGAAACTGAGGCCCAGAGAAGTGACAAGAATGCCTAAACCACAAAACACAGAGAGGCAACATGGGATTAGAACCTAAGGTCTCTGGCTCCCTCGCTGTGGCCGTTTTCTGTTGTCACCTGCACTCACACATACATTCACTCACCAGAACACAGTCACCGAAGGGTCTGTGCAACCCCGTTGGGATGGGGTCGAGAACAGGAACTGGCGGGGTCCAGGCAGGGGAGGGGGAGGGGGGACACCACGGGTCGGGGGGTAGGCAACAGAGATGTGCTATTGGGGGGGCAGGCCTTACGGAAAGGGGTCCCACGTCCACTCAGGAAATGGGACCTCTTGGGAGGGACTGCTCACCCCAAGGCTCCATCCCTCTCCCCTCTTCACCCCTCACAACACAGGGGATGTGACCACACTGAGCCCCACACCCTCACCATGACACCTCCCTCACCCTCCCACTGACATCACCCGGTCCTTGGGGGTGACCCCTCACACTGCTGTCCCAGTGACGTCACCGGCAACCTGGAGCTGATGTCACACCCAGAGGTTCTCACTGACGTCACACACATAAACACATACACACACACACACACACACACACACACACACACACACACACACAGAGCTCCCTGATACCCCCTTCAACTACTCCTATTTCTTCCTGCCCAGGGGCCGATGGCCCAGAGGTCCCCGCCCATGTACACAGCTCATTCAGGACAGGCATCTACGGACGGTGCCTGTGTGTGTGCGCGTGTGTGCGCACGCGAGTGCGCAGACATTCCTCTCCTAGGACACACGTTTGCACACATGTGGAGGCCCCCATGCCCTGCTGATGGCCTAGACACGACACGTCCCACAGGTGCCCACAGGCCCTGAGAACAGGTGTTCGAGCCAGGCACACACACATACACATGCAAATTACTCC
>NW_020837952.1:54332339-54380212 GCF_003676395.1 Aethalodelphis obliquidens
CCCCCCCCCCCCCCCCCCCCCCCCCCCCCCCCCCCCCCCCGCCGCCCCGCATAGGGTGGTCCTCCGGGGGTCTCACGGGGATGCCCAGACCCAGGAGGCGCCGCGGGTGGCTTTCCCCGTCTCATCCTCCCCTGGCTGTGTCCCCCTCCCAAGCCCCACCCCCACTGGCGGAGGGGGTGTCCTCCGGTCCCAGCGCCCACTCCCACCGTCTCCGCCGGCCGCGGGCGCTCGGATCTGGAGGAATTCACTCACCTCCAGCCCCAGCCGGGCTCCTGGCCGAGCACCGCCTCCGGCCGCGGCGGCTGCGGGGCCTGCGCGCGAGGGCGAGTGCGAGTGCGAGCGCGGAGCGATGCGCGCAGCGCCCGGCGGGCTTGGCGCGCCGGCCGCGGCTCGGTGCGTGGCGTGTGTCTGTGGCGCGGCCGGTGTGTGTCTGTGAGCCGCCGTGTGCGCGCAGACCCCGCCGCCGCCCGCCGCGCCTCTGCCTCGCCGGGACCCGCGCCCGGGAGGGGGCCGGAGCGCAGCATGCGTCAGGGCCCGCGGCCGCGGCCGCGGTCTGTCCGCCGCCCTAGCCGCCCGAGCCCTCCGCGCCCTCCTCAGGCCTCTCCGCAGCGAGACCCCTCCCGCCCCCTCTCCCGGCTCGAGGCCGCCACGGACACACGCACGCTCGCAGACACACGCCCGCCGGGCGGGGGCCGCGCCTGGCTCCTCAGCTGCACCCGCGGCCCCGCGGACGGCTGAGCCCCCGGCATGCCCCGGACCCCAGCCCCGCTCACCCCGCGGGGACCGGGTCCCGCCGCCGCCGGCGCGTTCAACAGCTGGAGGCAAACTTGCTGCGGGGCGGGCCGCCGGAGGTGCGCAGCGCCCCCCAGCGCCCGCCCGAAGACGCCCGAGGCCCCTGGTCTTCCCACTACAGGTGGATCCCCCACCCCACCCCATCCCCGGCAGCCGTCCGGCTCGCCCGCCCAGTGCTCAACCGCTGACAACCGGAGAACTGTGGCTGCTGCGTTCCCATTTTACAGGCGAAACAACTGAGGTTCGGTGAGCGCAGTGACTCCTCCAAGGTCACACAGCGTGCTTGATAGCAGAGACAGTAGTAGACTCCGGGTCTCTCTACCCTTGGGCTAGGGCTCTGGGCTGCCGCTCACTACCTTTCCCCACCCCTTACGGAGTAAGCCCGGGGCACGCTGGTCTCTGCTGCAGCCCAGAGACGCTTCCTAAGACCTTTGAGCCCTAGCCTCTCTCTGGCCACCGCCCCCCACGTAAACCCACACAGAGGTGGGAGATGCAGAAAGCAGCTCTGACATCCGGGGCCTATACCTCCACCCCCACCCCCACCCAACACACACACACTTGGGCACACAAGTACCTGGTGAGGAGATTTGGCTCATGTCACGTGTAGGAAGAAACAGGCGCCGTCTCGGCTCCTGGGACCCGCAAACCTTCCCGTTGAAGCCCTGCCTGGGACAAGCCCTATGCGTCTCAATCACTTTTATGGGGCCTTGTGCGCCAGTGCCTGTCCTCAAGTAGTGCACAGCAGAACAGGCTGCAGGAACTCCCAGAAGGAGCATCTCACCCAGGCCAGGAATGGGAGAGACTCCCTGGAAAAAGCCATTGCCTGAGCTGAATCTTGACGGATGAGTAGGAGTTGGTCAACTGAAGAAGGTGGAGAAGTATGTCCCAGGCCGCGGGAACAGCATGTGCAAAGGCACAGAGGCATGAAACCACCTGGTGTGTGCAAGGAACTCCAGGGAGTTAGGTATTACTAGAGCAGAACCTCTGTTCAGAAATTCCTCCCTCCTGTCAACTGAGAACAGAAAAGCAGGTCCAGGATGAGGCTAGGAGGGTAGACAAGCGCTGAGACACAGGCCACCGAGGTCACGGTTTCTCCGAGTAGGAGACAGACTTGGGCGTTCCGCCTCTGCCCTCCACAACTGGACTCCAGGCTACTTGGCACACTCCTATCCACCCTTCAAGGCCCCTTGCTGCAGACCCAAACAAGCCATTATGTTGTCTCTGCCCGCTAAACGGAGCTCTCCTAGAGGGTAGGGGCCACATGGAATACATTCTTCGTCCGCTGCGTAAGGCCAGGCGAGAAGCAGGGTCCCAGCCCAAAGTCCTTGCTGGAAGGAACGACTCGCTCACCGCCCCGCCCACCTCAGGCGGAAGCACAACGGCCTCTGCGCCCTCTGGCGGATCTAGGGAGCAACTGCAGAAATCTCCCCAATCTACCCCTGTGGCTGAGGCTCTCCCGTGTAGAGGCTTGCAGAAATGGGCACTGGAGGAGGTCCACCAGTTGTGCTCTGGCCCAAGAAACTGAGCAATGATTCCAAGGAACACCGGGCAGCACGCAGCAAAACAGTCTGTTCCGGTTCAGTTTGCGTGACTTTCCCATCACCTGCCAAAGGACAGGTCACACCCCTCTCTGAGCCTCAGTTTCCTCCTTTGGGAAATGCGAGTAACAGAAGCAGCCCTGTCCCCAGCACAATGCTGGGGGTCACCACAAGGGCGCTCCCTTCCCCTCGGAACCTCCAGACTTGGTGAATTAGCTCGGAGATGGCTTTAAGCTCAGAAACGTTCTTAAGATTCTCCCTTCGGAGACTTAGTCCTTAGTAGGCAGACATAAATTGGCAAGGCTTTCAAACTCTTAGTCACCACCACCAGATAGAAGATGGAGTTGCCCTGGGCTAACTGAGGATGGTGATCTGGACACCCAACTCGGCTCTCTCTGGACCAGCGCCGTCCAATAGAACTTTCTGCAATGGTGGAGAGGTTATATAGCTGCATCATCCAGTACAGTAACCACTAACCACATGTGACTATTGAGTGCTTGACACTGTGGCTAGTGGGACTGAGGAACTGGATTTTTAATTTTGATTTTATTAATTTAGATTTAAATGGCCATATGTGGCTAATGGCAACCACATGGGTTAGCACAGTTCCAGAAATACAACACCTTTCTCCCCACAATGTAGCCCAGACAGAGCTAATACACACACACACACACACACACACGGGACCCCGAGCACTCTGGCCAGGCCTGAGAGGTGGAGACGAAGAGACTGCTTGGAATCTCTAGCTGAACACGTAAGGTTGAGAAAAATGTGGGCGGCAACAATCCATCCCCATTGTCATTGTTCTAGGTTAGGGCTTGCCGTCTTTCACCTGAACACCTGCAGCAATCCTCCCTCATCACCCCCCTATTTAAACCCTCCAGTAGCTCCCCAGAGCCCATGCAGGGATGCAGTGTGTTTCATTTTGCATGACGATGCCAAGTGATTGGCAGCAGCTACCTGGTTGCTCCCCCTGAAGACAGTGTCATCATGATTGATTGGTGATGTCTGCCTTGGGTGCAGACGCAGAGATGAATGGTACGCCCTCTCTGCTAGGGAATAAAACCCAAACTCCTCACCTTGCCCCAATAAGGCCCTCTGCAGTCAAGCCCTTACTCTTCTAGCATCATCTTGTATCACCCCACACATGTTCTGGGCCCCAGACACCAATATCCGTCCTTTCCAGAACATCCCATGAATCTCTCACCCCATAACCTACACACCTTTGTGCTTTTGAGCATGCTGTTCCCTTCTCAACTTGGAAGACTTTCCTCCTTTCATATTCCTTCCCTACCTGTCTACTTCTAGTCTATCATCAGGTACTGCTCAAAGGCTGCCTCCTTGGTGAAGCCTTCCCTGACCACCCCTAAGCTGAGCTGGCCAAGTTACTTATTCTTCCACCAGCCCCCAAAGCAGTCAGTGCAGACGTTAATGACAGCACACATCACATTGCATCGTTCATTCTCACATGTGTCCTCCCCCGAAATATTTCTCACTCCGTCACCTCTCTCATAGTAGCTAGCTTGTATGGGGCTCACTCAGAGCCAGGCACCGTGCAAGGCCCTTAACATATATTATTCTCATTAAAAAGTCACAAAGCGAACATTAGGGGGTTTTTGTGGGAACCCAGCATCTCTCCTCCCTCCCACCAGCCTCCCAATTTCCTCTCTCCCCACTGCCATGTACAGTCTTGGTGGAATTTGAATCAAGGTGCCTCCCCCAGCCCCCAGCTGGGCTGAGTCGTGAGTGGAGTGGCGCGTGGACGTGAGAAACAGCCGAAGCAGAACCATCCCAAAAGCCTCAGTGCCAGAAGATGGGCAGGCATTTCCGGCAGCCTGGACCCCTGTCCTGAATCCCAGACCCTGGGATCTTCCGGCAGTGCCTGGGAGCCGCTTCTCACAGCCCACCCACAAGCGCCCTTTGTCCTAAGTTGACCAGAGGTGGCTCGCATCCAAACGACCCCACTGCCCGCGCCGTATCGCCACAAGGACATGTTTCAGGGAGATCTTCCTTTCTGCAGCCTTAGGAAACAGAGGAGTGAGAGTGTGAGGAACCCATAAATTGCTGAAAAGCTTCATGGGCTGTTTAAGGTGAATAACAAGACCTACCCTTTTTACTTAGGTGAATTTTTTTTCCCTCGGTCTACATGGCATTTCGAGTTGATGCTAAGGAAATTAGGTTAAGTGGTTCTTTTAGAGAAACACACACACACATTGACCGTGGACGGGGTGTCATATTCCTGTTTTGGATCCAGACCAAAAATCAGATTTTCTGCTGTGCTTCCAATG
Source organism: Aethalodelphis obliquidens (assembly GCF_003676395.1). NCBI lineage: Eukaryota > Metazoa > Chordata > Mammalia > Artiodactyla > Delphinidae > Aethalodelphis > Aethalodelphis obliquidens. The sequence goes on from NW_020837952.1 coordinate 54,336,958, forward strand.
CTGGAACCAAGGGCTATGATCACAGAGGGTGCGAGCCAGTGATGAGACACGGAACCCAGAAGGACAAATAATGAAGATTCCCCGCTAAAACCCCTGCCCCTTGCCCACCACGGAACCATCCCAAATTGAATATAAAGAGACAGATGCAAGCTGCCTTCTCGGGAAAGTGGCGTCACTTAGCTGAGGGCATTTTGGTTTGCAAGTCCCTGTGAAAGGTCAGCGTGTGCCGGGTTAGAAGTACGGCTTAGGGAGCAGGTAATCGCTGGGTGTATTAAGGATGAGAGGATTCGGAGCTGGGGATTGAGGAAAGGTGGGCAATATAAGCCCCTCCCCCAACTTCAGCCTCCCCTACCACCTCTCCCCACCACTGTCTTCAGAAAAGTCTACATGCTTGTCATATAAATCATCTATTGCTATGTAACAGATTACCTCGCGGCTCAGTGGCTTCAAACAGCAAAGGATAGTTATTATTTCACAGTTCCTGTGGTCAGGAATCTGGCAGCAGACGATTCTGGCTTGAGATCTCTCATAAGATTGCAGTCCAGGTGTTTGGCTGGGGTTGTACTCATCCGAAGGCTTCACTGGAGGACCTGTTTCCCAGATGGTTCATTCACACGGGCTGGCAAGTTGGTGCCGGCTGTCGGCGAGAGGCCTCAGTTCCTTGTCGCATGGACCTCTCACCAGGACTGCTTGAGCGTCCTCACAGCACGGCAGCTGCTTCTCCCGGAGTGAGAACAGGGAGGAAGCCACAATTCTCAGATGACCTCTCCTCAGAAGGTACACACTATCGTTTAGGCAATCTCCTATTGGTTACACAGATCTGCCCTGTTCACTGTGGGAGGGGACGACACAGGTGTGAATTCCAGGAGAAAGGTATCATCAGGAGCCGTCTTGGGGGCCAGTGGGCTTGAGGTCGATCAATTATATTTGGAAAAATTGGGGAAGTTTCGTGTTCTGCAAGCACACTAGCAAAGGTAAAAACAGAACTAGGGGTGCGGATACAGGAGCTGGAGGATTCTCTGCTTCTGAGAGTCTATCCTCCTCCATGAATCAAGGGCAGCTCAAGGCCAACGGAGCTTGAAGAATGAATATAAAATTCCTGATGAGGCCAGACAAGAGTTCCGGGTGGCTGCATGTGTGACGCCCATGAGAGGGTGTCTGTGAGGGCCAGAGGCCAAGACCACACCCTGGGAGATATTTTGAAATGTCCAGGTGGATACCCTTTGGTCCAGAGATCCAGTTATGGGAGGGGCCCCAGGGAACCTCGTTAGGGGTGCCGACAGCATCATGCTTGCCCGGCTTGGAGCTGAGATTCCTGGGGGCTGAGGTTGGACAGCCCGCCTCCCTGCCAGTCTTGGTAGAGCAGGCCCGGAGCGTACCCTGGGACAGGGAAGGACTGTGAGTCCCCCTGTTGATACACCTGGTGCCTCCACTAGAATGCGAGCAACTCCCAGACGCCACCGTGTCTGACCTGGTCGGTACCCTGGGTGCCCAGCCCCTCACCAGGCACAAAAGTGGCCCCACCCAATGGTGCAAGGGTCAAACCAAGGAGAGCTGGCTCCAACACAGGGGGGGTCTGCAGGCATTACAGCCCTACGACAGACCACCTGCCCCCAGCTTTCTGAGCCAGGGGTCTCCTCTGAGACACCCGCCAGGGAGAGCTGGAGAGGGTGGGGGATGCTCAGGGCTCTGTGCGTCTATCTGACTTCCACTGCCCACTAGCCGGAGGCCACTGAGCCCTGCACTGTGGCGGTGTCTGCCATTTGGGTCTAAGCACCCTTACGTGGGGCTCCTGAATTCTGTCGGGCTGGAGCCTCAGGCCTGGGCCCTGTGGCCACAGCGTCGGGGCCGTGGGGGTGGCTTGAGTCTCAGCTGGCTCAGTGAGCCGGGCTCTGCCCGGAGTGATGCTGGGGGTGGGGGGTAGACTGGCTTCCACTGCCTGGGTCCGGAGGTGGGGCAGCTGGAGGGCTCTGGGAGCTGGAAGTCACTGGCCCTGCGGCCGGGCTTGTCACCGCTGACCTGTAGCCGGTTCCAAGGCTCCGGATGCTGCAGGGACTGGAGAAGCGCTGACTGTCTGCTTTCCTTGTGTCCTTCCTCTGCTCAGAAATGTTCAGGCTCTGACTCCATAGGGTAAAACGCCAACTCCTTACACCAGCATCTGGAGTCTTCTGCAACCTGGCCACATTCTGCCCAGAAGCATAATAATCACTTAAAATGGAGGCATTTACTGTCTCATTCAGGCTGGATGTCAAGTGTTCCCCGTGAATTAAAGTCTCAGTGAATAACGACAGCAATCTCACTAGGTACTTATTGTTAGTATTCCCGTTTTACTGATGTGGCTCAGAGATGCTGAGTGATTTGACCAAGATCACACAGTGAGAAAGAGGCAATGCTACAATTCACCCAGTTTTTCCTGCTGATGGAAGCGTGCTGTGGCCACGGGAATTCTTGGGGTATTTTAGGCAGGTAGCCCCATTGTTAGCCCCCATCTGGCTCATCATTCCCAGCACCTTGCCTTTATAGCTAATGTCCTCTCAGTCTAGAATCCAAGTGTGGGGGTGGGTTAGTGTTAGCGTTAGGGTTAGGGTAACTGTGTGTTCCCCAGGCTCTGTGGGGAAAGGCAGGTGTATGCGGCTGCTTCAGAGTTACTCAGGCCCAAAACCCAGATGCCTCCTTGATGCCCCCTGGGCTCCCCTCAGATCTGACCCATCAACAACTCCTACCCGCTCTGCCTCCAAAACGTACCCTAAACCCAGCCCCTTCCCTCCCTCTCGCTGCCACAAAGGCAAGGGCGGGTCCGTCCTATTCACCTCGGTTTGCTCAGGATTTGGCATGCAGCCAGCACTCCAAAAATATTTGTTGAATAAAATGATCAAGTTCATGCCTGAGTGGACAAACGAAGGAAGGAAGGAAGAGTAAAGCAGATGAGGAAAGAAAACGTATGGGGACAGAAAGGCAAGTGACAGTTCTGCCCTGAAGGCCGGGTGGGGGAGGGGGCGTGGTGGGCAAAAGGAATGCTTCGCACAAGAAAAGATGCTCCAATCTAAAAAATACGACAAACTAGTGAATATAACAAAAAAGAAGCAGACTCACAGATATAGAGAACAAACTAGTGGTTGCAGGAGGCGGGGCGGTGGGCAATACAGAGGTGTGGGAGTGAGAGGTAAAAACTCCTGGGTGTAAGACAGGCTCCAGGATGTATTGTACAGCACGGGGAATACAGCCAATATTTTGTAATAACTGTAAATGGAAAGTAAACTTTTTAAATTGTATAAAAAATTTTTTTAAAAATTAAATCACTGGGCTTCCCTGGTGGCGCAGTGACTGAGAGTCCGCCTGCCGATGCAGGGGACACGGGTTTGTGCCCCGGTCCGGGAAGGTCCCACATGCCGCGGAGCGGCTGGGCCCGTGAGCCATGGCCGCTGAGCCTGTGCGTCCGGAGACTGTGCTCCGCAACGGGAGAGGCCACAACAGTGAGAGGCCCGCGTACCGCCAAAAAAAAAAAAAATTAAATCACCGCAAAACAAAAGAAGAGAGAGAGATGCTCCAGCTACCTGTCAGCCTGACAGGTGGAAGGGACAAGGCACAGATGCACAAAGTGGCCAGGACAGCACGGGGCAACTGAGGCTCAGGAAGGCAACCCCAGGACCTGCCTCGTCCCTCCTCGGGCTGAGCAAGGTCCTTCCCAGCCCAGCTCCAGGGCAAGGTGGCTGCACGCCCTCAGTACTCTCCCTGGATTTCCCTGGTGGTGTCTCAGCCTTCCTGGCCCACAGCCCAGACCTGAGATAAAAGAGCGACTTCTGCCCTTTCTCACTCAAATCCTTCTGATTGCTCTGCCTGTGGTTTCTCTAAAACCTCCCCTCACATCTCCTGCTCCCCGCAACCTCACACTTGGGGCCCATGGAACTCCAGTCTCCACAGCCCCGTCATTTCATTTCCAGAACAAGCACTAGACAAACCTTGGCATTCGAACACTCAGCTACACCTTGATTTCACTGGGTCTGGCCAGGCCAGTGTTGGGATTTTGCCCCCCGCTTCTGAGCAGGAAATTTTCTGCCAGAGGCTGAGTTCCATTTCTTCCTCCCTGATACCCTTCCCAGAGCAAAACCCAATCTCAGCTGCAAACTCAGCTCCCAACACCAAGAGGAGGAGGCCGGGATCAGGGCCTGGAGAGGGGAGGGCGTGTGAAGCCAGATGGGCTCATCTGAAGCAGGATGCCCAGCAGGGTACGTGGGAGCCAGGAGGGGAGCAAGGCAGGTGTCAGGGCCATAACCAAACGAGCGGAAGTGCATGGCAGGCCCCAGACTCCTTGCAGAAGAAAACATTCCTCACCATTTGCAGGTGACGGCCGTGGGCCAGGCTATATACAAACGCCATCGAATCTTCACACAACTTGAGAAGTTATGTTAGGACTCGTTGGTTGCAAGTGACAGAAACCCAGCTCGAGCCCAGTTTTAACTGATTTAAACTCAAAAGTGGATATATTGGCTCACATAACAGGGAAGGGCAGGAAGGGTCTGCCTGAGGAAGACTGGGAAGGAGGACGAGGCCACCTTGAAGGCCATCATCATTCTCTCTCTCTCTCTCTCTCTCTCTCTCTTTCTCTCTCTCGGAGGCTTAGTTCTTTTGGGTCACCATCCCCACTCAGTGAAACCAGGAGACCCCAGGTTTACAGCCTTACATATTCATGGCGAGAATGGGAAGAGATTTTCATCCAATTCCAAGCTGAACAGTTCTAGGGAAGGACTCTGACTGGCCCAGTGTAGGTCACATGCTCACCCCTTGGACCAAGAGCCAGGGTGATGAGGGCAGATTAATGGCCCAGGCTGGGTCGGTACCCACACCCTTGTAGCCAGAGAAGGGCCCGTCAGCAGAAGAATGGGGGAGGGACACGGCAGACAAAAGCAATAGCAGTGGTGCAAGTTTGTTGTTTTTTTAATAAACATCTTATTTTGGAATAATTTTAGATTTATTTTTAGACAGATGCACATAGAGCCCAGAGAGTAGCTATGTACCCTTCACCCAGCTTCCCCTGATGTTTACATCTCACATCACCACAATGCATTTGTCAAAATTAAGAAATGAGCACGGGTATATTACAATTAACTAAACTCCAGATTTCATTCAGTTTCACCCATTTTCCACTAATGTTCTTTTTCTGTTCCAGGATCCTATCCAGGATCCCACGTTGCATTTAGTCATGTTTCTCCTTAGCCTCCTCTGATCTGTGACAGCGTCTCATTCTTTCCTTGCTTTTCTTGACCTTGACAGTTTTAAAGGGTACCGATCAGGTATTTTGGAGCATGGCCCTCAATTCGGGTGTGTCTGAAGTTTTCTCATGATTGGTCTGGGACATGGGTGGGGAGGAAGAGCGCAGAGGTGTGGTGTCCTTGACATGGCCGCATATCAGGATGTACAGGACCAGTGATTAATGTGGGGTCTAGGCCCACTTAACAGATTGGGAAATTGAGGCTCAGAGAGGCTAAGGTGCTCATGCTAGTCAGTGGTGGGAGGAATGCGAACCATGCCTGATTCCCATTGCCAATTCTTTGGAGTTGCAGCCTAGCTCTAGGAATGGGAAGGTGAGAAAGGCTTCACCGTGGAATCTACGTGAGGTTTGCAGCAAGAAGACTGAGCCCAAGGCTTCTTCTTGGGAGACAAGGCCCTGGAAGGATTGGCTCGGGGGCCTGGAAGCCACAGTAGACGCTAGCCAGGAGGGGCAGGGAAAATAGGCTGGCGCAGGCTCGGCCAGGTAAGAAGGATGAAGGAAGGGGGGAATGGCAAGCAGGATGGGTCATAGCAATCCAGGAAGGCTCCCTAGAAGAGAAGGCTGCAATTTGTAGGAACAGTCAGGAGGCTGGCTCAAGGTGTGAGTTCTGTCCCAGGAGACAGGAGAGCAAAGTGTTTATGACCACGAGCCTTGGTGTCCGACAAGACTGGGTTCAATTCCTTGTGCTACCTCTTCCTGCCTAGATGGTCTTGGGTAAGTAACCATTTCCCAAGCTGATCTGGGGCTTTCTAGCCTCCAGGCTTTGCCTGTCCTGCTCTCTCTGCTGACATACTCATTCCTGAGGCAGCTCTCAGACCTCCCCAGCCTGGACCAGCTCCATAATTTGTGAGACCCAGTAAAAAATGAAAATGCGGGACCCCTTGTTCAAAAATTATTAAGAATTTCAAGACAGCGATGCAGAGCATTAAATGAAATGTGGGGTCCTTTAAGGCAGGAGGCCCTGAGTGACTGCACAGGTTACATGCCCACGAGGCCGACCCAGTCCCCCGCCCTCAGTGACCATCCTGACCCTGTGCTCTGACCCTGCCGTATCTCCTCTACAGCTCCTTGGGCATTGGCCACAGCTGCCTACCGATGTCGCTCAGGCCACTGTATCAAGAGGTTGCTTTGCTCTCCCATGGTTTTTCCTTCTCTTGCCCTGGGTGGAAGGTTGGATGAGATGAATTCCAAGGTGTTTCCAACAGTTAAATTTGATGTCCTCTAATTTTATGGCTCTAATATTTTCTTCCAGGAAGCTTCAGAGCTCCCGTGCCTAAGATACTATGGGTCGAGAGGTGTGGGCTTCCCTCACGTGGTCTCAAAACCCTGACCTCCCTGGGCAGTTGGAAGTTTTTAGATGGAAGAGGAAAGGTTGGAAGAATTTCATTCACTTCCATTTTGCAAATTTGAAATGGAATATTCATTGTGATTTTTTGCAGGTGCTGTAGCCTTGCTGTCACACTTTTTACATTTTGTGCATTTCTGCTTGTTGGTTAACTTTGCTTCCCCCATTGTTAAGAGGCAGAATATTAGAATCAGACTGCCTGCACTCATCTCTTATCTCTGCCATGAAAACGTGTGCAAGTTGCTTCATCTCTCTGGGGCTCAATTGCTTCAGCGGAAAAATCGAGATGAGATGAGTTCTACATCTTCTGGTTACTATTGCTGCTAAAAATTCTAGGGGTAAAAAAAAAAAAATCCCACACACAACCATTTTATTCTGCTCACAGTTTTGTGGGTCAGGAATTCTGGAAGGGCTCAGCTGGGCAGTTCTCGGTGGGGGTTCTCACGCAGGCACAGTCAGATGCCGGCTGCGGCTGCCGTCAGCTGATGCATCATCTGGGCTGCACTGGACGTCCAAGATCGCTCACTCACACGGCTGGCATCTGGTGCCTGCTGTAGTTTGGCAGCTCTGCTGGAGCTGGTGCCTACATCCAGCATGGCAGAATCAGGGGAGTTGGTGGCTGGCTTCCTCCAGAACAAGAGTCGCAGGAGAACCTGGTAGACGCTACATGGCGTTTTTGCACCTGAACTTGGAAATCAGAAAGCATCACTTTCACCGCCTTCTATTGGTGATAAGCGAATCAATAAGTCCAGCCCAGATGAAAAGGGAAGGGATGGAGATTCCAGCTCTTCACAGGAGGATTGTCCAAAAAATTGGGAGCGTGCTTTAAAATTGACACAATATATATAAAGCACTTAGAATACTGCCTGGCACACAGGAAGCCCTCAGACGTGTTTGTGTTGTATTACAGCCCCAAATAAAATGGATTGATGATGCAGAATGGTTTGTTGAAACATGAAAGTAGTGATGAAAATATTAACAAAAATTCTATGATTCAGAATAAGGCATAACCATCAATAGTGACTAGGATTTTTTTGTTTGTTTTTTTTTTTGTTTTTGTTTTTGTGGTACGCGGGCCTCTCACTGTTGTGGCCTCTCCCGTTGCGGAGCACAGGCTCCGGACGCGCAGGCTCAGCGGCCGTGGCTCACGGGCCCAGCCGCTCCGCGGCATGTGGGATCTTCCCGGACCGTGACACGAACCCACGTCCCCTGCATCGGCAGGCGGACTCTCAACCACTGCGCCACCAGGGAAGCCCATGACTAGGATTTTGATATGCCTGTGGAATGCGCTGGTTTGGAGAGGTATGATTTTGCACCAGCAAAGACAAACAGTAAAAATAGAAAGTACAACCCTACGTACCTGCCAGTGGATCTGTGTCATACCTGTGACCAGTGCGGGGTCTCTCATGTCAGGTTGTCCGGTGGTGGGTAGGAGCCTTTGACGTTTTCACATCTGTTTCCCCAGAAAACAATCAAGGCATCACTCTGGGAAAACATTGGAGTGTTTCTAGAACAAGCACAAAATAAAGCTTTCCAGTACAAAATTGATGACTTCCATCACTAACGGCAGAGAAGAGACCAAAAACACAGAGGCATTAATCAAGGTGACTGGCCTCGTAGAAAAGCCAGGTACAAACCACTCTGTTACCAGGACCATTATAAAGCCGGCCACACGGTGACTAAGTCAGAGCAAACAGGTTAAGCTATTGGCAAAATTATTTTATCTTTTATCAAGTACCACTATTGGAGTTGGGGGTGGTGGTCCATGAAATGAATGGCCAACGATGTAGAAGACTTGTAATGCTCACACATGCACAGTGGCTGATACTTCCCTTTCTTTACAGATGCACAAAACCACTGGCAGGGAGAGCATAGCAGACCTTGGCACATGTACGGGAGGGCGTGGCAGACAATCCCTCTTCCTTCTCTTAGCTGAACCCTGGCTGCATTTGATGAGGCAGTGTGCCCTCCTCTCAGCCAATCTTGAGAATCCTGTTCCTGATTTCCCAGACTCCCTTGCAGCTAGGGGTAGCCATGTGACTCAGTTCTGACCAGTGAGATCTAAGCAGAAAGCAGCTGGTGGGTTTCTGAGAAAGCTTTTCTTTTCTTTCAAGTGAGACAACTGGTGGGGCCCCACCTTCCTTCCACCTTCCTCCCACCTGGAATGCTGGCATAATGCTGGAGCCAGTGGTGGCAGCCATCTTGTCCCTCCGGGAGGCTTCTTGTCACGTGAGGAGAGCAGCCCCTTGGTAGCAGATGCGTAACTTCTCCTATGTCCCCAATCCTCCAGTCTCTCCTCCCCACCTTCACCCAAGCTACCAATGACCTTGTTTCTTATCTCACTGAGGAAGCAGAAGTAATCAGACAAGACTCCACCAATGCCCACATCCCTCCTTCTAAGACCAAGCCGCCATGGTGCTCTAGACCCAACCCCTCTCATCTCCTCAAGGATGCTCTTCCATCGTTTCCTCCTCTTTCTCCTTCAACTTCATTTTCATTTTTCCCTCTCTAAGATCATTCCCATCACCACACACGTACTTATTTCTCCATCTTAAAAAAAAAAAAGAGAACAAACGTAGGGACATGAAGGGGGGAAAGCGGCAGGTGGGGAGCTGGTGATGGTGGGATGAATTGGGAAATTGGGATTGACATATATACACTAATACAAATAAAATAGATAACTAATAAGAACATGCTGTGTAAAAATAAATTAAATTAAATTTAAAAAAAAAAAACTGTCTTGACTTCACACCCCCATTTCTCTCCTTTTTTTTACAGAAAGAAAAAACACCCAAAGACCTGTCTCTATTCGCTCACCCACCCCAGTGCCTCTCCAGGAGGCCCTGCAGTCAATCTTTGTCCCTCCTCTCCACTCCTTGTCAAGGTCGCCAGGCTCTCACGTCAACTCTGACTTGTCTGGTCAGCCACCTTAGACACGGCTGACGACTCCCCCTTGAAAGTCTCCCCTCTCGCTCTTCTCCCACCTGCCTGTGAGCTCTGGGAGAAACAGAACATGTGCCATCTTGTTCACTGTTCCATCTTCACCCCCACAGGAGGTCAATGCTATTTAGTCACTGAGTTAATGAAGAGACTGCTAGTTATCCCCCAATATCCACGCTCCCCTTCCTCCACAGTACTCATAGAAGTTTTGCTGAATACGTACATAGCTGCCCAGATAAAGACTATATTTCCCAGTTTACCAGGCTGGTAAGTGTGATCCTACGACTGGATTCTGGCCCGTGAAATGACAGCAGAGAGGAGTTGTGCAGTTTCCTACTCATGCCCTCAAAAGGAAAGATGCATACCTCCATTTATTTTTCTGCACTTCCAATAGGCTGGAATGCAGATGCAGTGGCAGGAGCTGGAGCAGCCATCTTAAACCAGATGGCGGAGCCACCTGTGGTTGAGGAAGGCAGGTAATAAAATAAAAAGCTGTAGCCTATCTGCACTGGTCACATTATGCTCAGACTGTTAATCAAGAGAGAAGGAAGCTCAGACTTACTGAAACCACTGTTATTGGGCTTTTGTTATAGCAGACAGGCCGATATTCTCAGGAATGCACCTTTATTTATTAAAGTACTTAGAGCTGGATTTTTTCCATCACCTGCAGCCTGATTGGTACATATATGAGGGAAATGTGCTCCATGATTTATTTGGGTCCTGTTCATCACTCAACATTGATGCTGCAGGAGAGAACTTTTTTTGGTTAAGTTGATGGTAACACTGTGAGCCACGATGTGGACCGGAAAGTGACACGGAGATCAGCACTGACTCTCGGCCACCCTGTGGGCGGCAGGGAAGGGCACAGCTCCGTGGATGGGGGCTGTAGCTCAGGCATGCCAGCGCTCAGCGCTTGTTCACCGAGAAGCTGGCAGGCAACAATGTAGCTCCCCATCTTCATTCAGCACCGAGAGAAATGGAGAAAATAGCAAGTACAATCAAACCAAGGCCACTGAGTGGATGTCTTTTCAGCATCTATCAGAAGAGATGGGCCGAACAAAAATCTGTGTTTGCAACCTGAGCAACGCTCGCTATTGAATAAAGGTGCACATCAAGTTTTTTTGAAATGAGAGACAAGATTGAAAGTCTTTCCCCACAAAACAATGATGCCAATGAAAAAAAACCAGGGTTTTGTAAGACTGAATGTGGGGCACGTGCCTTTGATTTTAAAAAACATGACCTGGCTATACGGTCAGCACCTCGAATAATCTGTCTCTGTCACCTGGGGGCTACATCACAATGTTCACACTTGATAAAAGATACCAGGGTTTTGTAAGACTGAATGTGGGGCACATTTCTTGATCCCCAAGAGCCTGACTCTGTCCCAGCACTTGATGATTTTCTCCACTTGCTCAGGGGGAGAAATCGATTACACAGCAACAAACATATTAAAAGCCACATCGAAGAGCTCCAGCTGAACAAGAAGGAATCCTCTCCGGTGTGAAATGCAGCAAAAGCCTGGGCCTGGCTGTTTGTCCCCACGTTTTCCAGCTCGCAAGGGTGGCGCCTTCTCCTCCGTGAGAAATTGCTTCTTCCGTCACCTGGGGCCGTGTCTAATCCTCAAAGCCCAGAACCACCTAATCGCTACCAGGCACTTGTCCCCATCCCCGACCACCTGTGGCTGATTCATGGGCTGTAGGGTTTGGTGAAATCGAGAGGGAAAGAGAAACAGCTGCCTGGACCAGGAACCCTGAGCCGCTGGTCAAGCTGGCGCCGCGCGGGGCCAGACGGGAAGCCTGGCTCGTTCATCCGCTCTGCAAGGGATGAGTGAGGGCCTGTTATATGCCGGGGACATGCGGGCCTGGAGGATGGCTGGTGGACATTAAAAAATAAAAATAAAAGAGATAGAAGGATTACAAACAAAATCATCATCTCTCTCAATGAAAGCTTTTATTGTGCTAAGATATACATGACAAAATTGACCATTTTTAAATGTACAGTTCCGTGGCATTAAGGACGTTCATACTGTGGTACAACCGTCACCACCATCGATCTCCAGAACTTCTTCATCTTCCCAAATTGAAACTCTATACCCGTTAAACACTAACTCCCCATTCCTCCCTCCGCCAGCCCCTGACAGCCTCTATTCTCCCTCTGTGTCTATGAATTTGACTGTTCTGGGGACCTCATGTAAGTGGAATCATACACTTCCATGAGTGTATAATATGGAAAATCGAATTTGACTGGAATCGAATTTGGAAATTTGATTGGAAATCAAATCTGTCATTTTGTGTCTGGTTTTCTTCACTTAGCATAATGTCTTCATGGTTCATCCATGTGGTGGCATGTAAATCGGACTCTTATTCCTTTGTTAAGGCTAATATTCCATTGTATGTATTTGTGTTGTATTTTTATACCTTTATATATGTTATGTATTTTGTTTATCCATTCATCTGCAGGTGAGCATTTGGGTCGTTTCCACCTTTTGGCTATTGTGAATACTGTCGCTATGAACACTGGGGTACAAGCTGTTTGAGCTTCTGCTTCATCAGAGGATGTACTTCCAAACTCCTTTGGGTCTATACCTAGGAGTGGAATCGCTGGATCATATGGTAATTCTCTGTTTAACTTTTTGAAGAACTGCCAAACTGGTTTCCACAGCGGCTGCACCATCTTGCGTTCTATGATTAATTTTAAACTTACTTTATTTCGACTTTTTAAATGTTGACCAATCTTTGAGGTGGTTGGGGGAGGGACAGAAGTTCCTGCTCAGCGTCGCAGCTGGGCTGTGCAAATGGAGAGGAAGAGGCAGAGATGGGACAGATGGTCGAGGAGAGAGAAAGTCCTGGGGATCCACCTGAGAGAAGCCATGTGTCCCAAATACACTAAGCTGGCTGAGGGCTGCCTGGGGCTGGCATCGTGTTTGGGAAGAGCTGAGAGAAGAGAGAATCACTCATTCATTCAACCAACATCCTCCGAGCGACCTATGGAGAAGGGAAGACCCAGTCCCCCGTTGTGTCTGTACTTTCACCGTGTCTGACCAACCTGCTACTCATCTCCCCAAAGGACCCACACAACAATAGCAACCAGTCATTAGGGGTTCACCAGGCGCCAGCTGCAGCCTAAGCACTTTACAGAAGTTAATATTTAATCCTCACAACAATTCCCATCTCACAAGCGAGGTGATAACTGCAGCTCAGAGACGCTGAGTAGCTTCCTCAGGACCACACAGCTGGGAAGTAGAACAGCCCACACTCCTCCCCGCAAACTGCCTCCCCCCAAACTGCCTCTCTCTTCAGCCTTTTCTGAAGATGCTGAAGGTGACACCAGCAAGGGGGTTAACATCACACACTCCACGGAATCCGATATTCTCCAAAGTCCCTCTTGGAGGCTGAGACGCCACCAAGGATTTCTCCCTCCAGCCCTCTGCGGTGTCCCTGGGTCCTCCTCCCTTCTGCCAGGTTCCTGCAGTGCCCAGCCCCACCCTACCCCCAGCCCTCTGCGGTGACACACTTCTCCCCCTTCTGGAGAGCAGGGGTGACTCACCCACTCCACCGTGGCGGCCTCCACGGAAAGGCGGGCCCTCCAGATAGCAGCCCCACCTCCCCGAGCGCAGGCAGGACTGCTGAGAGCAAACATTTTTCCCCTTTGTCACATAGAGTAACAGACTCTTGAAAAATCACATACTCAGAGGATCACAGCTGAATCTTATAATCTGAGGCTCTCCACCAAAGAACCTTAGAACCATCGACTAATAGAATCTTGGAGTCAGTGACTGGAGAATCCCAGAACACTACAGTCTCTCCATCACAGACTGGGCGGTGGCTGATGTCATGGAGGGGCCCAGGCCAGCAGGCTGACACAGAGCAGGCCAGGAGAGTGAGGGGGTCTGGGAGGAGAGGGAGGCTTGAGGGTGCAGAGGACAGGGTGTGGGTGGAGGAGGGAGGCTCGGCCTGTCATGCTAGAGAAAGCAGTTGGGGGGTGAGGCCAAGCTCTTGTTACTGATGGTTTTAATTATGTAAATCAGCCCAGGACCTGCGGCTGGCACAGGCTTGGCCTCTAGCAGCTGGTAGCAGAATTAATCAGTAAATAACCAGCTGGATGGGGCCTGTGAATAAGCACCCCCCCACCACCCTTCCAAAGGGGTCCTCTCAAGCTGGCGGGTGGAGGGAGTACGTGAGAGCTTCAGCTCACAGCTGTCAGAAGAGCTGCACGCACATACACACACGTGTCCGCACACACGCATGCATACTCGCGCATGCTCCGTACGTGCAGCTGCAGCTTTGGACGCACCGTGTATACGCACAGGTGTACACACCTGCACACACAGACCCTCGGCGGCGGCAGCCCCGTGTGCCCGGCACACATCTCCCCACGAAGAGCCCAGCACGTGCCCAGGAACATAGCAGTAGGAGGCAGGTTCCTCATTCCCACCTCACACTTGTCATCTCTTGGGTGGGACAGAGCTTTGCAGCTCATGGCCACGGCCTTTCTCCTCCACAACCGCCCTGTGAGGATGGCCAGCTGGGCTGAGGCCCTGGTTTTACAGATGGGGAAACTGAGGCTCAGAGAAGGCACTTGCCCAGGGTTGTATCCAGAGGTCTTTCCTCCCCATCCCACGCCCCAGTCAAAGGTTCAAAGAGGTTACAGACCCAAGAGAACTGGGGAAGAGAAGTGGGGGGTACTGGGAGCCCCAAAGATATGTCCTCTCTCACTGAAGCAGGGCAGGCTGGGCAGCCCAGTGTGGGCCAGGCCAGTGGGGGTCCAGGCGGTGGAGGCTCTCTGCTCTCCTAGAGAGCTGTGATGAATTGCTCTCTCCCTGCAGCCGGTGCCCTCACTCCCACTGGCGTGCAGCACTCCCCAGCGCTGCCCGGATGAATCCCAGCCTTGGCTGTCTGTTGATCACGTTCCCTGATAGGGGTTGGGCTTTGGCACCATCCCTAGCGGCAGGAGGGGACTCGCAGGGAGAATCATAAAATTAACGGACGGGTTTCCTCTTCCCCTCTCCCTTCTCTCTGCCTCCGGCTTTCTGCTGGCCCCCACTTCACTCTGGTCGGGACCCCTTTATAAACACTGATTGAGGGAATGAACTGAGACACGAATGAATTTCTGAGACGTGGAGCCGTGGGTCCCCGTCTGTGGGTCTGGCTTACTGTGCAGCTGAGGTCAGCTCTCAGCACCCGCTTCCCTCAGCCTCAGCGAGGGGGCTCCCAGCAGGAAGAGGAAGCAGGAAGGTGCCCTTTGTGGTCAGCGGGCCGTGGGGGAAGCTGGGAAAGGAACTCGCAAGCCAGGGGCCCCCAGGGGGTCAGCCTTTGGAGCCACCACTCCCTAGAGCAGCTGACAAAAGCCGGGGGCTTCTGAAAAGGCCAGGATGCACAGCACTGGTTAGTGGCTTGGCCACTGGAGGCAGCCTCCTTGAGTTCGAGTCCAGGCTCAGCCATTTAGTAGCTGTGTGACCTCGGGCAAGCAGCTTCACCTCTCTGTGCTTCAGTTCCTTTTGTGTAAAGTCGGGTGAGTAATAGCACCATAAGTGAGTGGGTACATACTCTTTTAGAAGAGTCACTGGTGAGCACAGTTTTAAATACCCTAAAAATTAGCAATTGTTACCATAAGTAAAGGCACTGGCGCTCAGACATTCGTGTGCACCAGAATCCCCTGGAGGGCTTTTAAAACACAGATTGCTGTCCCCCCTCATCCCGCAGAGTTTCTGCCTCAGTAGGTGTGAGAAGGGGCCTGAATCTGCATTTCTAACACTTTACCAGCTGATGCTGGGACCGCTCGTCCGGGTCACACTTTGAGGACTCACTAAAGCCCATGTTGGTGCTTAGTATCCGGCTCAGCCCCCCACCCCCTCTATAACTTGGGGACTGAGGCCCAGAGAGGTGAGCTAGTGCCTAAGGCCACACACGGTGAGAGTGGCCCAGGCTTCAGCCTTCCGGGGGTGCGGCTCTCAGCAGGAAGGGGATGGCCCTGGAGGTGAAGGCGGCTCCATCACTACCACCCCCCACCCACCCTAACTCTCCCCCCTCCCCCTCATGGCTCTAGGAGCAAAGAGGCAGAATTTGCCTTCCCTGCCAGAGGTAATCTTTTAATCTCTTTGGCTTTAATCTTGCAGCCCAGCATCAACCGAAATCCACACAAGGGAAGGAAGGGGTGGGAGACACAGATCTCTGTCCTGGGGAGGCTTTAACCCCTGCTCCTCCCCACAGATCTCCCAGCCCATCTCTGCCTCCCTCACCCCTTGCTCCTGGGAGGCACTCCTAATAGAGGATGAGAAGGCAGAGAGAGTAGCCAGATGGGGCGGGGCCGGGTGGAGTCATATGTTAAAAAGACTCCTTTGGGAGGCAAAGCTTTCTTAAACAGGACGCAGAAAACATTAATCATAAAAGAAAAAAACGTAAACTAGGCTTCATTATGATTAAGAACTCATATTCAGCAAAAGACACTGTTAAGAGAAGGAAAAACCAATCCAAAGATGCATTAAAGGGCTTCCCTGGTGGCGCAGTGGTTGGGAGTCCGCCTGCCGATGCAGGGGACGTGGGTTCGTGCCCCGGTCCGGGAAGATCCCACATGCCGCGGAGCGGCTGGGCCCATGAGCCATGGCCGCTGAGCCTGCGCGTCCGGAGCCTGTGCTCCGCAACGGGAGAGGCCACAACAGAGAGAGGCCCGCGTACCGCAAAAAAAAAAAAACAAACAAACAAAGATGCAGAAAAGATAATTCAATACATATATCTGACATAGGACTAGTATCCAGCATATATAAAGAACTCCCACAAATCAATAAGAAAAAAACCCACACAAAACAATTTTTTAAATAGGCAAAGGATGTGAACTGGCAGCTCACAAAAGGGAATATCAAAATGGCCAATATGCACATGCAAAGATACTCCACATTAGCGACTATCAGAGATATGCAAACTGAAACCACAATAAGCTACCATTCACACTCACACAAATAGTCAAAATTAGAAAGACTGATAATAACTGAGACACAGATGTAGAGAACAAAATTAGTCATCTTATTGATGACTAATAAGAACCTGCTGTATAAAAAAATAAATTCAAAAAATTCAAAAATAAAAAAAAATAATTAATTCATTAAAAAAAAAAGACTGATAATATCAAATATTGGAAGGAAGTGAGAATCAACTCTCCTACGTAGCCAGTGGGACCGTTAATCATTCAACCTCTTTGAAGAACTGTTTGGAGTTTCTTACAAAGTTACACCCATTGATCACCCACTTGTAGGGATTTACCCAAGAGAAGTGAAAGCGTGTGTCTACACGGAGACTTGAACATGAATTCTCACTGCAGCTGTACTTATTACACTCTGAACAGAAAACAGCCCAAATGGTCATCAACAAATGAATGAATAAGCAGATGGTGGTATATCCCCACAATAGAATATTACTCAGCAAGGAAAAAGAATCAACTACTGATACACATGCCACAACCTGGATGAATCTCACAGTCATCAAGAACAGGCAAAACCAATCTCTAGTGATAGAGGTCAGGGTAGTTGCTGCCTTGGGGGAGGAGGGGTTAGTGACTGGGAGGGAACATGAAGGAGCCTTCTGGGGTGCTGAGAATATTTGATAAACATGTAAGTCCATCAAACTATACATTTAGAATCCAGGCACTTTCTTTCCTTTTCTGTATGTAAATTATACCTCAAGTTTCTCTTAATTTAAAATAAAAAAGAAATGAGGGAATTCCCCCGGCAGTCCAGCGGTTAGGACTCAGTGCTTTCACTGCCGGGGGCCCGGGTTCAATCCCTGGTTGGGACAGCCAAAATAAATACATAAATAATAAAATAAAAAAGAAATGAAGAGATAGTACATTTGGAATATGTACTCAGACCATCTCTCACCCACTTCGGAATCAAAGAACCTGGGACCCATCCCAGCTTGACCACAGTGTGACTTTGAACCCATGGTTTAGCCTCTCTCAGCCTCAACTTCCACATCTGTAAAATGGGGGTGAGACTCTCTGTCCACCTCACCAATATGTGGAGAGGATCAGTGAGGAAATGGAGGAATGTGCCTTGAGCAGTTAAATGCTCCCTCGGATGGTCAGGGCCCAGCAGAGTTGGAGGAGCATACACTTGGCCCCTGGGTCTGGGTTGCGGGGGGCTGGCTGGGCCTGCTGGAGAGGGTCAGGGGGTCTTCCCAGACAGGGCACCCACATCCTCAAGACACCGGACTAGGGCTTCCCTGGTGGCGCAGTGGTTGAGAGTCCGCCTGCCGATGCAGGGGACACGGGTTCGTGCCCCGGTCCAGGAAGATCCCACATGCCGCGGAGCGGCTGGGCCCGTGAGCCATGGCCGCTGGGCCTGTGCGTCCGGAGCCTGTGCTCCACAACGGGAGAGGCCGCAACAGTGAGAGGCCCGCGTACCGCAAAAAAAAAAAAGACTCCGGGCTACCCCATCCTGCCCTCCCAGGTGGATCACCTGGACCTCCCAACTCAGGGCCAAGCTGTACCATAACTGCTGCTTCACAGTTCCTTCTGGAACATACCTGCAAGGCACAGAGCCCCGAGCTTGGAAGCTTCCTCCCTCTCTCCCCCAAACCCCTCCATGGTTGTCCAGCAGAACCTGCCTCTCCAAGGCTGGTACCACTACTGGATACTATAAAGGGGAAATAAACCCCCGAACTAGTAGGCCTCTGGAGGGCCTGGGAACTGGCACTCACTGCTGGGGCTCCTTCCCCTCACCCTGTCTGGCTGTTTGGTTTGAAACAGTCACAGAACCTGGAAAAAGAGATGGATTTCACCTTGGGGCGCACAGGACTCTCTTGTACCCTGTGGCAAAGACTTACAATATCCTGTCTCCCATTTACCTTAGTGACAAACACTCACTTGGGCCCAGCCAGAGAATTCCATTTCCCAGCCTCCATTGCAGCTAGGAGAGGCCAATGAGGGAGCGAGCCTCACTTGTTAGGTGGGACAGAGGGGGACATTCAGCCAGTCTGTGCCCACCACACCCAGATAGTAGATGTGATAGTGGAGATCCAGCAACCTTCTTGGAGCGTGAAGTGACCTTAAAGATGAAACCCACATGCTAAAGTTGGCGGGACTAAAAGAGAGACGGAGCCCAGGTTCCTGATGACACCGTTGAGCCCCCCACTAGTCCTGGACGCTTTTCTCCTGACATCCTTTATGTAAGAGAGAGATAAGCCTAAATCTGGTTTAAGCCACTGTCGTTTCCAGTCTCTATTATCAGCAACAGGAAGCAATCCCAACTAAAACACAAAAGCCTTGTGAGGTAGATATTACTGTACACCCTCATTTTCCAAGTGCACCCCTGGCCTCCCTGCCTCCCTCTCAGATTTCCCTTATGCCCAAAAGACTAGCATTCAAATCCCAGCTCCCAGACACTGTGAATAAGCCTTGGCCTGGGGGCTTCCCTGGTGGGGCAGTGGTTGAGAGTCCGCCTGCCAATGCAGGAGACATGGGTTCGATCCCTGGTCCGGGAAGATCCCACATGCCGCGGAGCAACTAAGCCCGTGCGCCACAACTACTGAGCCCGCGTGCCACAGCTACTGAAGCCCGCGCGCCTAGAGCCTGTGCTCTGCAACAAGGGAAGCCACCGCAATGAGAAGCCCACACACTGCAACGAAGAGCAGCCCCCCGCTCACCGCAGCTAGAGAAAGCCCGTGCGCAGCAATGAAGACCCAACACGGCCAGAAATAAATAAATTAAATAAATAATTTTTGTTTAAAAAAAAGCCTTGGCCTGACCTGGAGGGCGCCCCACAACTCAGTGTGAGTGGTGCTCCATGCTGGTCACTGCATCTGGAGCTGTGGAGACAAGTGTAGTTGAGAAAGCAAAGCACTGGGCTGAAACTCACGCCTGTTGTAGAAATAAAGGAGAAGCTGGAGGATATTCGCAAAGAGCAAACAAACAAAACGAATACTAGCCAGGTGGGGTAAAAGTCTCTTTTAAACTTGTCCTCCCCTGTCTTTGCCATGTGAAACTAAGGTTTGTGGGTCTCCTGCAAGAGGGGAAACCATTAAACTCACACTGAGACCACCTTACAGGGCTGTCCTACAATTCATGGCCTAGCGGCTGGGTACTAAGCAAGGGTACCAGCCAGCCTGGGCTCAAGTCCCTGCTCCATGAACTGTGTGATCTCAAGGCAAATTCCTTACCCTCTTTGTGCCTCATCTATAAAATGGGCACCATAGGTGGCTTTGAGGGTTTTAGCAGCTGACCTGGGAAGAGCTCAGTCCTGATGTGTAGGAGGAGATATTAAGTATCAGTCACTGTTGACATGTTCGTGCTGAGAACTTTCTTTATCGTGTGTCTGTTACAGGAAACTGAATTTACTCATCAGTTTTGGAACATTTCATTCGCAGACTTCACACTCACTGCTCTGATCATGATTAACCCTGTGTAGCGTCTCCGGGCACCAGGAAGAGCAACGCAAAGCTTTCCCTCTTGGTTAAGGTTATGCAAGTAAAACTAAGTGGTGGTTATACATGGTTCATTTGTCAAACACAGGGTCAAGAATCTCAACTTGTCCATGTTACTAAGGCAACACCAGGAAGCACCCTATGTCCCAAACCGTGGCCCCCTCTGACACTGACTGAAATGCCACCATTAGAGCCAGAAAACCCCTAGGAAGAGAAGCAGTTTAGGAACAGAGCGTCTTGGAGTAAACGCACATATCCAGGTCAGGGGGAGCGACTCACAGCAAGGAAAGGGAGGGAAGGAAACGCCATGGGAACATTTTTGCAGCTTCTTTGGGGTAGGTGAGCTGTGAGCTCAGTCTCACCCACCTACCCAAGCGTGTGTGCGTGCGCGCACACACACATGCACACATACATGGATAATCGCTTTACCCCAGCAGCAGGGGCTTAAGCTGCTATCTAGGTAGCACCACCCCCCCAAGCTGCACCAGCCACCTCTGTCCCAAGGTGAGGTTCCCAGAGGTTCAGAAAGGAAACCCTGCAGGGCTGGAAGCTGAATCCCACAGAGCCAGCAGCTACCGGTAGTAACAGACAACCTCACTCTCTGTCACACACACACACACACACACACTCACGCACAGACACACAGTCAGAGACAAAACCCCAGACACAGATGCATACTGAACTGTCCTCCCAAAGGCAAGACAAATCCAGAAAGACCACAGGGAATCGTCCTGTCTCAGAGAAAGCCACAACTGTGCACTCCCAGAAACAAGGTGGACACACACCCTGAAACACACTCACCAACAGGCCTGCTCCCCTGGGGTGTCTCTGCCCTGTGCCCCCACTCCTACCCCTAACTAGCTCTGCCCCCCTAGTCTTCTACCCAGGAGTCAAACCCAATCAGGATTCCCTATCCTCACCCATCCCCTTTCCCAGATACGCAGGCCCCCTAGGAATATCCACCCTCCCACATGTCCTCCTTTAATGCAACTCCCAGGAACAGGGCTGCAGGCAGTAGGTGCTCGGCACACCTCCCCCTCCCCCTTGCCTGGGGCTCACTCTTCATCTCCCTTCCTCTATGGAGCTGGCGACTCTTCTCATTTTCCAGCGAGTGCGTGAAAACATAGATTAGAGCAATTAGAGAAAAATCATCGGAGGGCAAAGCAGGAGCCACCACCGCACCTAATTACCAGCTCCAGCAAGGCGTGGTGAAGCGCAGACTCACTGGCACAGATTACAAATTGGCACAAATTCCAAACAGGAAGGGGGGGGGGGGCGGGGAGGGGAGGCTCCAAGTTCCATCTTAGATCCTCTTGTTTCTGTTTAAATCTCTTCTTTGCTGTTTGCAGCAGTTTTCACAGCCGTGCTCCCAAGAGAGTCAGGCAGGGCAGAAATGATTTCAGCCCCATTTTACAGAAGGGAAAACTGAGACCCAGGGGAAGAACAGTTGTAGAAGGTCCACCTGGACTGGTCTTCCTGGCTGGAGGTGGGGATCAGTGTGGCCTCAGACCCCAGGAATGGCCTCAGACCCCAGGAAAGGCCCCCACTGACCCCCATCAGCTCTCTCCTCTCCCTGGAAAGAATCAGCAAAGGGTTGAGGTACAGGGCAGGTTCCGGATCGGCCACAGGCGTGCTGTCTGGTGCTCATGGTGGGCAGCGTCTGCACATGGGGTAGCCTTGCCCTTCACCAAATGGCAGGATTATTTAATTGATGGCTGCTGTCCCCAGGTGCTCCTGTGTAAAAAGACGTACTGTGTGCTCTTTTCCCCTGACGGGGAGGAGGGGAAACTTCCTAGAATCTGAGTGCAGGGGGCCCATTTCTATGCCTCCTTATCCCACAAAGCTCTTCCCAAGCCTGGCCTGGTCCCCGCCCCCAGCAGCATCCCAGGCATCCTAACCTTCCAGCTGGGGCCCACCTTGCCGGTCCCTGGCCTGGGGGAGAAGCCAGCAGTGAGGCAGGAGTGCCCCCTGGTGGTAACAGCCTACATTACCCACTGGGACTCCACCCCCAGGTCTAACATCTGGGCCTGAAGACATTGGGGATGGCTCCATTCCTGTTCCAGCCGCAGGGAGCTCGGGGGGCTCCTGGGTGGCAGATGGACACTAGGTATGGTCAAGAAAAAAGGCAGGGGAGGATGCCCGTATCAAGCATGACCCATCAGAGGAGCTCAGGCAACGTGGGATGGATGAATAAAAGAATGAGTGAACAAATGCGGAAATGAATTCATTGTTTCCTAAAAGGTGGTGTAAATATCACTAGTAATATACAAGATACCTTTTAGATAGTAGTGTACTTTTTAGATAATAATTCTTGTTTATTTTAAGAATTATGTACTTATTTTGATGTATGTTAGATATAATAGATCTGGCCCATCCAATCCATTATATAAACTTTCTGTTTAAAACAAAGGTCTTTAGGTACAAAAAGAAAACCATTAAGTAAGTAACATATGGGTATTCTCAGGACCTAGCACAGAAAGTGTTCAATTAATGCTAATAAATGAATGAGGAGATGACCAGCAGGTTATGATGCTCTTTGTAGAGCAGAAAGTAGACAGTCCCAAACTTTGCTGTAAACAGATCACCAGGGGAACTTTCTAAAAAGTATATGTCTGGGCAGGTATGTGTCTTTGAATCTACGGCGGCTGAGGAAGAAGCCAGTGTGTCCTAGACAGCTCCCAGAGGAGATGAAAGACACAAACCACCCGATCTAGGTGACTTATAAGGAGCAGCATGGCTTCGCTACCATTTGAGATAGTAAAACTCATCACTGGAGGAAGAAAGCTCTGCTTGGGTGACCTGGGACTCCTTTGCTGAGTAAGAGATTGGACTGGATGAACTTGAAGTTATCGTGCAAGGAAAGAGAAGTGAGTTATTCTTTATGTGAACTAGCTTCTACATTGACACACAGTCCAAAGTTAATGTGTGTTCACTATGGTTTTAACATACTAATTAAGTATTTCTCATTTATTCACGCTGCACATCATGTTTTATTTGACATATGTCTTTATTATCAGTTAATATAAATATTACATTAGTTGCCATACAGAGGATATAGAATTTGCTGTCCTGAGTTGATTTACAAGTTAGTTCGTTTACGGGAGTTGTCTCTCCTGAAAAAAAAAATCCCCTTCTTCTTGAAAACTGTGTCTAGTTAATTATGAACATATATTAATATAATGTAGTTAATGTGGCTACAGTCTGTTTATCTGTTTTAATTGGATCCCGGTTTGATCACAACATCTTTCAGTTACTTTCTTAATTAGAAGTTGGAGGAGTGAGGTGTTTGGCGTTGGCTTTGGAAAGGGATGCTGTTTGCTTCTAAATCCACACGTCATCTAAAAAGCGCAGGTTGAGTTAATATTTGGTGTGTGAGTTGTTCCATTATCTTGTTAGATACCACTGATAACAGAAAAGAATTTCCCATCATGAATTTTCATGGCTATACCTCTGGGAAAATATTGATAAAAATAAATTGCATCCTATTTGGAAAGATTGGCATACCTATTGAGATTGAGTCTAATTTTTTATATCATTTTAATAGTATTAAGGAGCAGCTTTTTAAATTTGAATAGATTTTTAAAACATAAAACATGAATAGGGCTTCCCTGGTGGCACAGTGGTTGAGAGTCCTCCTGCCGATGCAGGGGACGCGGGTTTGTGTCCCGGTCCGGGAAGATCCCACATGCCGCGGAGCGGCTGGGCCCGTGAGCCATGGCCGCTGAGCCTGCGCGTCCGGAGCCTGTGCTCCGCAACGGGAGAGGCCACAGCAGTGAGAGGCCCGCGTACCACACACACACACACACAAAAACCATGAATAGATTTGTCATAGCACAGGGTCAAAAATCAGTTCTGTTGTTGGCAAGTTATTCGATATTAATTCCATTTTATGAACAAATGCAATTGAGTTGCAAATCCCTTAACAGAGGGCAGCGTTAGGCCAATGTTTTAATCGGTATCAGGAAATGTCAGACTAGCATCCCCAAGGAAGAAGAAATCTTTGGCACAATGCCGAAAACATATGTGTTAGTTTTAAAGCTGCACCTTGCTCTCTTACATAGCTACAGGGAATATAAATCCGTACATCCTCTCTCAAGGGCAATTGGACAGTATCTACCTAAACGATAAATGCAGCTTCTCTTTAATTCTCCGATCCTACTGCTAGGAATTTATCTTTCAATATACTCACAATGAGCATAATAACATGTGTACAAGAAAATTCATTGTTGCATTGCTTGAACAGCATATGATTGGAAACAACCCGAATAGCCATCAGCAGAGGACTGGTTAGTAAAAGAATTTTATAACTCTTCTTTGAAATGCTACGTGGCTGCAAAAAAGAATGAGGGCTCATCTACAACAAAAAACAACCCAATTTAAAACTGGGCAAAGGACTTGAAAAGACATTTCTCCAAAGAAGACACACAAATGGCTAATAAGCACATGAAAAGATGCTCAAAATCACTAACCATCAGGGAAATGTAAATCAAAACCACAATGAGATGGTTCCCATCCATTGACGAGACCTCACATGCATTAGGTTGACTATTATTTTTTAAAAAAACAGAAAACAAGTGCTGGTGAGGATGTGGAAAAATTCGAACCCTTGTGCATTGCTGGTGGGAATGTAAAATGATGCAGCTGCTATGGAAAACAGTATGTCAGTTCCTCAAAAAAAATGTACACAGAATTACTATGTGATCCAGCAATTGCACTCCTGGGTATATTCCCAAAAGAATTGAAAGCAGGAATGCAAACAGATATTTGTACACCAGTGTTCATAGCAGCATTACTCACAATAGTCATAAGATGGAAGCAACCCAAGTGTCCACGGATGGATGAATGGCTAAACAAAATGTGACATATACAGACAATGGAATAGTATGCAGCCATGAAAAGGAATGGAGATCTGATCCATGTTACAACATGGATGAAACATTACAAAGAAGTTTTTGTGGTGATCGTACAACATTGCAAATACAATTAATGCCACTGAAGTACACTTAAAATGATTAAAATGGCAAATTTTATGTTTTATATATATTATAACACAATTTTTTAAATTAATAACGTAATTTCTTAAAGGCAAGGGTGGGAAGTCTAAATCCCCTCTTTGAATATGGGCTGGCCTTGGTTGATGCTGTTGGACTTCCTAAGCTGGGTCACAGGGGGCAACCCAGCTTATACCTGGGACCCTGAGCCAGCATGTAAGAAGTCCCTCTACCCCGCAATGTCATACCAGAGAGGCCTCATAGAATGAGAGCAGCAATTTGAGTCTTCCCCAGCCAGGTGTCAGACACGAGGAAGAGCCTTCAGATAATCATAGCCCCAGCCGGAGCTGCCCCAGCTGACACCAAGTGCAGCAGAGACAAGCTTTCCCACAAAATCCTTCCCAAATCTCAGATTCATGAGCAAAATAAGTGGTGTCACTGTTCTAAGTCACAAGTTTTGGGGTAGTTTGTTATGCAGCGATGGGAAATGGAATGGTAAACATATTACTTATGTATTAGAATTTATTTCAATTTAATTTAAAAATAATCACATACAAATAAAACAGATTTGGACTACATAAATATCTCTTGCAAACCAACTGGTAAATTGGATGTTTTCACTCTCATGGTCTGTATCCTGCCTCTGTAAAGTCATTAAAGGTGCAAATATACTTTCTCCCAAATACTGAACAAAGCTGGGGTGGGGGGAGGCTCAGTGGGCTGGAGAGGTGGGAACACAGGTCCATCTGGAGACTCTTTTCCCAGAAGGCCAGGTTACGGGAGAGAGAAAGGTCACTGGAGCTATGTAGCATGAAGGGACAGGTTTCTGACCCAGCAGGGCCAGACTAAAGACAAAACTTGGTCAGCAGGTCCTTGAAATAAAATCCAGAAGGTGGAGTTATGAGTGACATACATCACACAAGATGGGGTTTCAGGAGGCTTGAGAAGGAAGTTATATAGCCAAAGCTAGAGAATTTCAGACCTGGACCATTGAGGGGCTAAAGGTTTATTTTTTAAGCTTAGAAGAACTTAAAAATATATCCATAATGTATCCTGCAAACACTCCCCCACTGTCTCCTTCCTGTGTGTGGCTCTCCTCACTCCATCAGCTTCTAGAACTCCTGCTCATTTGTTTACTTGTTTGCTGTATCTCCCTGTATTATTAGCCAGGGTAGGCTAAGTGCTGTAACAAACATCCCCAAACCCAAGGGCTCAACTCAACACCAGTTTGTTTCTGGTTCTTCTAACACTTCAGTGCATCTGTCTGATGGACAGACTCCCACGAAGAGATTCTGGGACCTGGGCTCCTCCCACCTCCAGGCTCCTACAATGCAAAGTCCTCCCCATCCAGCCAGTGATGAGGACAGAGAGAGATCATCTCGTGGGGGGCGGATTTTATGGGCCAGGCCTGCAAGTGGGGCACATCCATCAGCCAGAACTCAGTCACATGGCCACCCTCTCACTGCAAGGGAGGCTGGAGATGTAGTCTCACTGGAGGCCAGGAGTATGGCCCTACCCCCCAGTTTACTCCCCCTGTGTGCCAGTTCTCATGCCCCTTGTTCACAGTGACTGTCACCGTGCCTGGCATAAATGTGGAGTCTATGAGTGAATGAATGGTGCTGGGGCTGCACGGCTGGAACCGGGCTGAGTAGGCATGTTCCTTATAAATGCCCTGGGAGATGGAAGGACATAGTCACTCCCATTTCTCAGATTAGGAAACTGAGGCTCTGGAAGCTAAACAGCAGGCACAAGGCCACACAGCTAGTCGGTGCACCAGGGCCAGGTCTCAAATCCAGGAAGCCTCTTCTGCCACGTGTCTGTCCTCTCCACTCCCCTGGCAGCCTCTCCAGTAAGCATACTCACTGACTCCGGGTCTGGTTATCTTCGAGGCAGCTCTGCTTTCTAACAGTCAATGAACCGTATTTGGCAAGCTGCTGGCCCTGAGGCTGGCAGCTGTATCTCACCCATCCCTCTGCCCCCTGGCTACCAGCACAGCCCTTGAACACAGTAGGTGCTCAAACCACGGTTGGGGGATTAATTTGTTCACACTGGCTCAGGCTTCATGCTTTGCCGCTTGCACAGTATGAGGGTCGCTTACAACTTACAAAAGAAATAGAGGGAATATTTATTATCCTGCCTCTCCCTGTGCAGTCAGAGCTGTCTCCCGCAGCAGGACCAGTGTCCACCCCGAAACGTGCTCCTGAAGCAAAGACAAGGGCTGTGTCACTTGAGGGCCAAGGCCACAGTTGTCTCACGGCCTCCATCAGGGTTAGACCATTAACTCCCGCCGCATACATACCTAGAATGCCCTCGCCCCATCTCGTCCCAGGAAGGAGAGTAGATAAAGGCAGCGGCGTGAGGTTCTGTCCATGGTGCTGAACGCACCTCAAATCCTTGTTCTCTAACCCAGCAGCCGCTTAGATCCTCTTGGGGAACCAGGTAAAAATGCAGATTCCCTGGCCCCTTCTTTGGAGACTTGCATTCTGAGGATCTAAGATGGGGCCTTGGAATCTGTTTTTACCAAGCACCTGTGATGCTAATACAGCCAGGTTGGTACTAGCCTGAGGTTGACTCACCCACCTAAATAGTCAGTGGTCTTCAGGAAGCGCCTGCTATGTGCCCAGCACTGTGCCAGATACTATTAGGCACAGAGCTGCATCGAGCAAGGTCTCTGTTCTGGGGGAATTTACAAAGTCATTCGGGAGGAGATGTAGGGAGGGAAGGAGGGAGAGAACTTGCTGTGTTTTACGTGGACACGGTGCCAGGTACGTACTTCATCTTTGTCCTGCAAAGTGAGATAAGTAGGCATGTGAAAACGGTAATCATAACCGTAACTAACATTTGTCTTTCCTTAGGGTCTCCCTAGACCCATCTTCAAGGTAATATGTGATGCATTCTGTTCCTTCTCACCTCCTCATGGCTCAAGACCCAGATCTTCCTGATTCCTGCTGCCCTTTATACCCCCTAGAATTTAGTCCTCCCTTCTTCTGTCCCACGGTCACAGTTCCTCATCGATTACATGATACACCATGTTTTCAATATTGTCCCAACTGGGATTCGAGTTCCCTATTGAGGGTAGGGCTTACCCTTGACTCCCCTGTGTAGCCTCTAACACCGGGACCTCCCCATGCCCCCACCAGAGGAAGTGAACAGTAAATTCTTATTGGATGGATGACTAGGGGGAGTGATAAGTGGGCGGAGGAATCTGCCCAGTGACTGTGCCTGAGGAAAGTGCTGCTGGGTTACGAAGCAGTTGGGACAAGTGCTCAGAACCAAAAGAAGTCAGGATGGGCCTCAAGGAAACCAGAAAACAGGCAAAATGCAAATCAGGCAGGGGTCAGCTTCTGGTCAAGGCCTGCCTCTCCTTTCTCTGGGTGTTTGGGGAGAACAGGAAGTAGACTCAGGACAGCAGTGTCTGATGAGAACAGATGTTCTCTGGGCCTGAATGTAGGGCATGGAGGAGGGGACAGGGGAGAGAGAAAGGGGAAAAGCAAAGGGGGAGGGCCATAGCTAGCAAAATGGAATATCCACAGGCCCTCTTATTTATTTAATTTTACTTTTTTTAATGGAAAATTTCAAACACACACCAAAATAAAGGGAATAGGAATAATGAACCCCCATGTGCCCATCACCCCACTTCAACAACCGTCCCCATTTTGACATCCTTATTTAATTCCTTCCCCCAAGCATCTCTTTAAAGAAAATTCCAGACAATATATCATTTCAGAATATATTCAGAATGTATCTCTCACACATTAGAACATTTCTGAAAAAGTAACCTCATTATCACACCTAATAAAATGAACAATTTCTTAATACCATATAATGCAAAGTCCACATTCAAATTTCTTCATTTTTATCAAAAATGTCTTTTTAACACCCGACAGGAATCTGGGTTCATTGTGACAAGGGACACAAACCTTGTGGCCTTCCTATGAACAAATACCCAACACATATCCATCCCCCTGCACCTCCACGTGGCTGCTGGGCAGGACCAGTGAGACAGGGCTCAGTACTGGAAGGAAAGCTACAGTATTTAGTGGGGGAGTTTGCCACCTACAGCCTGTCCTGTCCACACGTGGGTGAGCCATGAGTGGTCTTATAGGCATATAGGCTTTGAACCCCTCCCTGCAAAGAAAAACGAAAAACAGATTCCAACTATATGCCATTCTGGAAAAGGCAAAACAATGGAGACAATGAAAAGATCAATGGTTTCCAGGAGTTTGAGGGGAGAGGGGAGATGAATACACAGAGTGCAGAAGTTTTTATGAGCAGTGAAAATACTTTGTATGACATCATAATGATTTTATGTCATCATACTTTTTTTTTTTTTGCGGTACACGGGCCTCTCACTGTTGTGGCCTCTGCCGTTGCGGAGCACAGTCTCCGGACGCACAGGCTCAGCGGCCATGGCTCACAGGCCCAGCCGCTCCGCGGCATGTGAGATCTTCCCGGACTGGGGCACGAACCCGTGTCCCCTGCGTCGGCAGGCGGACTCTCAACCACTGCGCCACCAGGGAAGCCCTATGTCATCATACTTTCGTCCAAACCCACAGAACGTGCAACATTATTCACTTCATAAAGTGAACCCTAAGATGAACTAGGAACTTTGGTGATTATGACGTGTCGGTGCAGTTCAGCCTTGGTTTAAAAAACAAAAAAAGTCTTAAAAAGAATTAACACTGAGGGTAGACGTTTTTGGCAAAACTTTTGTTTCACTTTTCTATATGTATACATATTATATATGTGTGTTTGTTGGATTGTGATGTAAAATGTACTTTTTAGATTAAAAAAGTTTGCAGGCTACTGGCAAATAAAAGAATAAATTAATCTAAAAAAAACATGTCTTTTTAGGGTCCATTTTTATGAACCAGGATCTAAACAAGCTCCATGCTCTGCATTTTGTTGCTATGACTCTTAAATCCGTTTTAATCTCTAACAGTCCTTCCTCCTTCCCTTTTTGATGTCATTTTACCTGTTGAAGAAACCAGGCTCTTTGTCCTGTAGCATCGTCCTCATTGTTGACTTGGTGGATTGAGCCCTCCTGGTGTCCTTTTACATGTTCCACTGCCCGCGCCCCGCCTATTTCCCGGACACTGATATTTAGACCCAGAGGGTTGATCTGTGTAGAGTCAATTATTCTGGCAAGCAGACCTCCCGGGTGAAGCTGTGTCCTTCCTAGTGCACCATATCAGAAGCAAGTAAGGTCAGATATTCCTTTCGTGCGTGACACTAAAAATGATCAATGTTACCAGCCTGATCCTTCCATTATAAATCTTCCCCATCACCCGGTCCCCAAGGGGTTTTAGCACCTTTCATAAAATCTTAAACCTGACAAAGCTGGAATAGCTCTGAGAAACTCATTCACTCGTTTTTCAACTCATCCCACAAATATTTGTTGAGCATCTACTATGCACCAGGCAGTGAGCAGGAGTGAGAAAAACCACCACAATCCCTGGGATCACAGAGCCAACAGTCAGAGCAAGCAGGTACCCCAACAAGAGACGTTTAGAGCCATGCAAAGAGCTACCCCAGAGCAAGGTGATGGTGGTCAGGCAGCCACTTTGTGGTGGGTGATCAAGGACAGCCTCCCTAGGAGAGGACACTGGAGCTTGACAGGAGCGATCCAGTCGTGCATTCCAGGGAGAGGGAGAGCTGGGGCAGGCAGAGGAGCTGCGCACCCATCAGCAGCAACAAGGAGGCGCGTGTGGTCAGCACCGGTGGGCAAGGGTGAGTGGGCCTGAGGGGAGGCCAGCGAGGAGGCTGCTATGGTAACACAGGAGAGACGGACCATGACCCAGACCAGAGGGCGGAGTGGAGGTGATGGCCAGTCCAGCGCCCCTTCCACCCCCTTTTACAGCCAAGAACACTGAGCTTGGGGAGGGCAGGGAGATGGTGGTTATTGAGTAACTACCCGCCACAGGAGCTTTCCGTGCAGCGTCTCAAAACTGCCCCTGCACACTAGGTAGAGGTCTTTGTGCCTATTTCCCAGGTGAGGCCAGTGAAGAGTAGTGAAGTCACCTGCCCAAGGGCATAGAGGCAGAGGGGGAAAGGAGGATAGAGCCCCGGCCTGAGGAGGCCCTCTGACCCTGCAGGGTCATCCCACGCTGTGATGACCACTGTGGAGTCTCAAACCTCGGCCCTGGCACCTGAAAGCCCTGTGACCTGGACCAAGGGCCTTCTCCCTGTGCCTCAGTTTCCTAACCTGTAAAATGGAAATAATACTTGCCCAAGGTGCACAGCAAAGCCTAGACAAGGTGGTCCAACCTTGCTCCCAGTCCCTGCCTGTGGGGCCCACACAGGTCACCTTAGCAGAGCCTACAGGCAGCTTCACACCCTCCCACACGGACCCACAGAGGGTTAAACTCAGCCTCCCTCCTTCCTCCATCCCAATTCTGATCCTTGCTGACTCTGCTCCCCGCCCTACAGCAGCTATTCTGGGACAATGGAGGCAGCAGATGGCCCGAGTCCTATTCCCTCCACCCGACCCTCAGAATCTGGGAGCAACCTGCAAATCTGCCGCTGCTTCTAAAAGCGGTCCAGCCAGCAGCCTTCCGCGCGCAGGGTGGAGAGGACAGCGGCAGTACAGCACACTATCCCATCCCCACTGGGCTGTGGGCCCAGGGCCCGCCCCACTCGGCTCGCATCCCACAAACCCAGCATTAGGTCAACCCAGAAAGAAAGGAAGCCCTGCGCCTAACACGCACAGAGCGGCCTCCCTCTGGGTCAGGCTCCTCCTTGGAAAAGAAGGTGCTAAGACTCCAGGGCTCGGCGGTTCCATCAGCCCAGACAGAGCTGCGGCAGGGACGAGGCCCTTCAAGGGCTGGAGGACGTGCTCCAAAGGAGCCCCCAGCCCCAGCTGCCTGGGTCAGAGCCCCTTTGTCCTCCCTCCCTCCTCCCCTCAGCCCTGAGCCCCACTGTGACGCCAATTACATGACATCTCTGAGCACAATGCTGGCGGGGAGCAGACAACTTCCCTTCCTAGCCCTCCCCACAGGTACCATCAGGCCTGAAATTTCACCACGATCACTTTCATTCAGTCACGCAACCTCTTTGGGACATGAAATTCTAAGGGCATTTACCTTTACTCAGCTCCTACCTGGGCTGTCAAAGTGCCCTTTTATCTGATACCAGAGGCGGAATCCCTTAGCTCCATTCAGCCTGCCTTATTCTCTGGCCACACCAACCCAGGCCCTGAAGACAGATAAAAGGAAGAATCGTCCCCAGCAAACCAGCACCTCATAGCACACAGATATTCACATGCGTGCACATCACACACACACACAGGTGTGACACAGGCACAAACACATCCATACACCCCACACATGTCCTTAGGCACAGACGAGCGTAGAAGGGTGTACGGCACACGCGCACTCTTATATGCCCTGGCATGCAATGACCCAGCACACGCTACTTCCATCACTGTTCACTGAGCCATTCCTTTCTCCATGCTGTGCCCTTTACAAACTGCATCATTTCACCTACAACCCGCGAGGTAGGTATTCCTTTTCTCATATATAAAATGAGCCAACAGGCCAGAGAGACCAAGTGGATTCCTCAAGGTCACACGGCCAGCAAGGGTAGGGCAGGGCTGTCTAGCCGAGGGACCCAAATCAACACCACTGCGACAGACAGATCAAAGACCCTGCCCCGGTCAGGAACGACTTTGGCTTCACGTAACAGAAAACTGAACCAAGAGAGGCTTAAACAAATAAGGGTTTAATATTCTTACACAACCAGATGCTGGAAGGGACAGCTGTGGATGATTGTCTTGGCCTTTCCTTCATGGTGGCAAAGTGGCTGCCCTAGACCCAGACATCACACCCACATTCACAGCAGGAAGATGGGGTCTGGGGCTGCAAAACCTTCCCCAGAAGCCTCTCTATTGGCTTTGCTTTATTTGCACTAACAGACAGAGCTCTGGCTCTGGCCAGAGCTGGGTCATATAGTAGCTCCTAACAGAAAGGGAAGCTGGGAAAGTGAGCAAAAGGATCATCGTGATTGGCTAGGACCCATTCTGATTCATCATCTGGGTCTGGACCTGCGGTTGCTCCAGACAAAATCGGGCGGGGAGCAGGGACCGGAGACTGGTCAGCAATAACAGTATCTGCCGCAGACCCTGGATTCTGCCCTTCTTCCACCTGCGTCCCCTCGGTGGTTGGGGATCCAGCCAAGGAAGCCAGGAGTGGGTGGCCCAGCGCTTGACCCCGGGAGAGTAACTGAGGGACCAGAGGTGGGGGCTCTGACCACACCAAGGGACCCATGTAATTCTCTGGAGAGTTAGGACTCCTGAGCCCGAGCAGCTCAAGGACCCCTACCCTTGTTCAGTTCAGCCACCCAAGGCCCATGAAGTCCAGCCCCTGAGGCCTCTCTGGCCCTCACACGGTGCACCTGGTCCTGGGCTGTCCAGCCCACCTCCCAGGGGCTTGGGATGCCTTTACCGCCAGCCACCATCCAATCCTGGGCCTGCCCACCACAGAGGCCCTGCCAGGGACTGCTGCCCACACAGGAACTGCCACGGGCCCTCAAGGCCGCCTGGGAGGCTAAGGGCAACCAAAGGCTTCAGCTCAACCTTTGCCCGGAGGTTCAGGGTTCATCGGGCCACCAGCTGTGGGCACCAGGGAGTATCCGGGTAGAGTAGACAATGGAGGGAGCGAAACCTGTGGAGAGACCAGAAATGGACAAGATGGGTCACTCCCACGGGTTCCTGGGGAGCACGTCACAGAGATGCTCTGGGGCACGGGTTTTCCACCTCAGCACGATGAACATTGGGGGCCAGATAATTCTGTTGTGCGGCTGTCCCGTACATCATAGGAAACTTAGCAGCGTCCCTGGACTCCACGCACCAGATGCCAGCAAGCATCCTCTGAGTCTTGACAATCAAAAATGCCCCCACACGCTGCCGATTGTCCCTTAGTGGGGGGCGTGGGGGGGAGTTGCAAAATGGTCCCTGGTTGAGAACGGCTGGTTTATAGAGACTTCAAAAGCCAGAGAAACCATGAAGAGGCCTCAGCTGAGGCCACATCCTCTGACCGCACATATCTGAGTCCCCAGCTGGCTCCAGCCCATTAGGTAGCAGCCTTTAGATTCTAAATCTTCAGGCTTTGAGAGAATTTAACACGAATTCTTAAACGCCTTGGCAGTATAGCCATAGCTTGCACACCTCCACTGATGGGGAGTTCACTCTATTAGAAGGCAGCTCCTTTCCTCTTAGAAATTGAGCCAAACTCTGTCTCCTTGGAATGCCCAACTTGTTCAACACAGCCCCGGTCCCGGCAGCCTTGGGATAGCTGTGAGTCCTCTGCCCCCAGCCAGACAGCTCTGCAGAATTTCAGGGGCAGGAGTGCTGGCTCCCCTAAGGATTACCCTACGGATAAATCCGAAGTCCAGACAGAGCCCACAGGGCCTTCGGGGGCATGGGGGAGGGTGTTCCCCGCCACCTCCCCAACTGAATCTGTCTCCACTCTCCTCTCTCCTCCCACATTCCAGCCACACTGGCTTCTTTTACTTCCTTAAGCAGGTCTTGCTCCCCTGACACAGTGTGTCACTGGCTGTGCTCTGAGCTGCCCTACAGCCATCGGGGCTGGGGGTGGGACGGAGGGGGCTGGGCTGAGCAGCCCTAATCCCCCCAGGGAGTCTTTGGGGACAGAACTGGAAGGTGCCTAAGTGGCATTCTAGCCCCCATTCCAACCCTCTATCCATCACAAAGTATCATCGAAGAAACAAAGAGCCTAAGAAAGATTTTCTTTTCATTTCCCCATGACTGCCTGGAGCTCCTCCATTAGAGCATCTCCTTTGCTCAGTGAAGAGAGCTCAGTCTTTCACAGTCTCCCAGAGGATCAGGCCTGGGAGAGCCCTTCAGATCCACATAGCTCAGCCTCCTTGTGTTACAAATGGGGCAACTAAGGTCCAGAGAGGGCAAGGCACCTGCCCAAGGTCACACAGCAAGCCAGTGACAGAGCGGAGACTGAAATCCACTCCCTCCACTCCCAGCTCTGCGCTGTCAGTCACTGGCCTCTCTCACTTCCCTCCCTCCTGGCTCTCCCATCTTTGGATGCCTGGACGCAGGCCCCACTCCTCCCATCCTACAGTTTCAGCCTCCAGACCCACCTGGAGGAGTCCTCCTCAGGGGAGAAGGGGCCATGGAGCTTAATGACGTTGAGTTTCCCCTCAAAGATGCCATAGCTGAGGGTGACCTGCGCAGAGAGACACAGAGAAGAGAGTGAAGGGTGCAGGGCGTCCCACTGGCGACCCCACAAGGGGGCAGCATTTGGGCAGAAACAGAGAAGGCACAGAAGGCATTTTGAGGGGCACAAAAAGCATTCCTCTGCACCTGAAATTCCACCGTCAGTAATGGGTGTTCCGCTGAGGGCCCCACCCCACTCCCCTTTGACCATAATCCCATTTGTGCCGCCAACGGTCCAGTTTACTAGGGAGGCTGGAACGATTCCCTCATCTACAGATTGGGAAACTGAGGCTCAAGGCGGGAAAGCACCTTTCCAGAAAGTTGCATGCCTGAACGGAGGTTTCCTGAGACCCACTCTAGGGCCTGGGCAATCCGTCTCCACCCGGAGCCTAAGGTCACTCCACGAGAAATGAGGACACAGGATGATGACACCCGTCAAGAGGTAGCCAAGCACACTGGTTAAAGACTGTGGGCGTAGGGGCCACCCAAGCAGGGTTCAAATCCCTCTCTGTCCTCTACTAGCTGTGTGTCACAGTTAGTTCCACTCTCTGGGCCTCAGTTTCTCCATCTGTAGAATGGGAATAATGTTAGGACTCACCCCCACGTGAATGCTGTGGGGAAGCAGAGAGTTAAAGAAGTTAAGGCCCCAGTGTGCTGCCTGGCACAGCGGGGGATCTGAAAACCCCACCTGTAGGGTGCCCTGGTTTGGGCCGTCCAAAATCTGCCCCTCTTTCCTGGCTGTGATCCTAATGGGACCAATCTGCATCCCCGTTCTAGGTCTGGCCAATCAACTCTAACTCTAGGCACTGGTAGGAGACAGGTCATGTGACCCAAGTGGGCCATGTGACCAATGAGCACCAGTCCTGAGATCTGGTGGAAGGAGGAGCTCTCTTCCCATGGGTGGGGTGGAAACCAGGGGCTGCCACCTTGCCAGCATGAGGGTTGAGCCTGCCTGAGAATGAGGCCAACATGGGGGAGGGCACATGAGAAAGGGGACAGGGTCTGAGCACCCAGACCCTGCCAGATCTAGCAAGTCAGGCCAAGCCCTCAGCTTCTCAGGTACGCGAATTAAACAGACCTTTTCTGTTTAATTAGTCTGTTGCCTCTCTGTCACTTGCAGCCAAAAGGGCTCTGACTCACTCACACCATGAGGCAGAAGATCCCAGGGGCCTCCCAGCCAGGACCCTCTACGGGGCTGGAAACCCATGAGTTGGAGGGCGTGTCTGCAAGGCAGAGCCAGTTGGACCTCAGCAGAGTCATTCCTTGCCAGGTAGTGGGATGGGTCCCTCCCCCTCCCCCAGCCTGACATTACACTTGGATGTCCCTGCTGAAGACCTGGTCCTTCCCAGTGACACCTGTAAGCTTTGGTGAAAGAGAGGGCTGCCGATAGGCAGGTGAAAAGGACTGGCCCCTTCAGAGGGTGCGGGGAGGATGGGAGGTTGAAGAGAGGAGAGAGGGAAGGAGGTAGCATGTGGCGAGCTGGATGGTCTGAACCTCAAGACGAGCTTCATCTCATGTGTGCAGGTCCCTCCAGCTGGCATTTGGGAACCAGATCAAATAATTTTAGCATCATAAATGCAGACCCTTGAGGGTTAGAGGTGGAGAGAGCTGAGTCACTGCATGCCCTCAAGGGGATCCTTTGCCACCCTGGGCCTCAGTTTCTCCATCAATAGGGGAGAGCCCCCACAAACACCTTCCCCAGTGCCACCTGCCCCAAGGCTGGCTCACCTGCTTTGGGAGCTGGGCAGCCCCCAGCAGCTGCAGGGTCTCCAGGTGGGAGTGGAAGAGAGGGCTGGGCTGCAGGTGGCCGCCCAGCTTGCACTCGACGATGTAGCCCACAGTGCAGTCATCAGGCAGCCGGATGAGGGCAGATGTGTCCACGAAGCGGGGGCCACTGAGGGACACAGTCATGCTGCAGGCACTGGCCTAAGGCCCTCGACACCTAAAGCCCTCCCTGCCTCCCTGAAGACCCTGCCTCCGCCCAGGCCAGCTGGGAAAACGGAGCTTGGCTCTAGCATCTGCCTCTTGCATACTGTGTAGCCTTGTGCAAGTCACAAGGAGCCTCAGTTTCCTCTTCTGTAAAATGGGCATGATAATGGCCCTGCCCTCACAAGGCTGTTGCGAGGATTAAGTGGAGGAAAGGTGAAAGGCAGCCCTTTTAAAAAATGTATCCTTTCTTTCTCTCTCTTTCTTTTCATTCATTCACTCACTCATTCATTCATTCTTGAGTTTGAGCATCTACCTGCTGCCAGCCACCATGACACAGAGGCTGAGGACAAAGAGATGAGAAAGAAATGCTTCCTGCCCTCAACAGCAGCCCCGATTCTGGAGGGAGACAGATAGATGAGCAGGTCATTTCAGAGGACTGGTACTAAGTCAGAGGGAAGCACGAGGCGTGGGGACACAGGGAGGACAAGGTGAATTCCCAGAGAATGTGGCAGTCTTTTGTTTTGCTCTTTACTTAATCATGGCAGTAGCAGTTTTTAAACAGAGTCTTACAGGATGAGCTGGAGTCAGCCAGGTGCCGAGCAGGGGAGGAGCGGTGTTCCAGGCAAGGGCGTCACCTGACTGCGTACCCCACGAACGCCGCGGGGGTGCCAGGCGGGGCAGCTTGCCCCGCTGTGCAGGATGCCTGACCGAGGGGTCGAGTGGGTGCAGAAACCCAGCCGTTGCCCCCCTCCCCAGGCTGCACCTGCCCAGAGTGGGTACATTTTTCTAATTCACACAAATGTACCATAGAGGTGGACAGAAGCCTCGATGGGGGCAGCCCAGGCACAGGGATGACCCCTGGTTGTGTGTACATGCCTGCTGTCGACAGATGCTAGGACAGCACTCCTGCTCCCAGCCAGGGCACAAACTGGCCCTGGAGGACCCCTCCCGTCCAGGGTAGGGCACGGCAGGCTGGTGTAGTGACAGAGCACGCAGGCCTTAGAGCCAAACCCAGCAGCTGAGCGACCTTGAACCAATTACTTTGCTTAGCTTCTCAGCACCTCAGTTTCCTCAGCCCAGTAGAAATAAGGCCAACACCCCTTCCTCCCCGGGGGCTGTGATACTCTTAGCAAAGCACAGGCCTGGCTCAGAGCCAACCCTCAATTCAAGGTAGCGACACTGATGCAGCTGTTAATAACAGCCTGCTCGGCAGACCTCAAGAGGCTAGACCTCGGCCATGTCCTCTCTAGAATATCAGCACCCCCACCAGGTACTGAGGGCTTCCACTACTCCCACGATCCCCCTCAGTCTGAGCCCTCTAGGACCATCCCAGCTCAAATTTCACCTCTTCCAGGAAGCCTTCCCTCCTTTCCCCAAGCAGAAGGCCCTACTCCCTCCTCTGAGTGCCCTTCCAGTTGGCCTTCACCTCCCCTGTGACAGTGACCAGTCAGAAGAGGGCTGAAAACGGGACCTAATGTTTGCCGGGCTCCTGCCAGGTGCCAGCCCAGACACTTTTTCATTTAACCCTTACAACAACCTCTGGCCATTGTATTATCAGGTCCATTTTACAGATGGGGGCACTGAGGCTCCTGGAGATTACACAACTTGCCTGTGTGTGGCAGAGTGCACTAGGCGGTGTACCCCCAAGGGCATGGTGCCAGGTGGCTTGCTCACCACTAACTGTGTAACTCTGTGATGCAGCGGGAATGAGAGGTAGTTTCTCCTGAGCTCGCTCTCAAGTCCTTCCTGCTGCAAAGGCCCCACCCACACACCAGCCAACACCCCCTCTCTGCACCCCCCCACCTCTTCCACCAGTCTCTAGGTCTCTGCTTACCTGGCCCATGGGGCCATCTTCAAAGCCAGTTTGCGGTTGATGCAGAAGCCGGCGCCCCCGGTGGCAAACCAGAACTGTACCAGCCTCTGCGGGGAGAGATGGGGAGGGCCAAAACATAGGGTGAGCCTGGGGTGGGGGCAACAGCCAGGGCCCCCCTTACCCCCAACAAGCATGGCTCAAAACTTTTTATTTCACATCTCACTAAAGTCTTCCTACAGCCTGACATTATTATGCCCATTTTATAGATAAGGAAACCGAGACCCAAAGTCACATAGCTATTTAAGAATGATGGGGACAACAATTAGACCCCAATCTGGCTGGATTTCAGTTAAAGAGGACACATATCATATTTGTCCACCCAGCGCACCTTATCCCTATCCTCAGAGAAACATCCCCATGTGGTTCAGGAGGGACTGCCCAACACAGCACCTGCTCCCATAGGTCACAGATACAGGCAGGTGCCCCAGGAATGATGGATCACAAGACCACACCTTTGACCCAGTGACTGGCTCAGCAACAGACTCAGCCAGCCAATCAGAGTCCTCGCCTGAGCTCCATATGCTGTGAGGGAGAGATGCTTTGACAGGGTCACCAGTAAAGGTAATCCTGATGCCATTTACACCGGGCCATGAACACTGGCCTCACCACTCCCAACTCCTGGGACCAAGAAAGCTTTTCTGCAAAAGGAGAGAATGAGGTCTCATGGAGGAAAGAGAGAAGGGCAGGCAGGCCTGTGAGCCCCTAAGGCCAGCAAACCCCTTGGCATTTCAATCTCAGCAACCAATACCACCCCTTTGGGGTGTAAACCACTTTCTGCCCTCACCCAACATCACCATGGCCCAAGGCCTCTTCTACCTCCTCTGTGAGGACCTGTGAATTCACCCATGAATTTCTTTAAGGCTTTTGAGAAACACTGAACCTCTTCAGCTGTATCATCTCTTGGTCAAACAAGTGCCCTAAAGTTACCTTCTCCCAAGTACAGAGTTGGTGCTTCACTGATGCGTGTTACATTGGGTTGGGTCACCTCCCATGATGCAGCAGTGAGAAGAGCCGTGGGCAGGGAGCTGGAAAGTGGAGGGGCCCCCGCCTCCTCCACTGCACAGCTGTGTAACCTTGAGAAAGTTCCTGCCCCTCTCTGTACCTCAGATTTGTCACCTGTGAGTACAACATTGGCTCCAGTTCTGAAATCCGGTGGTTCTCCTGGCCCAGAGGTGTCCTCCTCCTAAAGACCTCTACGAGCTTACTTCTGGAAACTCTGCCCTCTTAGAGAGAGGTCAGGCCTCAACCAGGCAGAATGAATGGTTTCTTGAGGACCTGACACACAGGAGGTGCCCAATAAATGCTTGTTTAATGAATTGATGAGGGCAGGGCTTCCACTCCCAGAGAACTGTAGCAACGTCAGCAGCGACCATGCAAGTGCCTAACCCTGAGCACTGACTATGCAGAGCCCTGTGCTGTAGGTGAGGTGACCAAGGTGCACAGAACTGAGGTCCCAGAGCTGGGACTGACTCCAAGCCCGAGCCCTTGCCCCCTTTGCTGTCCCACCCGGGGGGATGCCAGGGTCTTAACAGACCAGGACACTTTGGAGCAGAGTCCTGGGATCCCGCTGGTGGGGTGTCTGACAAGGAGGGCATTCATGCACGTTGTGAGGTCGGGGACTGGGTGTGCCCAGGACTGGGTGTGTCCTGAACCAGCACGGGAAGAACACAGCTCAGAGATGAGGCTGTGCTGAGTCGGGTGCTGATTGATAACACTCTCTAGTGTCCACCACGTGGCAGATCCCGTTCCAAGCCCTTGGATAGATGACCGCATTTAATTCTTTTTTTGCTCACAACAGCCCTATGAGGTAGTGACTGTTTTCACTGATTTTACAGATAAGGAAACCAAGGCACAGAGAGGTGAGGTGACTTCATTCAAGGTCACAAAGCCAGGAGGTAGCAGGGCTGGTGTGTGAACCCTGGGAGTCAGGTTCCAGAGCGCAGCTCTCAAACCCTTAGGTCAGGGATGAGGAGGTGTGGGAGTCTGGAAGACCCCGCGGCTCACCTGGCATCAGCTCGCTCACACACGCTCCCCCAAGGCCCAGGAAGATTTAATTAGGGCTCAGAGGCTGATTAGCTGCAGATAATTAAGGTTCTGTGCTCCCTGCTCTTGGTTTCCCTAGTGAAGCAGATGGTGACCCTGGGAGGGAGAAAACCCCACAACTGGCCCAGCTCCCGCTCCAGGCACCACGTCTAGAGAGGGGGACCCATGGCCTGACTCTTCACAGGGGCCAAGGAAGCCCTAGGGGCAAAATCTGGCGACCTAAACCTGTCCATTCAGGTCTGGAGCTGAAGCCGGTGCTGGGAACCCTGTTGTACCAGGTGTCAACTCAGTTGCTGGTTAGTGAAATCTGGAAAGACGAGGGGTGTCTAGAGGAGAGGAGGGGAGGGGAGGGTTCAGGGGCTCCCGGCAGCCACAATTTACTACCCGGCCCAGCGGATTCAGCATTTTAATAATCTGTACAACTACATGGTGATGCCAGGTGGCTAGGAGCCCCGCCGTGGAGTCAGGAAGCCTCAACTCACCCCCACCCCCATGCTCACTGTGTGACCAGGACGAGCCACTGCTCCTCCGTGGCCGAGGCCCTACTAAGCGCCAGTCTCTGTGCCTTACCTGCATTATCTCAATCTCCCCATTTCATAAAGGACGAGACTGAGGATCACAGGCGAAGCCACCAGCCCAGACACACCCGGTTGCAGCGAAATCTGAAACCCAGAAAACCCACCGGACCCCTCCACAGCCCCGCCCCCGCATGGCCCC
Organism: Aethalodelphis obliquidens; assembly: GCF_003676395.1. Taxonomy (NCBI): domain Eukaryota; kingdom Metazoa; phylum Chordata; class Mammalia; order Artiodactyla; family Delphinidae; genus Aethalodelphis; species Aethalodelphis obliquidens. The sequence continues at coordinate 54,378,663 of NW_020837952.1, forward strand.
GCCCCGCATGGCCCCGCCCCCGGGGCCAGCGGCCAATGCACAAAGGAGGCAGCGAGGGAACCGACCGTGCGGTTGTTCGGCTGCGGCTCAGAAGCGTGGATAGGCCGGTTCAGGCTGGGCCGGCCGATGTAGACGTCGCGGGTCCACGGGAAGGTTTTTAGCAGCTTCAGCAGCGCCCTCGGGTTCAGATAGTTGTCGTCATCCACATGACAGAACCACCTGTGGGGATGGAACGCGGGACAGTGAACCTGGAGGGGGTTCCCAAGGGCTGCCAGCCAGCCAGACTCCGCCCTGCGCCCTCAACAGACTTATGGGGTGGGGGAGGCTAACACTGAAGGCACTGGTGTGTGCTGTGCCAGGCAGCGTCTGGTGTAAGCTCATGAGGAAGTTGTGCCCACTTCACAGGTGGGAACCAAGACTCAGGAAGGTTAAGACACTTGCCCAAGGTCACACAGCCAGTGAACAGCAGAATTGGAATCCCATCTGTCTGTCCAGAGACAGATCCCAGCAGGCCCTACATGTGATTAAATTCACAGGGCCCGGACAACCTTACTTTTTCCACAAGACACCTCATTTAGGAACTGGCCCGAGGCAAAGGTCACGCCTGCCCCCAGAGACCAAGGTGAACTCACCTCAGTCCGCTGGCCAAGAAGGCATCAAACTCAGCAGCCATCTTGCAGGACAGGGCAGGGTGGCTGTGCTCCGCAGAGCAGTTGGTGACCACGAGGTGGGACCCTGAAGAAGGGAGGACAGGTCAGGGGCCCCTGCCCAGCTCCTCCCAACAGCCCTACGCAGCGTGAGAATGCAGAGGAAGGCGGGGCCTCAGAAAGCCTGGAGCAGTGCCTCCAGTCCCATTTTACATATGGGGAAGCTGAGGTCGGGGGGGCTGACCTGCCCAGGACCCTGGAGCTAATGGACAGTAGGCCGGGCTGGGACCCAGGTGTCCAGGGTCTTGTCTCGCACAGTCCCTCCCCACACCCATACCCGTTTCCAGGGAAGGAGCCTGCTCCCGTCCTGGGCAAAAGGGGAATCCCCCTGTGACAAGGGTGGGCAGCCGTGTTTCCTGGGGAACCCCAGGCCAGGGGACAGCCACCCCAGCTTTCCCTGGCAACAGCCGAGGGGCCCCCAACCCACCCAGAGTTACCCAGTCTCTCCTGGAGGCCTTCATCCAGGCTGTCGGTGAAGATGAACGTCTAGGAAGGAGAAAGGAATCAGGACTGGGGTTGGCCAAGGAGAGTCCCGGGCAGCCCACAGCCCACCACAGCCAAGTCCAGGTGGATACACACATGGCAGACCTCTGTCCTCCTTCAGTGATGGACACACATCCCTCTCACAGTCACACGCTCCTTTAGGACAACATGACTTTCTCAACTACCCAACCCACCCCCGCCATACAACACACACAACCCAGCTTTTGTACAACTTCGCGGTATACACCAGCCCATCAGGCTCACACTCAGCCCCCTTACAGACCAGCACCCACAGGGTCCCTACCAGAGTCACACACCCTTAGCAGAATCGCACCTTCATCAACCACACACACACACACA
>NW_020837952.1:54380312-54454232 GCF_003676395.1 Aethalodelphis obliquidens
CACATCACACATCACATCACACACACATCACATCACATATCACATCACACACAAACACATCACATAACACACACATCATATCACACACACACATCACATCGCACATCACACATCACACATCACATCTCACACACATCACAGTCCTGCTTGGCCCCTCCACATTTACAGAACCCTAAACACTTGTTCAGTAGACAGACCCACACGCTAGGACACCAAACTACTTAGAGAGACGGTCACGACTTTCACAGCCACGCAAACTCCCTGTGCAAGTGTCGGGGCCCCTGCACATCTGCCAGGTAGGAGAGGTGACCCACCAACAGCATTCATACACCTGGTCCCCCACGACCTCACTAAACCTCCAGACAGGTGTTATGATCTGTCCGCTTCGCAGATGGCAAAACGGAAGCTGAGTGATGGAGCAAGGCGGTGCGGTTGGCAGGAGGAGAGCTAGCATTTGAACCTAGCCTGGACCTCTCCCCGCCCTCAACTCCCACTACAGCCAGACTTTTCCCTGGGGGTCTAGCAGGCACCTCAGACTGAGGACGACAACACCGAGCACCCAAGCGCCCCCGGAACCTGGGCTCCTCTCACTCTTCCCCATCTTGCTGGAACCCAACACCTTGGGGTCACCGTGCCTCCTCTCTTTCTCTCACACCCACATCCAGTCTGTCAACTAATTCTGTCCACCCAACTTTCAAACTGCCCAGGGTGCACCCTCTCCCTCCAGCCTCCACGGCCAGCCCTCGGTCCAGCCCACCCTCGTCACCTCCTGCCCGCTTCGCTGGTCACCTTTTCCCTGCTCTCCCTGCTCCGTCCTGCCTTACCCCAAGTCTGTTTTCAACACAGCCCCCGGGGGAGCCTGACCTTTCTTGCCCTGCTCCCTGGCAAACTTTGCCACCAAACAGTCACCCAGATAGCGGAACCCTCTCAAGTCTGGAGCGTGGGCCAAATGGGCCAGGGAATGCCTGTGAATGAATCGGTGGGGGGAGGCGGAGGGGAGGGGTCCCCGCAGCAGGGCCCGGGGGCTGAGCAGGGTGCATGAGGCTGGTGTTTCGGTCCCTGGGAATCCTGAGGTTGGCACAGAGCGGCGGGCAGTTTCCTCCGAGCTGAAGGTTGCATGTGATTTGTTCAAGGAGGGACTCTGACAATGGTTAAAACCTCGCGGGAGAACAAAGGGACAGACAGCCTGCTGGGGTCAGGGGAGGGGTGGCCGGGGGCCATCTGCTGCAGAGGAGGGGAGATGTGGGGCCATTGTTCCTCCCCCATCCCCCACCCGCCCTCCTAGAGGACTGTGGGGAAGAGGAAGACCCCCCCCCGAATCACAAAACGTGCCTTCCCCGAGCCCACCCCCTTTGCCTGGGACAAAGGCCCCACACGAGCCCCAGCTTGCTGCCACAAAGGCCCACCTGCCACCCGGCTGCCTTAACCAGCTGGGGCGGGTGCCCAGCCCTGGAGTTAACCAGCTCAGGACCGCTGCTGATAGCAGAGCTGAAAGAGGTTCCGAGACCCTCCTGCCCTGTGTGGCTGGGGAAGCTGAGGCTGAACGGTGGAAGGCCTTGGCCAAGGTCACAGGAAGAGATGAGCCAAAGGGTGGAAACGAAGGGGGCCCAGATGCAATGGCAGGAGTGGGTCTCTCTGTCTCCTCTCCTCTTCCTCTGAGTATCTTTCCTTTTTTCAACCCTGCCTTAAAGGACAAGATTTCTAGACTCTGCCCCTTGTGCTAGGGGCAGGGGTGGGGGTGGGTGGGAGTGTCCAACTGAGTGAATTCATCTCCTACCTCTGCTTAACCTTGCTCAGTTTCCTCACCTGTAAACTGAGAATGTCAATACCTACCACTCGGGTTATTGTGAAGGTTCCACAGAGCGATGCACCGACATGCTGTCACTTAGATGCTGAGCAGCCAGTTAGCATCTGGGGCTGAGCTCAGGGCACAGCGGGGGGCTGCTTGCCTCTCCTCTGCCGGCCTGGTCCTGCCAGGCCCAGACACCCAGGCTGGAGGCCCAAGTGACTAGGCAGCTCTGGGATCCCGGGTCTCAGCAGAGAAGGAGGGGCCCCAGCGGGAGATGGCAGCCGGCTCCTACTGGGCTCTGCCCCCTCAGGCCTTCGGGGCAAGCACTTCCTCCTCTCTGGCCTCAGTTTCCTCATCCGGAGCAAGCACACCACCATAGTGATCAAGACGGGACAGGAAAGGGCCTCTGACCACGTGAGGCCATGCTCCCGGGTACACACAGACACAGCACCATAAACAGGAAGGTCTGCGGGGAGGGCCAGGCTTGGCGACTTCCGCCAGTGGAACCAGAATCTGCCCAAGACGAGAAGCTGTGCAGAGCCCCAGGGAGGAGCCTGGGGTGCTGGGGGTACAGCAAGGAAAGGGTTAATCCAGGGTGCTAGGAAATCCGGGCAGGGGTGCCCCCTCCCCAGGGGGCCCTGGCCTCTTCCAGGCTCCACCTCCCCGCTCCTTGGTCTCCAGGAGCCCCCAACCCCCTCCGAAGGCTCGTCACTTCCACTGAGCCGAAGTGGGGACAGTGTGTGTGTGTGTGTGTGTGTGTGTGTGTGTGTGTGTGTGTGTGAGAATCTCCCTCCCCCAGGGATGACCCCCAGCACCCCCGAATCACTGACTTTGCTTGAGGAGGGCACTGGATGTGAGGAGGGCAAGAGCCAGAAGGGACTCGGCGTGTCACAGCCACCTCCCCAGAACGACAGCAGCCACGCAGCCCTGCGGCACACACGCCTCTTGTCACGGCACATCTAACACTGACACTGGCTCCGTGCAGGTGAGCATGCACGCGGGTGTACACACACACACACAATCCCACACGCCAGGCAGACCTCTGCCCTGACCTCTCGCCCACCACTACCTCAGCCGCCACCATCACAGCACACGCCCCACCTCCCTCGCTCGGAAAGTGCCCCACAGGAAATGGAGCACAGGAGGTGAGGTGCACCGCCCTGGGCACACCCTGGGCCGCAGAGGCGTGGGGGCAGGGACTCTCAGGAGTTCTGAGAGGATGCCCCCCTGCCGCTCTCCCCGAACAGCCCCCCCGCCCCAGACTGTCCCCTCTTCAGCAGCTCAGTCCCTGTGCTCCACGCTCACAGCCAGGGCAGAAGGACAGCACCCAGGGCCTGGACAGGGGGCGGCCTGGCCTGGGCGCATGTCAGAGTCAGGACCTCTCGGGGGCCTCTGTCACAGCTGCCCAACAGCCCCCATTGCCCCCGATGCCAGGCTGGGCCAGAGTGGGCAGGAACGAAACCTGTGCCAGGACAACCAGGGAATAGAGAGACCACCCCCCAGAAGGGACCCAGGAGCCCGGGGTAGGGGCCCAGCCTGGCCCCAAAAGAAACGAAGCAGTGGGCCTGAGAAGCGCCTGGCTCCGGGGCCAGCAAGGGACACAGTCAGGGCCGCAGGAGCCCCCGATCCTCCCAGGAAGGAGCGAGAAGACAGCCCAGGTGGGGCAGGTGGGTGAGCAGCTTCTCCCTCGAGGCCGCCAGGGACCCCAGCTCGGTAGAAAGTCCTCTGTGAGTCCCTCAGACCAGAAGCCACTCCTGCGGCCCGCAGTCACCCGCTTGTCACCTGTTCCCTGGTCCTGGAGACCCACGTGTCGAGCAGCAGCTCCAGGCGGGAGCGGTGGAAGGCCCGGGTTGTCTTGACTGCGATGAAGACATCGTGCAGCTGCAGCTCCGGCGGCCGAGGGCTTGGCGGGCTCAGCCCGGGGGTCTCCGGCACGCCCTGCGGGAATGGGCTTGAGTAGTACCGTAGGGAGAGGAGCCCCATGCACAGAAGGGTGAGGAGGACTCCAGCCAGGCCCCGGAGGAGCCGGCACTGCATTGGCCCTGGGACCCCAGACGGCTCAGCCCCCAGATCCCAACCAGACGGGGAGGGGAGGCTGGTCAGGCGGGAGCCCCGGCAAAGGCAAAGGTCTGCCAGGCATGGGGGGCAGGCCAGGAGGGGAGAGGTGGCAGTCGGTGCTCTGGACCCGGAGGCCGAGCCATGGCAGCCCCGCTGCCGCTGCCGCCAGCCCTCCACCTGCTCCCGGGCCCGCCCTCCCACTGCCGGCTCTGGGGCGCCGGGCCCCGCCCCTGCCTCCAGGGCAGCCCAGGGGCGGGGCCGGCCCAGGAGAGCCCAGAGGTGGCTGAAACAGTGTCCCGGGCGGAAGGGACAGCCCGGCCCTGCCCGCTGCTGCAGGGGGGGTGGGGGCAACAGCAACCCTCCAGGCCGTGGACGTATATCCACTACCAAACGTCAGGTAGACAGCTAGTGGGAAGCAGCCGCATCGCACAAGGAGACCGGCTCGGTGCTTTGTGACCGCCTCGAGGGGTGGGATAGGGAGGGCGGGAGGGAGGGAGACGCAAGAGGGAAGAGATATGGGAACATATGCAATGTATAACTGATTCACTTTGTTGTAAAGCAGAAACCAACACACCATTGTAAGGCAATTATACTCCAATAAAGATGTTAAAATAAATAAATAAAAATTTAAAAATAAAAAAAAGCAACCCCTCCGTGCCAGATGGAAGGGAGGGGCGCTCCAGCCTTCCCACTCCCCAGAGACCCCCGGCTAAGCTCACTCAATCCCCAGTATCTTCTGGTGTCCAGCCTCCCAGCTTTTGCTCACGCTGTCCCTCGCCCTGGATGCTCTTCGCCAGCCCCCACCATCCTCAACCACGTTCCTTCCACCAGGCTTAATTCTATTTGGACTTCAAGGCTCAGCTCAAGGGTTCCCTCCTCCAGGAAGCCTCCCAGCCTCTGGGGCTTCCACAGTAGTTAGCTCAGTTCCTCTGGTCTTCACAACAGTGTTAGAATTATTTCCAGTTCATAGCTGGGCACATAAGGCTGAGAATGATCTAAGATGACCCAGCAGCTCAGCCACAGGGCCAGGTAGAACCCAGGTCGCTGGCCCTCGTCTGGCCCACCAGAGGCCCCTGAGGGTGCCTGTCCTGCTGTGGCCCACTGCAGCCCATCTTGCTCAGCAGTCTTTATTGCTGCCTCTCTCCCAGCCAGGCCAGTGGACAGAGGACCTTCTGCAGCTACCACCTCCGTCTTGTTTTGTACAAGGTCACTCATATCTTGTCCTCCCTCCACTAGAACCCTGATGGCTCCCATCTCCCTCAGAACAAAAGTCAAAGATCAGACACCAGCCTACAGGCCCCGTGTAAGGGGGACCCTGTTACCTCCAAACCCATATCCTACCATCTTCCCCTGGCTTCCTCACTCCAGACCCAGTGGGCTTCTGGCCAGTTCAGGGACACACCCACCTCAGGACCTTTGCACATGCTGTTCCTGCCTGGGTCTCTCCCTAGAGATCCATACACCTCACCCTCACCTCTTTCAAGTTTACACAAAAATGTCTTCTATGTGAAGCCTTCCCAGACCACTTTATTTAAGTTGGAATCCCTTCTCCCCCGTCCTTCGCAGCAGGCCCCTTTTCTGCTGTGTTTTCTCCATAGCACTTTTCATCTTCCAACATCCTGTACATTTTATTTATTGTCTGTCTTCCTCATGAGAATATCAGGGCAGGGATTTCTGTTTATTCACTGAATCCCCAGTGCCTAGAACAGTGCCCGGCACATGGTAGGAGCTCAATCAATATTTGTTAATTAAACACAAGAAAGTACCAGATGGCTGGTGGATTGCATTAGCCCCACAAAGGAAGAGGAAAGGAAAAGCAACCCTTTTGAGTCACCCTTCTATGGGCCAGCCCCGTGCCAGGCCCCTTCACAGTCTGTCTTCTCAGAATGGCATCACCAAGGGATGATCCCCTGCTTCATGCCACACAAACCAGGGTTCAAATCCTGATTGGGGCTCTCCCTAGCTGTGTGACTCTGGGCAAGTTACTTCACCTCTCTGAACTTTACTTTCATTTGTCAGATGGGGACAAAAATAAGACTTGGTGACGATTAAAGAATTGGTGGGCTTCTCCACCCCCATAGAAAGGGCACCTAAGATGGGACCAGCTGCTGGGCTCCTGCATCTTCACCCAGACTCATATGTCCATAGACCAAGCACTAGGCCAGGCACACAGCAAGGAAGTAGAGAGGTCTGTTTACCCAAATGAGCGTGACCCAGTCTCCATGGCCAGGGAGCCCAGAGCCACCCACAGAGACTCACCACCCTGCCACAAAGCAGAGCATGGCATGGCCCAGGAGAATTCCCAAGGGCTGGGAGAATCAGGCAGGCTTTGCGGAGTTGGTGTCTGAGCCTGGCCTCCAATTTAAGCAGCCCCCGACCCCTGGACTTGGACTTCTCAGCCTCATTTCCCACCACTCCCCAGGTGGCCAATCTCAACCCATTTTCTGCCTCTGAGCCTTTGCTCTTGAGGTTCCCTCCAACTAGTACACCCACTCCCCCAAAACCTCCTAGGAGCCTGCCCAAATTCATCACTGCGACTGAGGACAGTCACAGGAGGACCAAGAACATATAGGCATGGAAGTCCAATAGGTGCTTCCTGAAGAAAGGAATCCCACAACGCAAGCACAAGCAGCACCTCCTGCAGTGAGGCCACCTAGATTTCTCCCATTGGAGGTGATCATCCTGTCCAGTGAAGCAGTTTCAGGGACCTGGTAATACACTGAGGGTTTGCCCTTAGTCAGCAGCTGGGCCCCTTAGCCTAAGACCACACCCTGCTGGCTTGGCATCCCCACTCCAGGGGACACTCCTTAGATGATCAGACACGAGCAGAGCTGAGCGCAGGGGTGGCCCATCTGTGGGGCCCTCCTTCAGTCACTCCGGGGCAGGTAAGGTGATGCCAGCACAGATGGCAGGCAGCTCCGGGATGAGTCAGGAGCGAAATCTGACCCTCCCCACGGGAGAGCGGGAACCTGAAAGGTGGTATCAACCTGAGCTCGTGGTGGCAACAAGTGCGGGGGATGGAAAGGGGGCCCCGGGCCAGGGATGCAAGCAAGCAAAACGCCACCAGCTTCTATGACAAACTGTTTAATGCTCCATGATGTGCAGCTTCTAAGTGAAAAAGGCCCGTTAAAAATCTACGAGCTGTACATTCTGGTAACGGGGCAGCCGGCCCCCTCCCCGGCCGTCCCTCCAGGAGGCAGGGCCGGGTACAGGCGCCGTGAGAACATGGTCCTGGGCGTGCTCACCAGGAACACACGCGGGTCAGTGCCCAAGGGTCACGGGGGTGGGGGCATGATATTTACACAGGGGAGAACCACAGACACACGTGTGACAGGAAGACACGAGGGGCACAGGTGACAGTGGACCCGGGAAGCCACAACGCCCCCGTGGAGGTATACGCAAGAGATGTGAGCTGGACGGGTGGGCACCACGCATGACGGGCTCAGGGCTCCTGTGAGCAGAAGAGGCTGTGGAGCCCGGAGACCTCGTGTGCCAGGGGGAGGGGCAGACGCGAGCCGGCCCCATGGGAACTTGGGTGTGCAAACCAGTGCACAGGGGTGAGAACGCAGATGCTCCAAGGTGAGCGACGAGGGAGAGGACACAGACGTGTGCATGAGACCCATGAGATGGGTCCGTGGAGACACGGGGCCACGGGAAGGCCCAGAGCAGCAAGTACAGGGATGGGAGGGAGCTCTGCCCCGGGGGCTCCTCCGGGTGAGAGAGCCCGGAGCCCAGAGCCAAGGGCCCCACGCCGAGTGTCTCAGGGTCTAGGAAGGCTCAGGATGGGGAGGACCCAGCTCCACTGCACACACCAGGGTCCCCGCCGGGGGCCGTTTCTGAAGTGCGTGAGGAACGCACAGGCGTCGGAGGGGACTCCTCAGGCCTCGCTGCTGCTGCTGCAGCCGCCTCTGCCGCTGCCATGCTCCACCCACACGAGGCGGGCCTGCTCCTGCAGGATGCGGCCACGCACCACCTTGGCCAGCTCCTCTGAGTGGCCCCACTCGTGGGCCGCCACCTGCACCCAGGAGCAGGGCAGCCCCCAGAGCACCTGCTCTGAGCCTCGGCATTGCCGCAGCAGCTCTGAGTCCCGCCAGCCCGGCCGGCCCAGCAGACCCCTGCCGAGAGAGAGGAAGGTGGGCGGTGGTCAGAGTGGGGGATAAAGATAGACAGTGAGACAGAGAGAGAGGGACAGAGTAAGACAGGAGAGTCAGAGGGAGAGGATGGACAGCGGGAGACAGAGAGAGAGACAGAAGGCAAGCAAAGAGATGGAGAAGAGGAAGAGATGGAGAGAGAAGGACAGAGACAGAGACACAGGCACCCAAAGAGGGGGAAGCGCTGGGGTCCTTCCCATCCTCCCGGCCCATCTCACCTGACTTCCCGGACATTCTTGTCAGTCACCTCCACGTGGATGACGATGGGGTAGATCTCGTTCTGGACCAGCTCCCGCACGCCCCGAGCACCCAGCTCCAACAGGCAGTGCTTCTTCTCCGGGGGTCAAGGCTACATTTTACTCTCAGGCCAGAGACCCTAAGCTCCCTGCCCCCTGACTGGGCCCCATAACACAGCCCCCTACAGGGTCCTGCTTCTGCATCCAGGGGGACCTTGGCAAAAAGGAAAGAACTGGAGGGGAAGGGCCAAGACCCAGGGAAATAAGTCACTTCCCCCCACTGGACCTCAGCCTCCCTATCTGTAGGATGGAGCTGACCCCGGCAGCCCCAGCTCCCAGGGAAGAGGCAAGTTTGAAGGCAAAGACAAACAGGTGAAATGTACCAGCCAAATTCTCCAGGGTGACCCACATGAGGTCGGCTGCCCCAGGCCACCCATCTCACAGGTGAGGAAACAGGCCCACGGAAGGAAAGGGACTTGCCCAGGGTCACTCTGCACTCAGACTCTGCTCTTGGGCCCGGAGGGCATCCCCCGCCCCACCCCAAGCACCTACCTTCCCGACAGACTCCTGGATGGCACGGATCCTGCTGCCCAGCCCAGGGGTGGCAGGTCGGGCCTTGGGGGCTCCGGGCGCTGACGATGTGCACTGTTCCTCCCCAGAGAGGCTTTCTACAGGCAGGGAAAGGTAGGAACGAAGGGCCAGTGGGCCTGGCTGCCCCAGGGTGCCACCCAGCCCTCCCCTCTCCGGGCGTGCAGGCTCACCTGCTGGGCACACTTGAAAGTCCAGCCGGGAACTGGGCAGGTCTAGGAGGTTGCGGATGAGCCTGGGCGCCAGGCACTCAGGCAAGAGCACCACGGGCCGCAGGGCAGAAACCAGCAGGGGCCGTACCAGGCTATAGGGCTTGAGGCTCCGCTCTGGCTCTGGGCAGGGAAGGCAGTGTGAAGAGATGGGGGTGCAGGCAGGGCCCCAGCTCCTCTTTCCTAGGGCAGCCAGGCCCCTTGATACTCTCAAGGCCCCTAACTTCTTTCCCTTCCTAAGCCCTGCTGCTCCTCCTACACACAGCAGAGCTGCCCCCTCCCTCGCTGGGACCTGGGACCCTCGCAGGAGACTCCGCCCCATCCCCTGCCTCACCCTTGTCCCCTACAGGCCATTATCCTCTCAGCAGCTGCAGGGACGCTTTAAAACTGAGGTCAGATCCTGTAACTCCCCTGCTTTCAACATACCAGTGACTCCCCACAGCTCTCAGGAAGAAAACCACATCCTCCTCGTGGGTGAGCCAGACCTGCCGGGGCCTGGAGAAGCCGCGAGCCAAGTGCCCCTCACAACAGACTCCATTCCTGCCTCACAGCTCAGCAGCTCTAGTCACAGGGCCTTTGCATGCCCTGGGGTGGCCCAGTTAACTCTCCTTTCAGAGCCCAGGTCATGCTTTCCCAGGTCCCCAGGTAGGCGGGGACCCCTCCCCCTCCCCCTCCCCCGGGGACCCCTTCCCCCTCCCCCCTCCCCTCTCCCCTCTCTCCTCCTCACTGCCACACACATGACAGAGTTATGCACTTGCTGTACTCAGTGTCCTCCAAACACAGTACATGCAGCCATGCCTCTGAGCCTTCACACGAGCTGTGCCTTCTGCCCGGCACAAACTCCTCTTCATCAGTGAAGGCCCCAGTTCAAACAACCTCCCTTCCAGGAAGTCTTCCCTAACCACCCTCTCCTCCTTGCCCCTCAGAATTGCTATTCCCTCATCTGGGCTCCCCCAGCCCCTCTTCCCTTCTCTGGCCCAAGGCCTCACCCTCCTGCCTCCAGAAACTCCCTCTGGGGTCGTCACGGCACCTGCCACCACACACAGGCAAGAAACACAGCTACGCATGCTTTGCAGGATAAGGAGAGGCCCGTGCTCGTGCGTGCCCTAAACTCACCCAGACCCACAGTCACACCTGGACATAGACAGCTCCCTCAACCCTGGTGGCCCATCTCCCACCAGGCCCCTGGCATGGGCCCTGCCCCCCACCGGAACCCAGGCCCTTCCAGGCCAAAGGGCCCACCAAGGCCGAGGACACCCAGATGTGCACACTCCTGGGCCCCATGAGCAGCACGGGCTGCATCTTCACACCTGCGCACGCACCTGAGCAGGGCTCCAGCAGCAGCTGCTCCGGGGAGTCCCCAGCAGGACTCCCCACATGCTTGGGCTTCACCAGCCGCAGCTGGTCCAGGGCTCGCTTCTTCAGCTGGGGAACGGGTAGGGAAAGAGGGGCACCTGAGAGCTCAGCTCCATCCCACCCTCAGGGAGAGAGGGCCCCGCTGCCACTACTGTCCAGGCTCATGGGTCAGCACAAGAGCCCCCTCCCCACCAGGCTTTCCCCTGCCCCCACCCGGCCCAGCACAGCCCCCGAGGCAGGGAAGGGCAACCATCACTAGGGACCAAGGGAAGCAAGACTGTCAGACCCAGTTAGAGCTAGAGGAGCCTTAGGTCTGCCCCCACTTTAGAGACTGAAAAACCGAGGTCCAGAATAAGACATAAGAGACAAACTCTGGGGTCTCTTCCAATGAATTAGCAATGTGACATTGGGTAGATAGATTACAGAAACCAATATGGACAGCACTAATTATACCAATAGCTGACAGGTGTTGAAAGCCTACAACGTGACAGACACTAACTAGATCCCACGTGCACGAACCCAAGAGGCAGGCAGCATAATCCCCCCATTTTACAGATGAGGAAACAGAGCCTCAAGGGAGGGTCCCGTGGTTGTCCAAGGTCACAAGCTGAGAAGGAGCAGAGCAGGGATGCAAATCTGGGTGGCCTGGCTCCAGAGCCCAGGCTCTCCACCTTCTCTCTAGCACCGTGGGCTCTTGAGACCGCTTTAACCTCTCTGAGCCTCACTCAGCCCAGGCGCATGGTGGGGGCCATCACCCAGCCCAGCCCTGGTCCAGGGATTAGAGAAGGGGTGTGACTGTTGTTCCGTTAAGTGCTCACCACGTGCCACACATGCTCCTGGGCAGCGGGCACACTTCCTCACCTCCCCTTCTCAACTACCCAGACGGGAGCCCTGTTGTTCTCTTTGCTGGACACATCGGAGAGGATCAACCAGTCTGGGTGGAGAGGCAACCAGGAAGCTCACCAGGAAGACGAGCCACCAAGCACGGGGGGGGTCTCCTCCCCCAGCTCCCGGATAATGGAGCCTGTCCGCTCCCTTTTGGGGCCCCCCTCAGTACCCCTTCCCCAGGCCCTCGCCCTGCCCCCCCCAGCCCTGCTTACATTACTGCGGGGCCCCCGGTGTCGGCTGGAGGGCAGGCATTTCTCCTGAACTTCTAGGAGCTGCTGGGCTCTGTGTAAGGGGGTCGTGTCACGCGTTTGTAGGGAGAAGGGGAGCCCCTCACCTTCTCTCCTCCAGCCCCCCATTCCTGTCCCAGAGGATGGCGAGGGACTGAAGGAGGGAGAAAGAGTCCCCCATCCCAGTCCCAGCTCCCAGGGCTGCTGGAAGTGTCACCTCTGATAATTGGGCACAGTGCCCCGGTCCAGGTCCCGCAGCGTGAGGGGGTCAACCCGCGTGCAGAACCACTCCTGCTGCCGCTTGTACGCCGGGTCCACCAGCCGCAGGATCTCCTGGGCTTTCACGCACAGGGCATGGGGGTCGGTCCGCTCAGGCAGGGTGAGGTTGGCTCGAATGTAGAAGGGCTCAGCCCCCGGCCTCTTCACCCAGGCGTCTAGGGCCTCATGGAAGGACTGGCAGGCTGGGCATGGACAGGCAGGGGGCAGCAAGGAGGATAAGGAGAGGGGAAAGTCAGGCATCAGCCTCAGAAAGGCCACAAATGTGGCCCTCTCGAGGCCTGAGCGGCCAGGACCCCACCTTCCCCTTCTTTTTTTTTTTTTTTTTTTAATATTTATTCATTTATTCGGCTGCGCCAGGTCTTAGTTGCAGCATGCGGGATCTTTAGTTGTGGCATGCGGGATCTTTAGTTGTGGCACGCGGATCCAGCTCCCCGAGCAGCAATCGAACCCAGGCCCGCTGCATTGGGAGCGAGGAGTCCCAGCCACTGGCCCACCAGGAAAGTCCCCACCTTCCCCTTCTTAAAGTGAGAGTCCAAGGCCCAGAGAGGGTGGGGGACTGGCCCAAAGCCACCAAGCCCACTCGGGACAGAACCAGGACCCGAACCCAGGTCTCTGGACTCCTATCCAGTGCTCCTTTCACTGTAAGCTGTTTACTGAGGACAAGACAGAGGAAGGGCACAAGGACAACCGGCAAGAAGGCAGGGTTGTGGGAGGGAAGGGAACTGCCAGGGGTCAGGAGGCGGAGCACCCCCCTCTCAGGCCTTGGCTGTCCCACCCACACTATGGACCAGATGAGCCTTCTCTTGGGCCCTCAGTTCTGACCTTCTAGGTCCCTCCCCCCAGGCCAGATTTACCCTTGAAGTCCATCAGAGGGAGTGTGGATGTCTGGTTCCAGGGCAAGGTTCTCTGCTGGGCCTCGCCTTCCAGGACTGCCCGCTCCAAGCCAGCAGCCTCTGCCCTTGGCTGGGAGAAAACCCAGGCAGGGAGGGAACTGAGTTTCCCAGGGCTTCCGGAGACAGCCCTGGGGCTGGAGGACATCGGGTGTGGGGGTGACCATGTCTCAAAATTCAGCTGCCCCCACCTCACAGGGTGGTGCCCAGTCAGACACTGCTCTTGGCAACTGCCCTCCTCACCCAGCCTGTCTCAGTCTGGTCTTTCCCACGTGTAAGGGTGGGGATGTGTCCAGGTTCAGTCAATCTGCCCCACCTCCCAGTCCCTGCCCAATCAGATTTCACTTGATGCTGGCTGAGGCGGGGCAACCAGCCGCTAGTCACTGAGCCCGCCTCAGCTTCGGCCAATCCGTAGAAACTCCGCCCAGTGACCTAGATCCACCAATCAGAGGGTACCCATCCCCAACTAAAGCACTGACCCCGCCCCCAGCTCAGAGGGGCGGGGCCTCACCTCTCTTGGTTCCACCCTGGCCGATCCTGGCCCAGAGAGCACCCTCCGAACGACAGCCCCAGACCAGCTGTCCCCGAGGAACGACAGGCCATCTAGGCCCTTGTCCTGGGGCTCAGGCCCCCCCGGGGGGCTCCAGCCAGACAGTCGGATGGCCAGAGACCTGAGAAGAGAGAAAGGAGATGGGAATTAGCGTTCAGTATTTTGATTCAGTTCAACATTCTTGGAGAACCATAGTGATTCCCCAAGGATGCCATGACTCCCACCTCGGGCCACTGCACCTGCAGGGAATGCCCACCCCCTTCTTCTCTGCCTGGCAAATTCTGCTCATCCTTCAAAGCTCAGGTCAAAAGCGACCTCTCCCTCCCCAACCCCTGCACATGGTGAGGCGGAGCTTCCTGCTGAAGCCCCGCGTTTTTGTATTTTCCCATTTGTTGCCTCGCTCAGAAAGAACGCCCTGAGAATAAGCCTGCTGTCATGTTCAGATCCCTACCACCAAACACAGTGTCTGGCACATAGCAGATGACTAATATAAGCTTGTTATGCTCATAGTCTAGGGCGGGAGGTCACCTTTAGATCACAACAGATCAGAGATGGTTACTGCTGGCAGTGGCAGCACACAGGGGAGGGGCTTCCCAGAGGAAGCAGCAGCTGGGCTACATACATCATGGTGAAAACTAGAAGCACTTCGGGACCCAACAGAGAGCACACGGCTCCAGGCTGAAGAACTGGCATGGGCAAAGGTGTGGAGGACAGGATACAGGATACAGTGTGGAAGAACTTAATAACAACAACAATAATAGTAGCAGGAAACCCTGGGTGCTTCCCATGTGCCAGACACCGTGCTAAGCTCCTTGCCCTAATTAACTCCCAGAAAAGGCAAGCTGGAGCCAGCCTATGGAGGGCTCGGAATGAAGGCGCCTGGCCTTCCTCTCATGGGCAGTGAGTCACCAAACCCCCATCATGGCAGCGCTCTGCGTGTCCCCAGATGAGAAGTGGTGAGGCCCTGTGGCCAGACTAAGTGACAACTGACCACAAGTCTCCCCATGGGCCCCCACAGTTCTGGGGAAGAAGAGAGACCAGGGTCCATGGGTGTGCCCCAGCTGGAGAGGGGGCCCAGGAAGAACCCAGGCGTTCACTCGCCTCCCCACCCACCCTGGCAGCTGCAGCCACAGGGCCACACTGCCCCCTGCTGCCAGCCCGGGGTGGGCAAGGCTGCAAAGACCTTAACCCAATCAGCACCCATGCAGAGGGGGAACCCTGGCCCTGGGGAGTCCGACTTGGCTCCTGCCCCCTCAGTCCAAACAGAGAGCCAGGCCCCAGGGGCTGGGGCTAGACACGGTGCTAGAGGCATCAGGGCTGCCTTTACAGGCTCCTTCAGCCCCGGGACTGTCCTGGCCACATCAGTGTGGCACAGAAAGGCCTCGGCAGAGACAGGAGGCCTGAGGCCAGGCCTGGCTATGCTGCGCAATGGCCCGATGGCTGAAGCCACACAGGCCAGCTCCAACCCCAGCATTCGCTGTGGCCTAGCTTTGGACAAGTGAGCTGGCCACTTGATTCTGTCCCCGCATCCCTAAGGCAAGAACGATGACGGCACCCGCCTCCCACTGTGGGTGTGAGGGTCCAATATAGAGATAATGCAGGTAGAGGTGGAAATCAGAGGGCTGCAGGGCCTTCCAACTAAATGGGTTGTGAAATTCACTGGGTCATGACCAGCACTGTTTTTTAACGGAATGGAATAGAAAACATAAGCCTGCCTCCCTTCAAGTAAATCCAACTATCTTCCTGTAACCCTTTTGCTTCAGGTACATGTACTGGGTTTCTCACGTGGAGGGCTGTGGTCAGAAGAGCTTGAGAAAAGTGGCATGGAGGGCACCAGCAGGAACTCTGGGGCCAGGCGGCCAGGTTGCTTGCCTCGTTCTCAGCAGTCCCACCTGCATCTACCTACCTCATTGTACAACTCAATGAGTTAAAACATGGGACATGGGACTTCCCCGGTGGCGCAGTGGTTAAGAATCCGCCCGCCAGTGCAGGGGACACAGGTTCGATCCTTGGTCTGGGAAGATCCCACATGCCGCGGAACAACTAAGCCCGCGCACCACAACTACTGAGCCTGTGCTCTAGAGCCCGTGAGCCACAACGACTGAGACCGTGAACCACAACTACTGAGACCGTGTGCCTAGAGCCCATGTTCCGCAACAAGAGAAGCCACCACAATGAGAAGCCCGCACACCGCAACAAAGAGTAGCCCCCACTCGTCACAACTAGAGAAAGCCCGTGCACGGCAACAAAGACCCAACGCAGCCAATCAATCAATCAATCAATAAAATAAAATTACTTTAAAAAAAAAAATGGGACGTTGTTGGAACAGTGCCCAGTGAATCTAAGTGCTCAATAATAGATATTCACTGTCATCAGGTACGATTCAGGACCAGTCACCTCTCTGTGGCCCCATTTCCCCACCCATTTCAAACCCACAGACAACTGACCATCACAGCTTCCCCAGTCGAGGGCCCAGCGGGCAGCCCGCATCCAGGCCCTCCAGGACCGACCTGCTCGCCACCCACCCCTGCCTAAGCACGCCCCCTCCCGTCCCTGTAATTCCAGGATCAAGGCAATTTCTCAGCCACCCCAGGTTTTCAGGCTTTTCTTGCCAATTCCTGCTGCTCTGAGACCCAGCTCAGGCACTGAGACCCAGCTCAGGCATCTCCTCCTTCAGGATGCCCTTGCCCACCTCCCCAAGGGACCAAGTGACTTCTCTGAGCCTGCACAGCCCCAGGCTACTACCTGGCGGTTCATTGGGGGCAGGGTCCAGGCCAGGTCCCCCAGCCCCAGGCCTCAGCAGACAAGTGGGTTCGGAAGAGAAAAGAATGCGCAGGGGGCAGGGGCTGCCTGCTCCAGCCTCTCAGGACTCCTGGGTCTCAGGCAGCACACTCTGATTGACCCCAACCCTGCCTGTGGAGGGTGGAAAGGATGGGATCCCAGGACACTTCCCCAGTGTCAGGTCAGGAGTTGGGTCACAGGGGAATGGGGCCAAGTCCTTCACTCTGCCAGCCCTGAGCAGTGATGGGCTAAGTGGCCTGGATGAGTGTTGCCCTACCCCAGGGCACTGTGGGAAGATCCCTAGGCAGGCCAGGGACCTTTGAAGTTGACACTTAAGCATGTCACACAGATTGCCTCACTGAATCCTCCCGACAACCCTCAGGAGCCGCCTGTTATTCCCCCCACATTAGAGAAGAGGGAAACTGAGGCCCTGGGGAAGTTATAACTTGACAAAGGTTACACACGTGGTGAGTGGTGGAGTCAGGTGATGACCTATCCAAACCCTCCCTGTGCAGGGTCGGCCAGTGCTGGAGACCCAATGTCTACGTGACAAGCGCGGACAGGGGTGGCCCTGCCCGGGAGACAGCACCCCAATACTCTCCCAGTGCCCTCCCCATTCAGCACCTCACTTTCACTTTTTCTGCCTGTCCATCCATGTCTCCCATCCTGCCCTGGGAGCCAAGAGGGGCAGGTGAGAGCAGAAGGCTGAAATGCCCAGAGCACAGTGGGCACTCAACACGGGTGCGAGGTTAAAGCAGCTTCGACGGGAGGAAGGGACAACAGAATCCCCAGCTCCACCACCAAGTGGCCATGGGACACATTCCTGACTCTGAGCCTCATTTTCCTCATCTGTATAATGGGGCTTGCAGGGCTACCCTGAGGGTTAAGCCACAACAGCACCAATAATAATAGCTGAGAGCTAGCTTCCCGTCACCGCGAGCCAGGCACTGTACTAAGCGCTCTAGTAGCAGGAGCACCGGAACCCCCAACAATGACCCCAGGGGACAGGCACTATTGTGAACCCATTTTACAGAGCAGGAAACTGAGGCACTGAGAAATTAAATGACTTGCCCAAGGCCCCACAGTAGCGAGTGACAGAGCCTGGACTTCAGCTGGCTCCCAAGTCTGTTCTTCCCCCTGTGCTCTGAGCTGTAACCCTGCCTCCAGCCCAGGACACACGCAAACAGCACTCGCCAGTCCCTTAGGGCGCTGAAGTCCCTGACCTCCCATCGCTCCACCCCTTTCTCTCCCGGTCCACCTCAGTCTTCGTTCTTCCCCCATCTCCCTCCTCCCCAGGAACTTCGTGGGCGGCAGAGGTGGCCCCACGTGATCATGGGGCCCAGGTGGGGGCTGGGCCAGAACCTCCAGCTCCCTCTGCTGCATCCCAGCGCCCCCTGGACAGCAGCCAGGACCCCTGCTGCAGGCCTGAGCGGAGGAAGGGAGAAAGGGCCGAGGCAGGCAGGAAGGGAGGCGCCTCCGCCCCTTCCCCCAGAAGCACGTCCTGCACAGTGAGAAACAATGTCGCACTGGGCCCTGTGCCGGAGGGTGAGAGTGGGGGCAGGGGCCTGGCCAAGCTGCTTCCAGGAGGCAGGAGGCCCCTGGCTCTGCTGTGACCTGCACTCTGGGATCAATATCCCCCGCATTCCAGCTCTGACACCAGCGCTTCCTATGCCCCCTCCAAAACCCAAATCTGATCAGGTCACTCTGCACCTTGGCCCTGGCACGTCCCAGCTGTGTGACCTCAGGCAAGTCAGTTAACCTCTCTGAGCCTCGGTTTCCTCTTCTACAAAACAGGGGTAATCATAATAACGCCTGCCTCCCAGGACAGAGGGAATGCTGTAAGGCAGCCAGCAGCCGGCCCTGCATTTAGTAATAGCTAAGCTCCCCCAGCCACCACCAGGTCTCCCAGGGTGCAGAAGCCAAAATCCACACTTCCCCATCCTGACTCACAAAGCCTGCCCTAGCCTTTCGCCTTTCCCCTCCCCCACCCTCACGCTCCAGTCACCACCAAACTCCAGGTCCATCCCTGAACAGATTCTGTTCTCTCTTCTTCCACGTCACCCAGCGGCACCCCCATGCCTGCTCCTGAGTTCAAAGGCCACATTCTCAGACCGGCCTCCTCCATCTCCTGCCCTCCTGAGATCACGGACAGTCTTGAGCAGGGAGACCACGCACCCACCGAGACGGACAGAGCACACGGCCTGCAGCACGCTCTGGGCCGAGGCGATGCATGACTTCAGTTGTGGGCCTGGGGCCAGCCCAGCTGCAGGGGCCCCACCCCACCCTCAGCGTGAACTGTGCTGGGAGGCTCAGTCCTGCTGGGAACCCCAAGCCGCGAGGACAGGCAAGCAGCACGAGTAACAGCTACCATCCACCCACCACGCGCCTGGCAAAGTGGGGGGCTCTGCTGCCACGAGTCCTAAACCTCCGAACGCCACCTGTGGAAGACATCACTGTGGCCCTCTAGCCAGTGAGCAAGCTGAGGCCCAGGGAGGTGAAGGGACCAGCCCAAGTCTCCCAGACGATAAGCGGTGGTGACGGCATATGAATCCGACGTGTGACTCTGTCTAAAGACCTTAATGGTGTGACAGCCGTGAGGCGAAGGCTCCGCCCCTGCTCGCCCCTCTCTGGGAACCCGAACTAGCCCCCAGCTCCACACACCCCCACCCCAGGCAGCTGCAGTACCTGTTGAGGAGATCCAGGCCACAGCCTCTGGCCAGAAGGCCCTCCGGCTTTCCCAAAGGCCACACGCTGTCGGAGGACGAGGACGAGGAGAGGCCAGGGGACCAGGGCTTAAGCGTCACACTCCCTGGAGAGGAGGAGTGAGGTTTAGGGGTGCCAGACTGAGCAATGGGGTAGGGCCCGGGGTTGAGCCCCTCAAGCCCTGGGATGGCCCATGGCCCAGAGGCCTGGTGATTTGGCAGGTTTGAGGCCCTTGGAACACGTTGGACTCACGGGGCTCAGGGCTGGGCCCGGGCTGACCAGGGTGACCCTTCAGTTTCCCAGAAGAGGGTGGAGGACAGGCTGGAATTGAGGGGCCCCATAGAGCATAGCCGGGACCAGGAGAGAGGACCAGGGTGGGCTCGGGGTGAGAGGTGGGAAGCAACTCCCCCAGGGCCTCCCAAGCAGAGCCTCCCTGCCCGGCCAGAGGACAGCAAAGCCTCAGGGAGGGGGACGCAGGCCAAGGGCAGAGCAGGCAGCATAGCCCTCAGGTGGGCCCCCAGATGAGCCCTCCCCACGGAGTCCCCAGGCCTTTACCTGTGATGTCCGACATGCTGCTAAAGGACCTGCGCAGAGAGAGGGCGAGAGGGGCCTGCACTGAGCACGGCGCTCCAGTGCCTCCCAAATGTCCCGCAACCCCCAAGCACGTGCAGGCTAGACCCCGGGAGGGATCTCAGGCACAGTGCACTCGTGCCACCCAGTCCCCTAAACACACTGGAGAAGCTAACATCCTGACCTCTGCCCGGCTCTTCCACCTAGAATGCCCTAGCCTGTCCTTTAATGCCACCCCCTCCCGGAAGGCTGCCCTGACTTCTCACACCTCATCTCAGCCTCACTTTCTACCTTCGTCATTCGTGACTCTGGGCTCTGCCTCCCTCCAACACTAGACCATGATCTCCCCATCACACACCTATCATGGCAAGTTCATCCATCGGACCAAGCCCATGACGGGCGACACATGCCAGGAGGCGTCTCCTGCCCTTCGTCTTGCCATCAGTGACACGGCTCAGTTTTTCTGGCCCCCATTTTCTGCTGCTGCTTGAATCTGGGGCCTGACTTTCTTGCTTGAGGTCCCTGACCCCTGGGAACTTCCTCCATGTCTCCTAGCCCTGAACCACCCAGGCTTCCCCCTGGATTAAGGATCTTTGAGGCTTGACCCCCAGTGACTTTCATGTCAAGGTGCTCATCAGGGACTGAGCCCACTCTGCCCTTTGACCTTGTCTTAACCCCTGACCTCATTCATGCCTATGACTCCTGCAACCTGGGTTTCCAGAGCTCCAGCCATTTAAGGGCAGTAAAGGGAGGTGACAGCCTGGACCTGACTCTGGCATCAGGGATCCTGGGAGGAAGCTGTTTACCTCTTAGGGGGTGCGGGATCCTCCTCCCGCTGCCGGCGGAGGATGGAGCCAGCGCTGGGGGGGAAGGGCAGGATGGAGAGCCGGTTGATTTCCTTCTCGCTGTCCGTGGCCTCCTCCTGCAAAGCCACAGCAGGGCCTGATCACCCCCACGGGACCTGCCCACAACTCATCGTACCTAGTTTGTGCCCATTTCACAGATGGGAACTAGGGCCCAGAGCCGAGGGGTAGGCTCTGCAAGGTTATGGGCATGTGAGTGGCTCCCCAGCTCTCCCGTCGCCCAGGCCCAGGCCCAGCACTGAGCTGGCTCTGCGTGCGCTTAAACAAGGCACTTGGCCTTCGTGGGCCTCGATTTCCTCTCGTGTGAAACCGAACTGTCAGCAAACTGGAGAGTACTCTACGTGTCAGTAATTCTACGACGGCCATCCATACCCGCCATGTCCGGGCTAGGGCAGGTGTCTTACCGAGGTGTGGGGCTCAGATCCCCCTGTGGCAGCCGCCTCCCCCGCTGTTTCAGGGCCTCCCAGCGGGCAGGGGAACTCGCTCAGGCTCCAGGTGCTGCTGAGGTTGGAGCACAGGGAATGGGAAGAGGCGCAGGCCTGGGAGAGGAAGGGGGTGGGGAGAGGTCAGCAGCCCTGGGCCAGGGCCAGCCCCTGCCATTTTCTCAACACCTGCTGGGAACAGGGATGTGGTGGGGAAGGAGGGCTGGATCTCTGCCCTTGTGGAGCTCACACCCTAGTGGAGGAGATAAGCTATAAACAAGCAGATAGATGAAGGAAGTAAGGCTCAGCGGCCAGGAGGGCCAGGCAGGAAGGTAGCCAGGGTGGGGAAGGCACTCAAAGGCCCCACCCAGCCGGGGGCATAAGAGCGCTTTCCAGAGAAAGTGTGGTTGGAACTGAGAACTCAAGGATAAGGAGGTGTGAAAGTTGGGGCGGATGGTCTAGGCAGATGGAACAGTATGTGCAAAGGCCCTGAGGCAGCACTGTGACACATTCCAGGAATTAAAAGGCTGAGACCGAGAGAACCAGGCTCAGGGGCGGAGGGGCACCCTGTAGGGCCTCTAGGGCACGGTAAGGGGTTTTGCCTTTACCTAAAAGCCACTGAGGATTTTTAAAAGTCAGAAATCACAGATTCACACTTCCTTTGTTCTATTTCTTCAAGCACTAAACTCAACTGATCATCTTTAAGCAAACCCAAGATAGGAAAAGGCAGAGTTCCAGGCAGAGATCTGAGAGCCAGTGTCTGGTTTATAAGGGATCTGGGGGCTCAGCTCCACCGTTGGCTGGCTGTGTGATCTCGGGCAAGCCTCTGACCCTCTCTGGGCCCTGTGCAATGAGGGAACTGGACTAGCTGGTCTCTGAGGGACTTCTAGGGCCCATATTTTGCATTCTAAGATGCTCACAGGCCCTCGGGCAGCCGGGCTTCTCCAAGTATATGCTAAGCCAGGCTTCAAACTATCCTTTGTGCCCCAGGTGCAACTCCAGAAACTCAGAGACTCCCATGCTCCTGTCTTGTTCCCTGATACACCAACCCACAACTACCCGAGCAACATTTTGTCCACCCTGGCCAACAGGGCCCTCCAAGACTGGCATGTTCTTGACCTTGGGTGAGGGCTCCAGCCAAGACCCACGTATTTCCTCCCAGAACCTGCATCTTCCCAGGCCCAGCTGAGGACTCCCAGTGGGTCCCCCCTGTCCCCACCCCCGGCTGAGTTCTCCCACCAGGTCCCGCCCTGGCCAAGAGCTCCAGCTTGGGTTCCTGACCCTGCTCACCTTGAGGTAGGGGCCACCCTGGACCCGCTGCAGCTGCACCTCCAGCAGGGCCTTGGCACCCTCCAGGCTGGTGAGCGCAGTCAGCAGCTCATCCCGCTCGGCCTCCAGGCCCCGGACCTGCTTCCGGTACTGGTCCTTCTCGATGAGGCTCTGTGAGTACTGCAGCTGGATCCGGTCTCGGCTCTGGATGGCCTGGTGAGAGAGGGCAGGGAGGGTGTTGGGCCAGCAGCTGAGGAGCCACATCGGCTCAGCTGTCCTGGCCTCTGACCTCTCAGATGCGGGGGTGGCAACAGGAACAGCAGCTAATGTTTCTTAAGGACCTCCTGGGTGCCGGGCCCTCTGTGTTAAGTATCAGCTCATTTAATCTTCACACTAACTCTCCGACTTAGAGATTCTCACTATTCTCATTTTACAGACATGGACACCAAGCCAGCAGGGACAGAGTTGCAGAGTCCAGGCGCGTACCGTTTCCCCAAAACAACTTAGAACTCTTCTGTGGGACCCACTGGGTGCAGGGGTCTTTATTCCCAGCCTTCAGGGTTCAAATCCAGCCCAGTGCACCCAAAGTGCCTTTCCCCACAGTGAAGACCAGGGTCCCTGAGAGCTGGGCCCATGGCCAGGACCTGCTACCCATTGTCTCACAGGAAGCTGGGGCCGGAGACCCACAGGCTGGGAGCAGGCAGGTGAAGCGCACATTCCTGAGCCCACCCCAGACCACACGAATCAGAATGTCTGGGGACGATGCCTCAAATCTGCATTTTCACCAGGCCCTCCAGGGGATCCTGAGGCCCATTCTCACGTGTACACTTCAACTCCTCTAGTGGGATTCAAACGTGGTCCAAGGACAAAACCTCCTGCCCTTCCCGCTGCATGGGGAGCCTTACGCAAGGAGGGCTGCGGGCCCGGAGGAACTGGCCCGAGGTCCTCAGCCTACCCTATGGCCTCAGGAGATGAGGGCTATGGTACCCAGGGCCTGGGAGCCAGAACTTTTGAGGATTTCTTCACCAGCAAATATCTGTAAGTACCTCCCACTGTGTAGGCCTTGCCCTTGAGGCAGGGAGAACAAGGGATTCAGACGCAAAGGCCGCCAGGACCAACTTTCATACCTGTCACAAGAGCCCAGTGAGGCAGGTGTGTTGAGGGGGTGGGCTGGTACATCTCAGGCCCCCTGTCTGTTTCTCCTGGCCTACTTGTCCCCTCCTAAACTGATAAGGGTACTGCTCATCTCTGTCTACAATTCCAGTCCCGTCTGCCTCTCGTCATCTTCCCCTGGACGAAAACCAGGGCCGGGCACACTGCAGGCCGGGCTCACCTGGTCCCGCTCCTTCTCGATCTCCTCCAGCTGGGCCAGGACGGTGGCCATGCGGTGCTTATACAGGTCACAGTCTTTCTGCAGCGTACGGTGCTTCAGCCGCAGGTCCTCCATCTCCTGCAGGTACTGTGGGCAGGCGGAGCGGGGTGGGACACGCCCAGGCCGGACCCCAGGGCTGGGGACAGGGGCAGCTAACCAGCTGGTGTCCAGCAGGTCCAGGGACAGAGGCCTGAGCCCCAATAATGAGTGCCCACCTCCCCAGCTGGGCGGCCTGGGCCACTGACTGACATCACCTCACTGGGCCTCAGCTGCCTGATCTGTAAAATGGGGATAACAACCCCGTCCCAGCCAACCTGGGCCTCCCCATTTCAAGTGCAATCTGCCCCCTTACCCCGCTCTACTTGTTCCACAGCACTCATCGCCCTCTGTGACATGAGGTGATGGACTGCGGATTACGTGTATGGCGTCCTGTTTGTCTCCCCTGCTAGAATCTGCCCTCCCCAGGAGCAGGGACCTTTGTTCCGTTCACCCATCGATCTCGATACATATTTGAGAGCAAATGAATGCACAGTTCTTGCCACAGGACTTGGCGTACAGCGGATGCTGGGGGAAGGCTGGCTGAAGTAAACTGGTGATGCCCTCCCCAGGCGGTTAGCAAGAAGGCAGGTGGGAGGGTGGGAGGGAGGGAGACGCCAGAGGGAAGAGATATGGGGATATATGTACATGTATAACTGATCCACTTTGTTATAAAGCAGAAACTAACACACCATTGTAAAGCAATTACAAAGATGTTAAAAAAGAAGAAGGCAGGTGGGGGCAAGGCAGGTGCGAGGGGAGGGGGGAGATGTGGACACTACCTTGTCCCGCAGCTCCTCGGCCCACTGCAGCTCCCCCTGCACGGTGTGCAGCTTCTGACACAGCTCCTGCCTGCTGTCCTGCGCCTCCCGCCAGTCATGCTCCAGGATGTCTAGGAGGATGCGCTCTGAGCCTGGGGCCCCTGGCCGGCTTGCCTCCTGTGGGGTCAGAGTTCAGGGCTGCCTCAGCCCCTGGCTCAGGGCCCACCCTGAGTGTGGGGTAAGGGGGACAAACAGCCCTCAGCCCTCATCCCCACCCTACTAGCTCTGCCCCCTTGGCCAAGGGCCTTGACCTCTCTGGACCTCGGCTTCCCCCTCTGTAGAGTGTGCGTGGCGCCATCAGCCCTGCCCACCCTCCAGGGAGCATCTGGGGGTACAAATGAGGTAAGTGGATGAGGGCGTGCTCAGACAAGTTGGACCAGGACCTTATTCTTCAACAAGAACCAGGCCTGTTCTCTCTTGCTCTGGGCCCTACCTGCCACCCAGGACAGCAGACAGGTAATATTTCCGAGGCCTATTCCCCCCACCCCGACAATGGGTCTTCACAGGGTCTGAGCCTGGCCCAGGGAGGTAGACCGAAGGCTTAAGATCCAGCCCACAGACCCACATCCCAGCCGGCTCGCCCAACCCTGTGAAATACACCAGAGCCCCGGCTCCCTCCCCCACTTCCTACGAGGAGCAGTGACCAGGTGGTAGGCCCACAGTGCCACTGACCTGACACAGGACCCTGCGCAAGCTCCAGGGCCACCCAGGGGTCTCAAGCTTTCCAGGGTCAGACTCCTCTACAAAGCCAAGGAAAGCTGAGGCCCTCTCCCCGGAAAAATGCTCACACACAAAATCAGGTACCCAGTTTCAGGGAGTTTAGAGGCTTCCTGCCCCACCCAACCCCACCCCCCATCCCCCGCAGACCCCAGACTCAACACCCAGCGCAAGCTGAGCGCTGAAGGCCCTCCACTCAGAGCTTAAGACAAGGGGCCAGCCAGGATTCCATCCAGATCTCAGATCCCGGGATCTAGAATCCTCATTCTCCAGGCCTCAGGGGGACGAGTGAGCAGCAGGAGGGTCTGGCCTCCCCCCGCTCCCCGGCACTGCCCCCACTCGCCCCCACCCCCGACCCCGTACCTGCTGCAGGCCCTCCTGCAGCTCCTGCAGCGATGCCACCAGCCGCTGGTTCTCCGCGCGCAGCTCGGAAACCAGGTCCGCGCTGTCAGGCTCTTTCTCCTTCTCCTCGGCCCCAGGGAGCGGCCCCCTGGCCCTGCGCAGCAGTGTGCACTCTTCTTCCAGCCGGCTCACCTTGAGCTTCAGCTGGTCCACCTGGGGCCCAGGACAGGGGTCAGCTCAGGGAGGGAGTACCAGCCAGGCCAGAGAGGAGAGGTCCTGTCCCACATTCCTGGGTGCCTCCCCGATTCCCAGAGAGGCCCAAGCAGGTGTCCTCCCCAGACGCGTCTAGGAAGAAGGGACAGGCTGGACAAATACAATAAGGAAGGAAGGGAGGCAGCAAGGCCAAGCCACCCTCCCAGGGGAATCTGCCTCAAGGACTTGTGGGTGGAGGGGCCGTATATAACACGCTCTTCTGTCCCACACTTCTGACACTGTGCACAGGACCAGCATAACGGAGGGGAAGGAGGAGGACCCAGGGGCTGGGCCCAGCTCGGCCTCTAACTCAGTGTGGCCTTGGGCAAGTCACAGCCCCTCTCTGTGCCTCAATCTCCTCATCTCCTTGTGGGGGGAAGAAGGAGGAGGAGGATTCTGAGGGTTTCACCCAGCCCAGGGGCCAGGATGTCCCCCTCTCACCCAGCCTCCCCACTCAACATACACTCATGGAACACATGTGGTCTCACCCTCCCTTAAAGATATTACTACCAGAGCCTCCACTTGGGAAGATTATGAGGTTGGTTCACCCCAACATGAATTCCAAGTCCCGGATCCATATTTCAATTGTACCATTTTACCCTCTGTCATCCTGAGCAAGTCACTTACCGCCTCTGAGCCTCAGTTTCCCCATCAGGAAAATAGGCCCATTCAATGCCCCTGCTCCACCACCTGCCTCCCAAAGTCATCGCAGGAATCAAACAAGACAGCAGGTGGACGGAGGCCTTTAAACTATGGAGCTGCTGAGGGTGTGACAGCAGCTATCTTTACAGCTTTAAATAAAATCCTAGGACCCCAACTGTCACCGGTTCAGTGTGGGCAGCCAGAAACTGGCCAAGGGTGCTGGGTGGGCGGCTGGGTGGTGGCCGCCTGGCAGACGGCAGATATGCACGGCCAGTTTGCTGGATTATGAATGCACTCGGCCAGAGTGATTTTCCAAATTCGTGCGGGGTCTGGTGTCCAGCAGGTCCAGGTGGCTAGACCTGTGATGGCTAGACAGTGACAAGAGGAGAAGCAGGTGGCAGGCCACAAAATGAAGTCACTGTTGGAAAAAGGGCACAATGACCTCTGGGGCTATACTCAGGCATGCTGACATCTGGTGCCCTAGGAGTGCCCTGGCCTCGCTTGGAAAGGACTTGCAGCCCCATACCCCCAGAGCCTGCATGGCAACCCCGTCCTCCCCCCGCCCACGACACACACACACACACGCAAGGGTCTGGAGGCTGGGTCAGGCCGTTCCACGAATTAACACCCCCACTCCTCCTCCGCAGAGGACTCAGAAAGAAATTCATGACTCTCACATTCCTTTCCCCTCACAAAACACGCTTTGTGAACTGCCAGAGAAAGACAGCTAGTTACAAGGGCAAATGTGGTCACACCCTCTCCAGCAAACCGCAGCCACACACCATGGCCTCCCGCCCAACCCACGGCCAGCAGGCTCCCCCGATGAGCTCAGGGGATGGGGCACCTGGGAGTCTCCGCTGAACGCCAAGAAATACGGATGCATTTAATCCTGGTGTAAAAACTCACTTAGCACAAAATTATACCGTTCGTTCCTTTAAGTTTATGTTGCTTAGGAATAACAGCTCATTACATTTGCACCTTATAAAACACAGTATTAAATCACAGCCACTACACACCCGTCCACAGGGGGAGGGAACCCAAGCTGCCGGGAAAAGCACCATCAGCTGCTCTGTTCATTTCCATCGGCAAAGCCTTTGTTAATTTGTTGCCAAAAAGCTCCAGTAAGTTAAGGCAAATGTAGGGTAGCTACATTTAAAGAAAAGCTTATCTATTAATTGAATTTCATCCCTTACCCTCTATCGCTAAACTGGGAAAAAGCAGCTATTATCTGCCTACTGGCAGATCTCCATACCCCTAGGGCCATACTGTGCGCACCTACAGCTGAACCGCAGACACACAGAGAACCTCCGACACCTCTTCTACATCCCCCTACCCAACCCCAGGAGACTCCAGGCAGCTGCACACGCACACAGGGCATCCCCCACCCCAGTCACAAAGGTGAGACCAACCGTGCAGGCCACGGCCCCTCCCAACACCCAGGGGGGCCGGTGGCCATCGTGCTGTCCTCTCTGAGCAGGCTCTCCCCACCGGCCCCCAGCCCACCCCACCCCACCCCACTCCCAGCAGTGCCCAGAGCAAAGTCAGAAATGCTCAGTCTTCGAACCTTGGGAAAGTACTCCAACCAACCTCTCTGTGCCTCAGTTTCCTCATCCATAAATGGGGATAATAACAGAGTTCCCCCCCAACCCCCATTCCAATGGAGTTGCTGGGAAATTAAAGGAGTTGATGGACGGCAAGCCCAGAGGACCATGCCTGCTGCACAGGAGGTTCTGTCTTGCTGTGAGGTCATCTGCATCCATGACCTTGCGCTTCAAGGATGAGGAAGCTGAGGCTAAAGTAGGCCTGGCAGCCTGGGCCCGTCAACCTGTGGCCTCAACACCCCCAGTCAGGACTCATTTCCCCAGACATCAAACCCCCAGCACGCACAGCCGCAGGCTCCAGCGCACCAGTGCCCCTGCGCTGACAGCCTCACACGTGCCACCCATCACCCACGGGCACCTGTCACCCCCTGGGGTGCTCCAGCCACAGCTGAGGCTCATGGGGTCAGGGGGCTTCAAATCCCACAGTCAGGATCCCCCCTGTGGAACCTCTCTGGGTATGACTGGGGAGAGCCTACTGTGTGCCGCGGGCATTGTCAGATCCTTGGGACAACTCTCTGCAGCAGTAAAATCCCATGCGAAGCCCCGGTAAGGAACCAGGAAAGAGAGGCTCAGTTTCTCAGCCTGTAAGAGGCATGGCCTCACTCGCTGATGGAAAAGAATTAGGTGAGATTTCACCTGGACAGGAGCAAACAGAACAGCATCATGGGGCGGAGGCCAGCGCTGGAGCCAGGTGGACCTGGTTCAAACCCAGGCTGTGCCATTTCCCAACCTGCAGCCTTGAGCAAATCCCTTTACAATCCTAAACCTGTATCTATTTCAAAATGAGAACCTGGCGCACGGTGCCTTAGTGAGATTACACGACAGGATGCACGTAACCTGTGTGGCCTCGAGTAGCACTTAATGATGATATCAATAACAACGGCTAACGATAATCCAGGTTTTGAGCACTAGCTCTGTACCAGGCACTGTACATGTCTTAAATCCTGTGACTTAAACTCAAGGAATCCTCGTAACCCAAGGTTGCTCTGGCTCAGCACTTGCTGACATTTTGGGCCGGACAATTCTGGGTTGTGGAGGGCCGTCCTGTGCAATTCAGATGTTTAGCAGCATCCTGGGCCTCTACCTACTAGATGTCAACAGCACACTCCTGGTCGTAACAACCAAAAATGTTTCCAGACATGGCCAAATGTTTTTTTTTTTTTTTGCGGGAGCGGGGAGGCAAAATCGCTCCCAGTTGAAACCACAGTCATAATTCAATGAAATAAATGCTCCCGTAATAAATCAACACTCCCATGTTACAGATGAGAAAACTGAGGCACAGGGCAGGGAAGGGACTTGCCCACAGTCCAATATGCAACAGATGGTGGCTTTGGGACACCGGCTGTCTACCGTATGACCGTCATTTTTTGCAAAGCTGCCCCTTTCCCACAGCACCCCCCATCTCCCCAGGGCCTACCGCCAGCTGCAAGTCCCGGCTGCGCAGCACGGCCGAGTTCTTCTCCTCACTGAGCTGTGCCAGACGCATGGCAATCATGTAGTTCTCGTCCTTAAGCCGCAGCAGCTCCAGGCTCCCCGCCTCCCAGTCCTCCCGCAGCCGCTGGCAGCGCTCCTGAGCCTGCTGTTGCTCCCGAAGCCGCTGCTCCAGCCCTGCCCGCTCTTCCTCCAGCACCCGGCCCCGGGCCTGCAGCTGCTGCTCCCGCTGCAGCTGGCTCTTGCGAGCCTCCCTCAGCCGCCGCACCTCTGTCATCAGGAATTGGGTCAGGCCCTCGGGCCCTTCCTCATCTGCCAGGGGCAGGGGAGAGAAAAGACATAAAATAAAATCCAAGGGTATTTTATAAAATTGAAAAGTCAATAAATAAAATCCAAGGGGATGACAGACTGCACAGAAAAACCCAAACCAGAAGAACACTAGAAGGAAAACTGGAACCAATTTTTACAATCTGGGGACAGGGAAAGCCTTCCTAAACAAGGCACAAAATCAAAGAGCTATAAGAGATTTCTAAACCATTACAGATATAAGAAACAAAGTTAAAAGACAAGTAACAGAGTGGGAGAAAATATACCAAATATAACAAATGACTCAGAGCCACAACATATAAAAAGCTCCTACAAATCAATAAGCAAACAACCAAATAAAAATGTGGGCAAAAACTATCAATAGGCAAATCCCAAAACAAAAATGGCTGGTAAACATAGGAAAATACGTCCCAACTCACTAGCAATAATAATAACAATAATAGGAGTACCACTAACAATTGACTTTATTCTTTGGCCTACATACATATATTAATTTATTTAATCTTCAAAACAACACTTAAGATAGGTACTATTTATTGTACGCATTTTAAAGCCAGAAAAACCGAGGCACAGAAATGTCAAGCCATTTGCCCAAGGTTGACTAACTAGTAAGCTGTGAGCATCTCTCAACAAAGTACAAACTTAAAACAACAACATTATTCTTCACATATCTGACTGCATAAAATGTTTTTAAATGATCCCCAGGATGAATGAGGGTACAGCAAAATGGGCACTCATACACTGCTGGAGGGATGTATGCTGATTTAACTTTTAAAATACACATTCTCTAAGAAATTTGACTTCTCAGAACCTCTCCTCCTGAGACACACATTTGCACAAAGATGCACCTAGAAGGATGTTCCCAGCATTGTTTGTAATGGTGCAAACTGGAAACAACCTAGATGTCCATCCACAGGGGATGGGTTAAATGACTGGCACGTCACTAATAAACACTACGCAGTCATTTAAAACAAGTGTAACAGATGTGGAAGAAACACAAACATCAGTTGTTCTGAGAAAAAGTGAAACACAGAGCAAGACATGTAAGATGATTCCCTGCGTGTGTGTCTGTGTGTATAACTGCAAAGAGAAAGGAAACTCGCCACACTGATACCGGCAGAGCAGAGCTGAAGGAAGAAGTAAAGATCTTTCCTATTTACTTTCAAGTCTCCTGGAGTGTTTGAACTTTTTACAGAAGAAACTGTAAACTGGCACATGCCTGACACATCTTTGGGGGAAAGAGCTGCATTACGTGTGGGCTCTGAACTTAGACTATAACTGCATTAGAATCGCAGTCCTACACTCAGCCTGCTGGGGGGACCTTGGGCAAACCGGTACAGGTCTCTCTGTGCCTCAGTTTCCCTATCTGTTCAACAGCGACAATGGGAGTGCCTCCCTGACAGGGACGGGGTAAGGAACCTCTGCACTGGTGTCCGAGGCGCTGGCACGCACTGCGGACCCACTCACCGAGGATCATGGAGCAGCGCTGGGCAGGTTCTTGGCCCGTGAGCAGCGTGAAGTGCTCGGGGTAGTAGAACTCCAGGGCTTCCAGGAAGGCCTCGTAGCCCCTCTTCCCGCGGCAACGCAAGATGTCCATCAGGCGCCCTGGGAAGTGGGGCGGGGGCGGTGCCCAAGGGTCAAGGTGAGGGCTTCTCCCCGTGCCTTGTTGCTTTCTCCCCCCTTCCCCACACCCCGCCATACTCCAGGGCCCACGTTCCCCAGATTTCTGAACCGGTGACACACACAGGGGCCTGACTCAACACATCAGCGGGGAGAGCCCGTCTGCCACGGCCAGGAAAGCCAGGACCCACCCCCTCCATGGCACCCCAAGCCGCTGCCTGCGGCCCCCACAGATATAGGGCCAGCAAACGCAGCCTGCCTTTTCAATGGCACAGGGAAGCCCCCTCCATCCCCAAACGCAAAGAAAAATATTTCTCTCGTTGACCAACGCCTGAAATTCCACGATTAGACCCTCATCCCTTTGCCAGCTCTGTTCAAAGGCACAACTTATGGGAGAAGGCACCCTCAGGAAGCTGAGATGGGCCTTGAGCACTTGAGGAAAACGCTCCCAGGAGTGTGTAGCGCACAGAAGTGGGGGGCGGGGGGGAGCAAAGAGAACAGAAGAGATCAAAGGACACAGGAAAGCTGCCGAATCCACCCGCTGTGATCGGGAGGTCCCAAGCCCAGCCCGCACCGGCAACTACAGCCAGCCCCGTGCTCTAAGGGGGGCCCAGGAAATGGGAGAAAAATCCAGACGCGGTCTAGGCACCGCGGACACGCTGGGTCACGCTGTGGTTCAGGAGGAGGGAGGATGGTGGGCACACCAACCATCCCACTCTACCGATGTGGAGACCGAAGCCCCGGGGATCGGAGCCCTTGGCCCGACGGTCCCGAAGAAGGCCCCAGGGAAGGCCGGCACCGCCCGCTCAGGCCCGACCCCGCGCCCCCCACGGCTCACCGGTGCGGTTGACGCGGCACGGGAAGCGGTAGGTGCTCAGCACCTCCTCCTCGTCCTGCTCGTCGATGACCCGGCATTGGCGCAGATACGGTGTGAGCTTGGCCGGGTTGAGGGCGCGCGTCAGCCGGTGCCGGACGCCCTCGATCCGCTCCCACAGCGCGTCCTCCTCCGTCTCGGACCCGGAGCCGGCCCCAGCCTCCTCCTCGGCCTCCCCTGCCTCGGCCCCGCCCGGCATGACCGCGTCTTCGGGGTCTGCGGGCCAGAGGCGAGCGGGGGTCAGCGCGGGCGCCGGGCGCGGGGTGCGCCGGCCGATCCCAGCACTGGGCGTCGCCCGCAGGACCAGCCGCCCGTCGCCGCCGGAACCCCCTCCTCTCGCGCCCGGTCCGCCCGGCGGGTGCCCGGCCCCCGCGTCCCCGGGACTCACCCCGCACGCCGGAGCCGTCTCGGACTCCCGGGTCAGCGCTCTGGCGGCGGCTCCGCCGGCGCAGGGGGGCGGGGTCCGCGGCGCCCCTGGCCCCGCCCCCGGCCCCGGCCCCGCCGCCGCCCGGGCTGCCCCGGCCTCCCGACATCGCCGCCCGGGCCCGGGCCGAGGAGCGTCCGGCCGGCCAACCACCCGCACGTCCGCCAGCACGCCCGGCTCCCCGCCGTCCGGCCGCCGCGCGCCTCCCCCCGCTTCCTGTTTCCCGCCGGCTCTCCCGGCCCTGGCTCGGCGGGGTCCCGATGGCCCGCCCACACCTGCCTGGCCGCGGGGCCCGGCGGCGCGGGCGGGACATGCAAGCTCTCACCCTCTCGCGTGCGCGCGGGGCACGCGGCGTCGGCTCCCACGGCGCACCGCGTGCCCCCCGCGCCCTGCCCGCGGCTCCCACCTGGCACCTGGCGCCCACCTCGACACACAGCCTGCACGGTGGCCAAACGGCGCACACATCACATCAGCAAGAGGAACACCGGTCACACCGGCACACGACGTCACACCAGCGCAGTGTACTCAGGACTCAAAGGTCCCAGACAACCCACGTGTCACACCAACCCTGTGCAGATGCCACGCACCCGGTCACAATCTTATCTCCTCCGTCTCTCAGGAAATGACCATGCAGTGTGGGGCAGGGCTCCCATGCTTCTGAGAACTCCCCCAGATCTCTCCCCCAGAGCTGTCCCAGGGTCAGAGCACTTCTATGGCCCAGCTCAGCTGTGGGCCTACTGGGACCCGTCGTGTGAGAGCACTGCCTGGGAGCAGGAGATCCTATCCCAGCCAGGCCTCTGACCTGCTCCTGACCCGGGCGAGTGCTTGCCCTCCCAGACCTCAGTGTCCCCAGGTAGACTGCCAGCTCTCGCACCTTCCCTCCAACTAAAACGCAGCCCCTGGGTGGGCCGCAAAAGACGGAAGTATGGCTGTGTTCTCAGAGATGGGAGTCTGAACTCTCAGGGCACCACTGCCAGATCCCCTTCTACCTAAAGTCTCATGGCAGAACACGAAGACCAGGGATCCATTCCCCCAAAAGAGTGTTCCTCCAGATGCTAGACCCAGAAATGCTTGGGAGTGGTTCTGTGGTCAAGTCAAGAAAGTTTGAGAAGCTCTGCCTGCATCTTCCCCCCGCCACCTTGGGAAACTCGTAGTCACTTATCATGATAAAGTGTGCACCCACTTCTGCTGGCACCGCGATAGCGTCTCTCCGTGGGTTAGAAACTGCCAGTGGGGCCTGCTGAAAGTGAAGAGCGGAAGGAAGGAGTTCTAAGCTCCCCAAACTCCTTCCATACCATCTGACTTAAAGGCCATGTGCATTTGTGTTATTTATCCAAAGAAGTAAAAGTTTTCAACAAATGAAGGCCCTGAAAAGCCCTGCAATAAAGAAACTGGTTTAACTTTATAAATCCTAGTGTTCTTTCCCAAACTTAATTAACCATTTTTTGTTTTGTTTTGGAGATCACCAGTTTACACGGGGGGAAATGCTTTGGAAGTACTGGATTCTAGTGCAAATTCCTCAGTTCACAGAGGAGGAAGCAGATGCCCAGTAGGGCAAGGAACTTGCCCAAATTCACACAGCGAGGAAGAAATGGGACCAGGCCAGAGCCCAGCCCAGGCCCCTCTGTCTCCTCAGCCAGGCTCTGAGCCCAGGCACACACCAGGCCTTCCTCCCAGTGGCCCCAGGTACCCTCGGCTTCCTGTAATCCTCCTGCCAGCAGCCCTGTTCATTGTCAATATTTTTAACTTGGCCAGGATAATGGGATGAAAGTCTTTGAAAATCTTTCTGTGGTTAATTATTTCCTCATCAAGAAGCCTAAGCAGGGCCTGAAGATAAGGCACAGAAACCAAGGGGCCTGCAGGTAAGTAGACAGAGAAGTGATGGGACACTAACCTGAGCAGGGGGTCGCTGGATGCCCAGCAGTCCTGGAGAACCTGCAATTCCCATGGGCACCGTGCTCACATATTCACATGCAGTTATACACACTCACAGGCACACTCACACACACTCACCCACAGAGGGCATCCAGCCAGGTGGGAGACAAGGGGGCACACACCTGCCCTCCCCACAAGGCAGAGCTTCCTTGAGCGTCCACAGCACCGAGGGTGGAAGAGTGCAATTAAACATCACCTCCTCAGGATTTCCCTGGTGGTGCAGTGGTTAAGACTCCATGCTCCCAATGGTGGAGGGGGGGTGGGGGCCGGGTTTGACCCCTGGTCAGGGAACTAGATCCCACGTGCATGCCGCAGCTAAGAAGCACACATACCACAACTAAGGAGCCAGCAAGCCATTACTAAGGAGCCCACCTGCTGCAACTAAGACCCAAAGCAACCAAATAAATAAATTAAATAAATATTTTTTTAAAAAATCACCTTATGTCCTCTTGTGGATTCTGCTACATTCATCTCTCTACAGCCACACCAGGAAGGCAGGAACTGAGGCAGGGAGACAGAGGGTCTAGGCCTCGCATCAGGGGCCCTGGGTCTTAACCCAGGCTGACTGCCACGAGTGCTGTTCTGGGCCTCAATTTCCTTGTCTGAAAAGGCAGGTGATGAGTAATTCCAGCCACACCTAGAGAGGAAGACTGTCTAGGAGCAGAGAAAGTGCCCTAGGGACTTTAGGGCACATTTGACCTTAGTTATGTCTCCTTGGACAAATTCCTTCCCTTCCCAATTTCTACATCTGTAAAATGGACATAATGGTCACCCTATGCAGGGACTGCCTCTGAGCTACAGTTCCTTTATTTGTGAAATGGGCACTGGGCAGTCAGTCCTCTTCCTGCTTCAGAGCAAAGCATGTCCCCATATCGCAAACCAATCCATGTCCCACCACCTCTGACCCTGCTGGTCCAAGCCACTAACCTGCCCACCCACAGGGCGCTGGACTACAGTGTGCTCTGCAGCCAGAGGGATGGCTTTAAAAACAGTTAATACCCTCCAGAGGTTTCCCGCCAAACGGGAATATAAAGCAAGTTGCCCCCCAGACCCTGCCAGCTGCCCCGCCCCAGCTCCTCCCACTGCCCCCCTCACTCACCAGCCTCATTCTGTTCCTGGAACCGGTCAGCTCTTCTCACCTCAGTGCTTTCATTCAGCCTGTTCCCTCTGCCTGAAACGCTTGTCCCTCAGCTCCTGGCATGGAGGGCTCCTTCTAGCTATTCAAGTCTCAGATCAAAGGTCACCTCCCTTGGGACTTCCTCGGCAGTCTAGTGGTTAGGACTTCGCCTTCCAGTGCAGGGGCTGCGGGTTCAATCTCTGGTTGGGGAGCTGGGATCCCACATACCTCGCGGCCAAAAATCCGAGACATGAAACAGAAGCAATATTGTAACAAATTCGATTAAAACTTTTAAATTGGTCCACATCAAAAAAAAAATCTTAAAAAAAAAATTGGGCTTCACTGGTGGTGCAGTGGTTAAGAATCCACCTGCCAATGCAAGGGACACGGGTTGGAGCTCTGGTCCAGGAAGATCCCACATGCTGCGGAGCAACTAAGCCCGTGCGCCACCACTACTGAGCCTGTGCTCTAGAGCCCGTGAGCCACAACTACTGAAACCCTCACACTCTAGGGTCCGTGTGCCGCAACTACTGAGCCCGCGTGCTGCAACTACTGAAGCCCGCATACCTAGAGCCCGTGCTCGGCAACAAAGAGAAGCCACTGCAATGAGAAGCCCGCGCACCACAATGAAGAGTAGCCTCCGCTCACCGCAACTAGAGAAAGCCTGTGCGCAGCAACGCAGCTAAAAATAAATTAATTGATAAATAAAATTTAGTTTTAAAAAAAGTCACCTCCCGTGGGACAGGAGCATCCGCACAGGCAGAGCTCCCCCTGCACGGTTCCCATGCACGCCCTTAAGCCGCTCTGTGCTGTTTTCTCCATTATCAGACCCTTCCCCATTCTTCGATTACTTTACCTGTTTGTTGCCTGCTTCTGCTCCAAGAACAGAAATGTCTTAGTCAACAGGAGTGGGCTGGAATGTTCCAAGAACAGTGAGGATGAGATGTGGAGTCGGACAGGAGAGGAGATTGGAGAAGGCAGGAGGATAGGGGAAAGGATACAGAGCAGAAGGCCATACAGGTTATTGTCAAGACTCTGGCTTTCCCTTTTATCAGTAGTAATACTGGGGGCCCTTGAGCAACACAGGTTTGAACGGCACAGGTCCACTTATTTGTGGATTTTTTTCAGTAAATATGTACTACGGTATCATCCTTGGTTGGTTGAATCCAAGGATGCGAAACCTGGGATACGGAGGGCCAGCTGCAAAGTTATTAGAGGATTTTCAACTACACGGGGGTTGGCGTCCCTAACCCCCATATTGTTCAAGGATCAACTGTACCAGATTATTATTGTCTCCCCCAAACCAGCCTCAAGGCCCACAGAGGTGGGCATCTACTTTTTCGTTCACCCCTTCAGGGAGGCCCCCAACACTGGCACCTTCTCTGTTCCTCTTAGGCAGCCTCTGATTGCATCCCAGGAATCAGAGCCTTAGATTTCTCTCTCCTCTAGATTTCTCTCACCTCCCCGACCCCAGCCCCCAGGCTGATCTCACCTTGTCTGGCCATCTCTTCACCAAGAGCAGGGCCTGGGTCCCATAGGTGCATATGTGACAGCACCCAGCATGGGACCTGGCACACAGTAGGTGTTCAGTAAGAGACTGGTGAATGGACCTGGCACTGGGGAGAATTCCTTTCGATGGGATGCACGACACCAGAACCAGACTGCCCCAGGGTTCAAATCCCAGTATAACGCTCGCTTGTGACCCTGGGCAAGTCACAATTTAAGTTTTCTCTACCCTTCATCTGACGGGCCTAAATGCACATGGTCAATTGAATTCATCTAACAACATCTCTTTCTGTCCCACTGCCCAGTGTCCCCCTAGGGTCACTCTGTGCAGTAGGCCAGGGGGGACCTGCTTCCCTGGGACCTGTTCCACGGAGATGGGGAAGGAAGGAGGAGGCTGGGGAGTCTTCTGTGGCCAATCGCAGGAGTCTAGGCCAGAAGGGCCTTTAGGACTATCACCTTTCATTAGCTGTGAAAAGGAAGGAAATCCTACCATTTGCAACACCATGGATGGACCTGGAGGGCATCACGCTGAGTGAAATAAGTCAGACAGGGAACACAAGTACTGTATGATCTCACTTATATGTGGAATCCGAAATAACCAAACTCATCGAAACAGAACAGATTGGTGGTTGCCAGGGATGGGGGCTAGAGGCATGGGAAACGGGTGAAGGGAGTCAAAATGTACGAACTTCTAGTTACAAGATAAGTGCTGGGGATGTAATATACAGCAGGGTGATTAGAGTTAACAATAGTGTATTGTGTATTTGAAAATTGCTGAGACAGTAGATCTTTAAAGTTCTCATGGCAAGAAGAAAACAATTTGTAGCTATGTGAGGTGATGGATGTGAACTAAACATATCGTGGTAATCCTTCACAATATATACATGTATCAAATCATTGTGCTGTACACCTTCAACTAATGCAGCATTGCATATCAATTATATCCAAATGACACTGGGGAAATAAGAGTACCATTTTACAGAAATTGGGGCAACTGAGGCCCGAGGCTTTGGTGGCCTGGGTGAGTCCTGGGTTCCCCAAAGCAGGAACAGCTGGGCACCCTCCAGCATCACGAGATTGAGTTAGAGACTCCACAGGGGTCAGGAGGAGAATGGGTGGCCGCGTCCCCCCTTCTCTTTCCCCCATGACTACCCTCAGCAGCCTCGGCAGCAGCAGAGCAGAAAGGCGACTCACCCTCATTCCAGTTCAGATCAATTACGGAGAGATTTGTGCCTGTCTGACCTTGGGCTCCCAGGGGCTGGGAGCTGGGCTGGGCTCCTCCTGAGAGAAGATGGAGACCCCAAGGGGGACACACCTGAGGGACACACCCGAGGCTGCCATGGGAACATGAGCCGCCTGCCAGCTCTCCAGGGAGTGCATCCACGAGAAGGCAGCCACTCAGGAACATTGCCTGGGGGCCCTGAATTCCACAGAAAAGCCTGCGGAATTGCCTGGGCTGAGTCAGTAGGAAAGGGCGGGCCAGGGGACCTGCCAGCTCTGAGTCACTGGGGCCCCACTGGCTTGCGTGCCTTCCTCTGCCGCCTGCCAGGACCAAACGCAGGATCCTACAGACCCAGGTTCAAAGTCCAGCCCAGACACTTCAGTGAGGTCATGACCCTGGGCAGTGGAGACAATAATGGTTGTATGTCATTAAATGAATGGCTTTATGGAACGTGCTTGGCACAGAGTTGGCACTCAATAACAACAATAGCCAACAGTTTTGAGCACTTGTATATGGGACATATTATGTACAAACAGTTTCCAAAATTAGCTCCTTAAAATCTTAACAGGGACTTCCCTGATGGCGCAGTGGTTAAGAATCCGCTGCCAGTGCAGGGGACACGGGTTCGAGCCCTGGTTCGGGAAGACCCCACATGCCACAGAGCAGCTAAGCCCGTGCGCCACAACTACTGAGCCTGAGCTCTAGAGCCCGCGAGCCACAACTACTGAGCCCACGAGCCACAACTACTGAAGCCTGCGTGCCTAGAGCCCGCGCACCGCAACGAAGAGTAGCCCCCGCTCGCTGCAACTAGAGAAAGCCCGCGAGCAGCAACAAAGACCCAACACAGCCAAAAATAAATAGAATAAAATAAATAAATTTATTTTTTTAAAAAAATCTTAACAAACAGCTAGACATGTGGAGTCACATGGGTGATGTTGTTGGTGCTGTGCTGAGCATGGAGGGGAGAAATCTGGCCCCCCCGCTTCCGTGTGACCCTCCTTTCCCCCTCCCCCAGGTCCACCTACCAGCACAGTTCCCTGCACAGTCTCCCTGCACAGCCCTGTTTGGTGTGCTGGGTCAACCACTTTAGGTTAAGTTGCTCGCAGTGGTAAGAAGAGGGAGTCCTCTGCCCAGGGGCATCAAAAACTAGGGCTGAGGAAGAGGCAAGAGAAGGAAGGGCAGTTCAGGCAGAAGGAATAGCCAGTACAAAGGCCCAGGGGCAGGAAATCTCACATTCTGCTCCCAAAGGGCCCCTCGTTTCCCTCACCTGCTGGGACTTGCACCTTTCTGAGCCATCGGTGCTGCTCACCGTAGGCCCCATGACTCAGACACCAGTCTAGGGCGGGGAGGTGAGCTGTGGGGCGGTCCTGCCGGCAGGCTGGTGAATAATCATCCCACTGGCGTAGAACTCAGACCCAGGCAGGGCGCTGAACTCCTCCGTCTCACACAAGCCCAGGGGGCAGGGCCCGTTGATATCCCAGGCCGGGTGAGGAAGCCAAGGCTCAGGTAAGACCACAGACAGAGTTGCCTGTCCCAACCAGGAACTTGCTGACTCCAACACGCTCTTGGGAGAATGAGCAACCTCAGTGTGGACCAGAAAACCCGGTTTGCATCCTACTCTGCCTCTCATTTGTTACCAGACTTTGGGGAGCCAGAACCTCCTTTCTTGGCCTCATTTTCTACCATCTGTGCAGTGGGGGTGGCCTGATGAAATGAACCTGCAGCCTGGCGCAGGCTCTGGAGCCAGATCGCCTGCATTTAAACCCCTCTCAGTGCCTCAGTCTCTCTATCTGTAAAATGGGGAGGAGAATAGTACCTATCGGATAGAGCAGTTCTGAGGATGAAATAAGTTAGTGTACGTCAAGTGCCCTGCACATAGTAGGCTTTCAGGATAGTGATGGCTGTTGCAATCCATGAGGGCTCTATCTGCTGGGAAGATCCTGCCTGCCTCCCTCCTCCCCCATGTCCACACTCATCCTCTCCCAAGTCCTGGCACACTTGGACCCCACAGAAGCCTCTGCACTGGTCCCGTGTCTGGCTGGAAGGCTTTTCCCTCCCCTTTTCCTGTAACTGGCTCCTCCATGTCCTTTGATTCGGGCTCACATGACCCTTCCTCAGAGAGGTTCCTTTGTCCACTCTGTGGAAAGGAGGTCATCCGCCACCACTGTGTGCTCTCATGAAGGTCTGTCAACTCTTTGATGTATCTGTCCACTTCCATCCTCCATAGAATGTAAGGCCCTGAGGACAAAGGTGGCATCCACCTCCTTCGTCACTGAATCCCTAGTGCCTAACTCTGTACCTGGCACACAGCTGGTATTCCAGAGATATGGGCAGGATGAATGAATGAATGACCCATATTGGGTTTCAATGCATCTTACACACTGAGGAAACTCCCAGAGCTCCAAGACGATAGGGCCCCGAGGCACCGGACCATTCTGCGTACTTTCCGTAGATTAATCCCTTTAATCCTCACGACAGACCTGGGAAGTAGCCACGATTACTACCCCATTTTATAGATGAGGACACTAAGGTTCCAGTTAAGTACCTTGCCCAAGGGCACCCAGCTGGGAAGTGGGAGCTCTGAAATTTGAACCCACACACAGTCTGGTCCTGGAGTCAGCTTGTTTTGTTTTGTTTTGTTAATAGACTTTATTTTTTTAGAGCAGTTTTAAGTTCACAGCAAAATTGAGTGGAAGGCACAGACACTTCCCATATAACCTCTGCCCCAGCACAGGCATAGCCTCCCTCATTGTCACCATCCCCCACCATCAGCTTGCTTATAAACACTTGCTTATAAACTGTCCAACATTGCAAACAGGAGGGCTTCCTGGAAGAGGCAGGGCAGAAGCTGTGTCTGGAAGCGGGGAGTGGATGCCTGCACCACAGACAGGGAGCTGGTGCGTGCAGTAGGGAACTGAGTGCACCCAGATGTGACTGGATGAGTGGCAGAGGGAGGGCCTGGAGAAAGCCCTGGGGAATAAAGTTAACGGATGTTCCACTTACCTAACGGCGGGTATCAATCCACCCCAAAACGCAGCACACAACGACAACCACCACTTATGTAGCTCCTGGATCTGCACTTGGGTGGCTCGTCTCTGCTCACATGGCGTCAGTGGGGATCAAAGAGCATCTAGAGGCTGAGAGCCGGGGCTCCTCAGGCACCTCACTCTATCTTTTAGCGGTCTCACTGCATGGTCTCTAAGCATCACGGCCTCAGGGCAGCCGGCTTCCAACATGGCATGTACAAAGAGAGCCAGAGGACTCCATCGCCCTTTATGACCTGGCCTTGGAAGTCAGCCAGTGTCACTTCTGTCACATGCTATTGGTCAAAACAGTCACAGGCTCGCCCAGGTTGGGGGTGGCCACGGGAGCATGGGCTGTACCTCTTGATGGAGGAGGGGCAAAGTTCTGCAAGAGCATGTGTGGGGTGATAAATACTGTGCTAGACATTTTTGAAAATGCATTCTGTCACAGCAGGTGACTGGGGCTGGATCAACGTGTCAGCCAAGGAGCCTGCTCTGTGCATGGCAGACTCAGCTCTAAGTCCTGGGTCAAGTGACCGTATGCCTCAGACCTTTTTTTAAAGCTTTTAAAAAAGGTTTACTTAGGTATAAAACACAATGAAGTGCACAGATCTTTTTTTTTCTAATTTTATTTATTTTTGGCTGCATTGGGTCTTCTTTTTTATTTTTGCGGTACGCGGGCCTCTCACTGCTGTGGCCTCTCCCGTTGCGGAGCACAGGCTCCGGACGCGCAGGCTCAGCGGCCATGGCTCACAGGCCCAGCCACTCCGCGGCACGTGGGATCCTCCCGGACCGGGGCACGAACCCACGTCCCCTGCATCGGCAGGCAGACTCTCAACCACTGCGCCACCAGGGAAGCCTCTGCATTGGGTCTTCATTGCTGCGTGCGGGCTTTCTCCAGTTGCGGTGAGTGGGGGCTACTCTTCATTGCGGTGCGCGGGCTTCTCATTGTGGTGGCTTCTCTTGTTGCGGAGCACGGGCTCTAGGCGCACGGGCTTCAGTAGTTGCAGCACTTGGGCTCAGTAGTTGTGGCGCACGGGCTTCGCGGCATGTGGGATCTTCCCGGACCAGGGCTTGAACCCGTGTCTCCTGCGTTGGCAGGCAGATCCTTAACCGCTGCGCCACCTGGGAAGTCCAAGTGTACAGATCTTAAGTGGGAGCTCAGTGGATTTTGACCAATGTCTGCACCCAGGTGACCACCACCCAGATCAAGACACTGACCATTTCCAGCACCCAGTCAAGACCTCCTCCAGAGGCAACTACTCTTCTGTCCTCTGTCGCCATGGATTAGTTTCACCTATTTTTGTTCTTCATAGAAATGGAATCATCCAGCATGTGCTCCTTGGTCTCTGGAGTCTTTCATTCACCACGTCAGTGAGGTTCTTCCACGTAGGTATGTATATCTGTAGACTGTTGTGTATTTGTAGATTATCCAGTCTTGTTACTGAATAGCATTCTGTTTTGTGGATATACTGTTTAATGGGCATCTGGGTAGTTCCTGTTTAGGGGCTATTACAAATACTGCTGCTATGGGAATTCCCTGGTGGCCCAGTGGTTAGGACTCCATGCTTCCACTGCAGGAGGCACAGGTTCGATCCCTAGTCCGGGAACTAAGATCCCGCATGCTATGCAGCGTGGCCAAAAAAAAAATACTGCTGCTCTGAATATTCATGTGCACGTCCCCTAGTAAACAGGTTTGTGCATCTCTGTTGGATTCACACCCCAGAGTCGGCTTGCTTGGTCATGGGGTCAGCATATGGTCAGCCTCAGTATATCCACCAAGCAGTCTTGCCACGCGCTTGACCATTTCCACTCCCACCGGCGGTGTGTGAGCAATCCACACACTCACCAACACTCAATGTGGGCGGTTTCATTTTACTCAATCTATTGAAGGTAAAGTGGAAACCAGTGTTCTGAATGAAATCTCACTACGAGCCACCGTTTCTAAGACAGATCAAAGGCAAGATGAAGTGAAAGCAATTACTATGTACAAGGGGGAGCCTACAGAAGCCCCTTGCTATGGTTTTAGTTGGTTTTGATTTATTTTCTATTGTTAAATTAAAACATAAAGCATATAGGAGCCCTTCTTGGAAAAACTGTGAAGCCCTTCCTGCTGGACAGCAAGCAGCTAAGACGTGACTATAAATAAAGGAACTCAAAAATGGAGGAGCTGAGGTGAGCATGGAATCCACTTCGGTAGAGAATTAAAACTAAACAAGCAAAGAAGTTATGGCGAAAAGGCAGAATTTAAATGCTATAAACTCCAACAAAGCAAAAAGAATATGAACAATAATAACTGGGAAGTGGGTAGGAGGGGAAGTGGAAGAAAATGTAAAGGAGTGAATTTATCTTTT
This sequence comes from Aethalodelphis obliquidens, assembly GCF_003676395.1. Classification (NCBI taxonomy): domain Eukaryota; kingdom Metazoa; phylum Chordata; class Mammalia; order Artiodactyla; family Delphinidae; genus Aethalodelphis; species Aethalodelphis obliquidens. The sequence continues at coordinate 54,423,758 of NW_020837952.1, forward strand.
ATTTCAAAGAGGTGATACAGGATGACTAAATTCAAACACGTAGTTTTTAAAAAATGACTCCAAATATTTCAAGTGAAAGTGAAGATCGTCAGACTAGATAAAAATAACAAACCCAACTCTACGCTACTTACAAGAGATATGATTTAAATATAAGAACACAGGGACCTCCCTGGTGGCGCAGTGGTTAAGAATCCGCCTCCCAATGCAAGGGACAAGGGTTCAAGCCCTAGTCCGGGAAGATCCCACATGCCGCAGAGCAACTAAGCCCGTGCGTCACAACTACTGAGCCCACATGCTGCAACTACTGAAGCCCGTGCGCCTTGAGCCCGTGCTCTGCAACAAGAGAAACCACTGCAAATGAGAAGCCCTCACACTGCAATGAAGAGTAGCCCCCCTCGCCACAACTAGAGAAAGCCGGCGTGCAGCAACAAAGGTCCAACACAGCCAAAAATGAATAAATAAATAAATACATATAAGAACACAGAATGCATGAAAACAAAAGTGTAGAAAGAGATATACCACACAAACAATAACCAAAATAATTTGCTGTAGCTGTCCCAGTGTTACAGAGTAGACCTGAAGATAAGAAGCAGTACTAGAAATAAAGGGGACATTTCAATCAGGAAGATATCATAATCTCAAATTTGTATGTACCCAATAGCAGTGGTTCAAAAACAAGCAAAACTTAATGGAACTAATAGGAGAAAGAAACACATCTGTAGTCATGGTAGGAGACTTTAACAAACATCTCTCAACAATGTATGTGAATTTAGCAAAGTCACTAGAAATGGGGTCAGTATACAAAATCAACTATATTTCTCTCCTTTGGCCACAAATATAAAACAACATTTTAAAACAGAAACTATTAAACTCCTGGAAGATAATATAAGAGAAAATTTAGATGACCTTGAGCTTGGTGATGACTTTTTCAATACAATGCGAAAGGCGCGAGCCACGAAAGAAATCATTGATAAGCTGGACTTCATTAAAATTGAAAACTTGTAACAGACACTGTCAAAAGAATCAGAAGGGCTTCCTTGGTGGCGCAGTGGTTGAGAGTCCGCCTGCCGATGCAGGGGATGCGGGTTCGTGCCCCGGTCCGGGAAGATCCCACATGCCCGCGGAGCGGCTGCGCCCGTGAGCCATGGCCGCTGAGCCTGCGCGTCCGGAGCCTGTGCTCCGCAACGGGAGAGGCCACGACAGTGAGAGGCCCCACCTACCGCAAAAAAAAAAAAAAAAAAATCAACTTCCTAGGAAGAAATCAAACAAGGGATGTGCAAGACCTCTACACTGAAAATTACAAAAGAATTACATGTGTTAATAATTAGGAGAATGAAATAAAGACCACAGTGAGGTCCCATTTCACACCCAGGAGGATGGCTATAATCAAAATTACAAACAATAACAAGTGATGGCCAGGAGGTGGAGAAATTAGAACCCTCTCACACTGCTGGTAGGAATGTAAAATGGTACCGCTCCTTTGGATAACGGTTTAGCAGCTCCTCAAAAGGTTAGATATTGTGGTACCCTATGACCCAACAACTTCACTCCTAGCTATAAAATACCCAAGAGAATTGAAAATATATGCCCACACAAAAATGTACACATGATGTTCACAGCAGCATTATTCATAATAGCCCCAAGGCGGAAACAACCCAAATGTCCATCAACCGATGGGTTGATGAACAAATGATGTATAGCCTGACAACGGAATAGTATTCAGCCATAAAAAGGAAGAAAGTGCTGATACATGCTCCAACGTGGAGGCAACTTGAAAATGCAATGCTAAATAAAAGAAGCTAAACACAAAAGGTCACATGTTTTATGATTCCATTTACATTAAAAGTCCAGAATAAGCATGTCCATAGAGACAGAAAGTAGCTAGTGGTTGCCAAGGGCTGGGGGGAAGGGCACAAAGGGAATGACTGCCAATGATATGGAGTTTCTTTGGGGAGTGATAAAAAATATTCTGGAATTAGATAGTGGTGATGATTGTACTACTTTGTAAATATACTAAAAAAAAAAAAAAAAACCACTAAATTGTACACCTTATTTATTTATTTATATTTTCTTTTGCCGTGCCCCGCGGCTTGTGGGATCCTAGTTCCCCAACCAGGGATTGAACCCAGGCCCTCGGCAGTGACAGTGCAGAGTCCCAACCACTGGATCACCAGGGAATTCTCTGTACACTTCAAATGAGTGAATTTTATGGTATGTGAATTATATCTCAATTTTTAAATTTTTAAATAACAATGTGAAATTAAATAAGATCTAAATAAACTGAGGGCTATATCATTTTCATGGACTAGAAGCCTCAATATTATAAACAAATCAATTCTTCTCAAATTACTCTACAGATGCAATGCAATCCCAATTCAAAATCCCAGAAGTGGGACTTCCCTGGCGGTCCAGTGGTCAAGACCCCGCACTCCCAATGGAGGGGGCACGGGTTTGATCCCTGGTTGGGGAACTAGGATCCTGCATGCCACACTGAGCGGCCAAAAAAAATCTCCCTCTGCCTTCCTCTTACAAGGATGCATGTGACTGTATTTAGGACCCAACTAGATAACCCAGGATAATCTTCCTATTTCAAGACCTTTAATTTAATCACTCTGCAAACACTGTGTCATATAAGGTAACAGTTCCAGGAATTAAGAGGTGCGCATCTTGGGGAGCCCAGCCTAACATAACCCCTACCTCACACCATAAACAGAAATAAATTCCAGACCTAAATGTGAAAGAGTAAAATAATAAAGACTCAGAAGAAAGCATAAGAGAACATCTTCACAACCTTGAAACATGCAAAGTTTTCTTAAACAATAAACAAAGGAGCTAATCATTTTTTAATGGGTTGTATTAAAATTAAGAACTCTCTTCAACAAAAAAATGCATTTCAAAGAGTTAAAAGGCAACCCACAAAGTGGGAGAGGATATTTGTAATGCATATATACAGCAAAAAACTTCTGTTTGAAATATACATAGAACTCCTACAAATCAATACGTAAAACACCCAATATAAAAAGACACCAGAGGCGCAGTGGTTGAGAGTCCGCCTGCCGATGCGGGGGATGCGGGTTCGTGCCCCGGTCTGGGAGGATCCCACGTGCTGCGGAGCGGCTGGACCCGTGAGCCGCGGCCGCTGAGCCTGCGCCTCCGGAGCCTGTGCTCCGCAACGGGAGAGGCCACAACAGTGAGAGGCCCGCGTACCGCCAAAAAAATAAATAAATAAAGACACCAGAATAGAAAAACAAGCAAAAGACTTGAACAGATCAAAGAGGATACCCAAATGGCCAATAAATGGTGTTCAACTTCATTAGTAATCACAGAAATGCAAATTAAAACCACAGTGCAATAGCACTATACACCTACCAGAATGGCTAAAATGAAAAAGAAGATATCAAGGGTGAGTGAGGACATGGAGTAATCAGAACTGGTGGGAACGTCAATTGTTACCATCACTTTAGAAAACTTTTTGGCAGCTTCTACTGAAACAGAACATACATAGACCTTTGACCCAGCAATTCTGCCTCTAGGTATAGATCCAACATGTTCACCGAAAGACACATACCACGCTAGAATATTCATAGCAACACTATTTGTAATGGGCAAAACCTGGAAACTATCCAAATGTCCATTAATAGTAGAACGCATAAAATAAAGTGTGGTATAGTCACACATTTGAGCATTACACAGCCATGTGGTTAAATAACGTACAACCACAGGCAACAACATGGCTGGATCCCACAAACAGAATGTTGAGTGAAAGGAGCTGCAGACAAACAAAGACATGATGCCATTTACACAGAGAACAAAAACTTCAAAATCTGAGCGGTCAGGATAGTGGTTCCTTTTGCAGGGAGTTGGAAGCGGGCACAGAGTGGGCTCATGGGGAGCTAGCTGTGTTCATGTCTTTTGTGTGTGTGTGTTCATATCTTTATCTGGGTGCTGGCTACGTGTTGTGTTCACCTTGCATACATTTATGATGTAGATGTAGATATAGAAATAGATATATAGATATATGTTGTATTTCAATAGAAAATTGTACTCCCCAAAGTAAATTTTATATATATATATATAGTAATCATATGGATTAAATGCAAAAATGTCATTAAGTGACAAAAGCAAATGCAGAATGTATATTGCATGTCACTGTTTTTTTTTAATGGGGGTGTGTGAATATACATGCATTGGTGTCTGTACATACTTATGTGTGTGTATGTGTATATATATATAAACATATATGCATATGCAGAGATCATTCCTGGAAGAATGTGGAAGAAACTGCCCTAGCTTATCGCCTTTCAGAGGGGAACTGGAAGTAAGTATATATTTTAAATTATTAAATAGTTCACACTTATGAAAATGTTTAGAGAAAAACAATGAACACCTAATTTTTTTTTTTTTTTTAAAGACCAACGTTTGAAAAGTATAGAGAAGCAGCGAGGTCCACAGACTACCTCAGCGAAAAGCTGAGTTCTGTGTTCCTCGGGTTTCCCTGCAAGGGGCCACCTAGGGGACTCATGTGCGCGTCCCCGCCCCTCTTACAGCTGGGGAAACGTAGATCCGGAAAAGCCCCGCAGCCGCCGGGGTCGACAGGTCCCGCCCCGCGCCCGGTGCACGTGTCTAGTTTTTACGGTGCGGCTTCGGAGTCAGATGGGAGTGGAAGTTGTGTGACCCTGGCCAGTCATAGCCTCTCTGAGCCGGCGTCTCCTGGTCTGGAGAATGGGGGTGATAACCCCCACTTCACACTGAGGCCAGCAGAACCGATGTGTGTGGAGCGGCTGGCAGACAGCTGGAGCACTGTAAGTGGCCGCGTGCGCCGCTTGTCTCAGGGCAGGGACCCGACTGGAGCCTACGACCGCACTGCTCCCAAACGGACACAAGGTGGCGCTCACTCCCCACAGGTCCAGCCAGGTCCCCGCCTCTGAGGGCGTTGGCTACTGGAAGGAGGGAGACGGGGAGGCTGCTACTTCTGCACACGTGTCCAAACGCTTCTGGGCCCTGGGGGTGGAAGAGTGAACAGCGGGGCGCCCTCCCTGCTCCAGGGGGCGGGACTGGAGGGACTGGGAGTCCCGAAGGAGGAGAAAGGGGAAAGACTCTGCACCTGGGATGGAGCACAGGGATTAGAGTTTAGGATTTTGTAGTGTGTTGAGTGGTAACCTCCCCCACCCCGTCCCCCAAAAGATAGGTCCACCTGGAACCTGTGGGGGTGACTTGATTTGGAAAAAGAGTGGTTGCACATGTAACTAAGATAAGGGTCTTGTGGGACTTCCCAGGCGATCTAGTGGTTAGGACTCCGCGCTTCCTCTGCAGTGGGCACGGGTTCCATCCCTGGTTCCGGAACTAAGATCCTGCAAGCCGCATGGCCTGGCCGAAAAAAAGAAAAAAGATAAGGATTTTGAGATGAGATGATCCTGGATTTTATCCAGGTGGGCCCTGAATCCAATGAGAAGCATCCTTATAAGAAAAGACACTGTCACAGAGAAGGCCATGTGGAAACAGAGGCAGAGACTGGAGTTTTGCAGCCGCAAGTAGGGAACACCTGGAGCCACCAGAAGCTGGAAACAGCAAGGAAGGATTCTCCCCTAGAGCCTTGTGAGGGAGCACAGGCTTGCCGGCACTACGGTGAGAGAATAAATCTCTATTGCTTTAAAGCAGAGTGCCTTAAGGAACGCAGTTTGTGGTCATGTGTTTCAGCAGCCACAGGAAATTAAGAGATGTTTATATTCTCTTCCTGTTGCTCAGCCTGCTGACCTGCCCCCAACCCCCAATAACCTACAGATGGCACCCAAGGCCCCCCAACTCCTGACCCCATTATTTCCTCCCCAAACCCACTGCTTTCACACTTCTGCTTTTGGTGCCCTCTGTCTGGACAGCCCTTTCCTCATGGGTCGCCTGGACAACTCCTATACACCCTTCAAGGCCCTCCTTAAACACCCTCTCCCAAGTATATTAGTATGTTCCAAATCAGTGGCTCCCAGCACACCTGGACTCCTCCTTTCTCCTCAGCACACTGTGTCTATTCCCTCGTCGTATCATCACTGTCAGTTCAGCTAGGTGTCCCCCTACTGGTCCTCATCTCCAGGTTTCTCCATCCCCACAGCTACTGTGTGAGTTCAGGCCTCCCCATGTCTCACCAAGACCCTGTGCCACCTCCTCACAGGTCTCCCTGCCCCAATCTGGCCTTGCAGCCCATCACGACTCTGTAGCCTTGGTGCTCAGATCTGCCATGTCACTCCTCTGTTCAAAAGCCTTCCATAGCTCCCCACTCCCCTAAGGAGAGTGTCCACAGGGAATGACAATACTTCAAATGCCCCTTTCCACCTCTCACCCCCCCACACTGATGTCCATCATACCCATGTGCGGCACACCCCTGGGCCTTTGCACAGACAGTGTCCTTTACCTGAAAGCCCTCTCACACGCTCTGACCCGTGTGATGACCACACACCAGGGGCTGTTCTAAGTGTTTTACATGAGTTAACCTTTTGAATTCTCATAACAACCCTAGGAGAAAGGCTCCATCGCTGTGCCCAGTTCACAGGTGGGAAAACTGAGGCCCAGATGGGAGAGGAACCATTCAGAAGTGGCAGAAGGATCTGATCCCCACCCACACTGTCATTGCCCCTGGTAGGGGCCTCAGAACTGCTGAAACTTCCCCGATCCATGCCACAACCACCCAACCCCAAATTAATCGTTCTCTCGTCTGTGGGTTCTGAATTTTGTAAACCTGCTCCCCATTGCGCTGTGCAGGAATTAGCCAATCACACAGTAATCTCCCCACCAGGAAGCTTCTGGATAACTTCACTTTACTCCTCTAGGTCCATAGTAACTGGCACAGTGTGAGGGGTTCAATAAACTAGAATGAATGAGTGAATGGTTTCCAGGGATGTCAGGTACTGGGCATTTCTCATCCTCCTCAAAGAAAAGAACACTTTATGCAAATTCTCTGGGGCCAGACCTTTTCCCTTCTCCCTCCCAGGCTCCCTCCTCCTAGCCCCACCCCCCACCCCACCCCCAGTTTCTGGGAGGGCACTGGGCTCTCCAGAAAATGCCCCAGGCTCTCTAGTGGTGCGCTTCCTGATTACTGATGAAACCAGGGCGTAAAGCTGGTGAATCATGGGCCGCTGCCAGCCAGGGCATGTTGGGGTGCCAGGCGGGAAGGGAGAAGCCGGGCTCCCCATCAACCTCTCTCGCCATCGCTGTATGGCCTCCCCAGCCTCTGGAGTCCTGGTAACACTAGCTGGAAAAGGACTAGCCCTGGATGCAAGTAACGGGAGCAACTCCTAGACTGTCCCCAGGCCTCCTACGCCCCCCATCTCGGCCACTCCCAGGTCCCAAAGAACACACAGCCCCAACAGTTCACAAACCCCTTCCCATCCTTGGTCTGGTGACTCACTGACAACACCCAGGGAGGTGGTGCATCCCCATTTAGAGGTCGGGAAACCAGCTCAGGGAGATCAAACTCCTGGAGACCACCCGGAGGAAGTAAGCAGGGCACAGCAACTTGGATCCCAGTTTTCTGCCTCCCAAGGGGGTTCAAAGCAGGACCCTTGATTCAAGGGTCACACCCTTAGAGGACAAAGGAGTGAAAAGTATGGATTCCCAGCTCCGGCCCTGAGACACCTGGAGGAATCTTATCAAACATTGCAGGGACTTGAGGCAGGTGGGGAAACTACAACCCAGTGGGTAAGGGCTCATGTCCAGGTTCAAGTCCCAAGTTGACTCCTAACAAGTCACAGAGTTCCTGCGACCTTGGACAAGTCTTTTAGCTTCCTCAGTTTCCCCATCAGTAAGATGGGAGCAGCTCTGAGTACCTACACGTCACAGGATTACTGTGAGGATTGTATGAGTTAACACAGAAGGGCCTTAGAACAGGCAAGGCATACTCAATAAACGGCAAATTTTTTTTTTTTTTTTTTTTTTTTTGCGGTACGCGGGCCTCTCACTGTTGTGGCCTCTCCCGTTGCGGAGCACAGGCTCCGGAAGCGCGGGCTCAGCGGCCATGGCTCACGGGCCCAGCCGCTCCGCGGCATGTGGGATCTTCCCGGACCGGGGCACGAACCCGTGTCCCCTGCATCGGCAGGCGGACTCTCAACCACTGCGCCACCAGGGAAGCCCAACAGCAAATATTTTTAAAGGGAATTTTAAAGGGATTGTTTCCCCAAAGAGGAAGCATTTGGAGTGAATCCTTGTTGTCATAAGAGAGGAACGTTCCCCATACCTGCCTGGTAGAAGGTTCAGGCCTGAGGCCTCCTTACAAATCCCGAGTCCTGTCACACCCCAGACCTACCAGGTCAGAGACTGGGGGTGGGAAGCTGGTATTTTTAACAAGAACCCCAGGGGGTTGCTTGGATCAGGCAAGCCTGGGAATCCCAGGGACTGAGTATCATGCCTTTTCTTGTGGTCTTTTTTGGTAAAACACCTTCCACCCACCTGTCGGCATGTCCTTGGAAGGAAAACCAACTTTCTCTTTTTCCCAATTAGTAATAATATTTAGCTGGTATTAAAGGCTCACTAGTGCCAGGTGCTTTGCTAAATTAATTCCAACTACCAACAGCCCTCTGAGGCAGGTCCCCTCTTTAGCCTTTAGCTCCATTTTATAGAGGTGGAAACTGAGGCCAAGGAAGTTAATAACTTGCCCAAGATCACAGAGCTGGAACGGCAGAGCCAGGACTGTCTTCACCACATGGTATGGCCTGTACAAGCAGCCCCAGTGCCCTGGGGAAGTGCCTAGATTCTCCGGCCCAGGGCAGGTCTCTCAGGAACTGGACAGCCTGCAGTCTTTTCCAGGCAGCTTCACAGAGCTAGGGGCCAGGGTTCCAGTCCCAGGCCCCAGGCCCTTGCCCTCATCAGGTCCACACAGCCACATTGAATCTCAATCTCAGTGGTTCCTTTACCCGACTCCCCTCCGCCACCTGGCCTGGGGCAAAAGAGGGCGCTCCAGAGCCAGGGAGAGTGCAGGCTTTGAGGCCCTGAGGAATGATCTCATCCCCCACCCCACCCATAATCTCCCGTTGCTCCCTCATCTGCACCTTTTTCCAGGCCCATCATGTCACTAGCATTTCTCTGGAAATGCCGTGTCTTTGATCAAGCTCTTTCCCAGGCCAGGCACATCCTTTCCCAATTTTAGGCTTCCATGTTGAGAGGGTGGCCTCCTCCGGGAAGCCCTCTCTGACTGCCTCCTCTGGGTTAGCGGACTCCTTGGTGCCCCCATCGCCCTCCAGGGGATGACTGCCTTAAACACTAATGAGGTTGTGTCCTAAAGGTCTGTCTCCAGGTACTCTGAGCTAGGGTGCGGGATGTTAGGGGAGGGGAGACAGAGGACAGGTGTCGCTGACCTCCTTCTGGGTTAGGTGGGGGAAGAGGAAAAAGGCAGGTCTCCCTCTGCCCGGCCTCTTCCACTGACCATGACCCTCGGGCCCTCAATCAGTATCTCCTGTTGGGCAACCACAGGCAGGATTGGCTGGGGCTGTCTGGAGGTGAGGAGGGCAGGGCTGTTTGCTTTCCCCTGGGCACCTTTGGCCAGCCCCGCCCTCTGTCTGCCCCACCCCGACCCCCACCCCAGCTCTTAGGACCTGGGGCTTAGAACAGGGAGGGATACTTCTTGAAGGTGTGAAGTAACATCTTGGTCCCAGTTTTCTCCGGCTGGTCCCAAGCCTCCTAGCAGCCCTGCCCCATCCTCCCGGCAAGGAGGCCTCAAGGCAAAATGCGGTGGGTGCAAGATGAGGCTGATGGAGTTACTGGCCCATCACCCCCACCCAAAGATGGGAGACTGAGGCTGCCAGAGCCTGGTCAAACCAGAGCTGAAGCCTTGTGTCCCCACTGGGGCAGGATGGGATCTGGCCTCCTCCTTCCCGACTCCCTCAGGCCCTCCACCGTCAAAGCGGGGGAGGGCTCTGGGGTTGGGGGAGGAGAATGGGGAGGGTCACCCAGACGTGGGGGGGCTGGGCCCTGGAGCCAGGGATACTTCCTGCGGACACTGGACTCCCACATTCCTGGCCATTCCGAAGACTCAGTCCTCCTCCCTTCTCGCCCTCCCGGGCATGGGGGGAGGGCAGTGCCTGGGTCTGAGCTGGCTGCTGGTAGCGGGGACCCTGCACGGAGGGACTGAGGTTCCGACTAGAGGGGCTGCCCGACAGGCCTGTCCAAGGCACCGCCCTGGGGGTCCTTCTGATTCTCATAAACAGGAAGTCCCCCCCCGGCCCCCCTGTCAACAGGCCCCTGTGTATGCAGACGCTGGACTCTGGAGGCCCAGCAGCCCTTGACCTCTCCGGCTGCTTCCTGTTAGCCGGGCCAGAGGAGAGAGAGGCAGACAGAAATGGCCTGAGGGAGTGTGAGAGCAGAAGAGAAAAGCGCTTAGAGGCTGAAAGGAAGGAGGCCAGAACAAGCCCGGCACATAGTAGGTGCTCAATAAATCATCCGGCCTGAGGTCGGATAAGGAGGAGAGGGGCTGCTCTGGGAGAGCAACACAGCTGGGGGAAAGAGGGGCTGGAGGTTCCCACCCCGCGCTCACTGAGGCCCAGCACACAGTAGGTGCTCAGTAAATATTTGAGACGGATGTTTAGGATAGGCATAGGATAGGCGAGGAAGGCGAGTCCTTGGGAGAACAGCACTGGTGGGGGGCAGGGAATGGGCTCCCCCGGCCTGGCTGCTCCCTGTGGGTGGACAGCCCCTAAGAATCAGCTTCCCATTGTCCCTGTCTGGCCCCCACCCCACCTCACGGCGGCTGGGCCAGGCCACTGTCTCAAGGCCCTTTATTTTTAAAATCCCTGCGGTGTTCCCACCCCAAACCTAAGGAGCAGTGCCAGCCACAGATCCGCCTGCGGCCTGGGCTCAGGGCCCAGAGGCGCCGGGGGTGGGGCATCCGGCCACCCCACAGCTGCCGCCGATGCAATTCTGGGAGGGCTACTAGGCTGACCAGCCTGCCTGCGCAGGGGTAAGGAGGCCCCTGGCACAACCCCCGCTCTGGGCCCAAGGTGTTAGCCCAGAGGCCTGCTACAGGAGCAACCAGATATGTATGTCGCATCCAGTGTCTTATTCGTCTGTAAAATGAATCTTTCCAGAAGATTCGCTTTACAGAATCTTTCCCCACGTCCCACCAAACAAATACATGCACAGCACCTACAGTGTGTAAGGAGGGTGGCATGGGCTCGACTACATGGGGGTGACAGGTGGGGCCTGAGGAGGATGCAGGCGGTGCAATTGTGGGGACAGTTCTGGAAAGAGCCCCCCGACCGGCTCCATTCCTTCCAGGCTCTGTGACCTTAGGCAAATCGTTTGGCCACTCTGAGCCTCGGGCTCCTCCCCTGTAAGATGGGACAATAATAGCTACCACGGAAGGCTGTGGTCCATCTCCAGGCACAGCAGTGAACAAAGAGCCTAATGTCCTGGGGGAAGATGATCCCCCATATGAACAAGGTCACGGCAGTCGCGAAAGACACGGAGTGGAAGGGAGGGTGCTGGTGGGGTGAGGGGTCGGGGAGAAGTTAATTTGGATGGGTTGTCTGATAGGCTTCTGAGGAGGTGACACTTGAGCTGAGAGGGAGACAGCCTTTCACTCACCTGGGAGAAGAGTGATCTGGGCAGAAGGAACAGCAGTGCAAAGGCCCTGAGGCAGGGGAGCGGGGGTGACCTGACATAATGAGTATGGAAGGACTTTGTAAACTCTCAAGGGCTGTGCACTTGGAAGGAGGGGTTATTATTGTTATTGTCACTATGTCAAGTTTGGGGAGGAGACAGGAATGTCAGGCAGACACATGCCACAGCTGAGAGCTGCCCCTGCCTCCCTTCCTGTTCAAGTACTCAACCTAGAGAATGCCCAGCTGGCAGGCCAGCAGACGTGCCTGCGTCCTTGAACTGCAAATGGCATTCACTCTGGCCAAACTCCTTTTCTCCTTTGATCCTCCCAGTAGCTATGACGTAGGGCTGGCAAGGCTTATTAGCGTCATATCCATTTGATGGATGGGGAAACTGAGGCACGGGGTGGACACAGGATGGTGGCAGTGGCTTGCTGAGATCACCTAGCTCACTAATGGTGAAGCTTAGCCACATGCTCAAGTAGCCGGTTCTCAGGCCAGGCTATCCCCCTGCCTCGCCCCGGCATCTGGCCCAGCACCCACAAACCAGCACACAGCCTCCACCAGGAGGTGCCAGCCACCCCCCGGCCTCCAGCCCGAGAAGAATGCGGCCTGAGCCTCCCCGTGGGAGCTCTGGCCAGCAGGCCTTGGCAGAAGAGAGGCCGGCTGAGTCAACAAGAGGCTGGCAGGGGCTCAAGCTGCCCACCGAGGTGGAGTCAGAGACCTAGAGGGGGCTGCCCACCCCCCACCCCTCACTCTCCATGAGACCCTACCTCCTGCTTGCCTGAGTGGCTGCCAGCCCAGTTAACCCCTGCAGGCCTGACAGGGGAATGGCCTGGTGAGTATCAAACAGTCAATCGCCCTGCAGAAAAGTGCTGTGGGACCTCAGGTAGGTCACTTCACCTCTCTGGGCCAGTTTCCTCACCTGTGAGATCCACTACTTACCCATGAGGATGGTGTCAGAGTCTTTATGAATTAATAAAGGTTACTCTGCACATAAAACTGTACAAGCCATTGCGTCTCCCCTCTGCGAGCTGGGGTGCAAATTCCTGCGTCCAGAGGCAATGGCTGTGCCCTGTTGCCAGGTGCCGAGGAGTTACTTAATGAGTGCTTGCTGTGACGTGACAGTTCAGTTCAGGAAACAACTCAGAAAAGTACAAGGAGCCTGAACATCTGCAATCATTATGATACACACCCCCAACCTGTGTTTGTAAAGCTTCTTTTCCAGCCATCTTCTTTGATTGCAGCATTATTATTCCCATTTTACAGATGCGAAAACTGAGGCACAGGGAGGGTAAGGAACTTACCCAAGATCTACTAGTCGGAGCCAGCTCTTCTGATTCCTGGGCAGACATTTGGAAGGGCAAACATTGGGGAGGGCCCCAGGAGGTGGAGGGAGGAGCAGTGAGCAGAGGTTACGGGGAGTTGACTTCTGCTCCATTTCAGGGAGAAATTCTTGACCAGCAGAGCTGTTCTCTTGGAATGAGCTCCCAGTCACCAAAGCGGTGTAAGTTGGGGCGACATCCATCAGTCAGGGAGGCTTCTGAGCAATCCCGGCCCCAGGAAGATGTGTGTGCAACACGCGGGGTTCCTCCCCACAGCCTCACACTGCGAGGACAGGGTCCCTTCGTGGTCTCAGAGCCTTTGCCCTCAAGGCAGCAGGGCAGTGTGAACACCACAGACTGAGGTTTGAATCCAGTGGGACCACTTCCGAGCTGCAAGAGGTTGAAGAAGTAACTTTACCTCCTTGGCCTCGGTTTCCTTATCTGTATAATGGTGTTGTGAGGATTAGGGCCAATGCAAGTAAAGCACCCAGCCCAGAGCTCAAGCTCGCGTCTGGCACTTAGGAGGTGCTTAATTACTGCTCCCCTCACTTCAGCTCATCCTCCTCTTACCATATGTCCAGGAAAGGGGGGAGGAAACCAGGAGCTAAGAAGCTGTGTGGGAAGGGGGATCATCGGAAGAACCCAGGACTCAGAGCCGGGAGTACCGGGTTCGACTCCCAGCTCTACAGACAACAGGCAGGGGCCGTGGGCCGGTGGGAAGGGCTTTCCCTCCTCTGTTTCTGCGTCCACCACACAAAGGAGATCATGTATGTAAAAGCCCTGCATCCACCAAAGTGGGCTGGCTTTTGTTAGAAGAAAACAGACAGACCCATGCATCCAGGAATAAGCCCATGGTTGTGGGGCTGAGGAAGGAGCCCCACCGGCCCTAGGCAGGACCAGGTGAAGCCCCAAGGGCTGGGATAGGCTGGGGGCATCAATGCTAGCGATGGCCAGGACAAGGCAGGGCTGGCCTCCAGCCCACAGGCCTATCTCTCAGGCCAGGCTGGTCAGCAGAGAATAGGCCATTGTTTCTGCTCCTCAAACACTTTTCCTGTCCCCCCCCCTTGCCCCTGCTCTCTCCACACCGGCCCCTCCTCATGTTGAGAACAAAGATCTCCTGGAGGACCCGCCAACTCGTGCAACACTGTCCTTCCATCCAGGCCCCTGGCCACCTGGCCCAGGTCTGAAGAAGCCAGCCTCATCATCCCTGAGATGGCAGGGTCACCAGGCCCTGGCCCTTCTGCTGTCCCTCCCCACCCTCTGCAGCTACAGGCATCTCAGACCCCCACTCCCCGCCCCCCATCCATCCGACTGTCCTCCTCAGGGGCGGGGCTGGAGGAACTGACCCCACATCCTTCCTCAGCCCCCCTCCAACTTCTTGTCCTGTTCTCCAGGAGAAAGGGAGCCTGAGGGGCCGGCAGGGCAGGGGGGGCTTCCCTTCCCCCATTTCCCTGTGGAGCAGTGAATAAGGAACCAGAGCTGCGTTGGCCTGGAAGGCTCCGGCTGAGAAAACTCTTCCACGCGGCCAGCCCTCTTTCCAGAGCCTGGAATTCCAGAGGCGTTTCCGGCCCTGACAGCTGCCTGCTTCTGGGAGCCACGCTCTCCCTGTGGGCCTCACAGTCCCACCCTCTAAAATACCCTTGGGATTAACTCCCATCCTGACCCTACTGCTCCCAAGAACCCACTGACACCCGGGCATCACCTCAAGAAACAGCCAAGCGGGGACAGCCAGGGACTAATCTATCATCACCCAGCCCCCAGGCCACCCGCCAGCCCCAGGCCAGGCCCTGATGCCCCAGCAACTCAGTCATCACTCCAGCTGACACCCCATGGCGCACACACCCACATCAGACACACACATTCAGTGTACCCAGCCTGGCTCTCACACCTTCCGGTTCGCACAGCTTCACATGTCTGTGTAGAGCCTGGTCCCACCTCCTCCAGGCAGCCCTCCTGGAAGCCCTGCCAAGTCCGTGCTCTGTCTGAACCTTAACTCTCTGTGAGCCTGTCTGCTTCAACCTGTTAGGCTGGGAGCTGGCACACAGTAGGTACTCAACACATGCCCATTCACACTGAAGGCAGCCATGGGGTGTGGGGCGGCCAAGGACTCCAGCTCCACTGCTGACTCGCTGTGTAGCCCCGGCAAGGGCTACACTCTCTGGGCCTCAGTGTTCTCCGAAGCCCACTGAGGCCCTGAAACTTCCACCAATTGTTGACTCTTGGGGATCTGGGGTAGGCGGAAGGAACTAGGAAGGAAGGGCTGAAGGTTCCTTCCAGGAAAGTCTCTGTCCCCTGGCTCCCCTCAGAGCACGTTCCTGTCCTCAAGGTCAACCAGGGAAAAAAACTTGGGGCCAGGTTGCCGCAGGCCTCTGCTAATGAGAAACCCCAGTAAGGATCCCAAGGCACCTCAGGGTCTGTGACACCGGAGGGCAGCCATTGCTGGGGAAAGGGCAGGGGCCCAGACTAGCCCACACCACAGAGGGCCAGGCACAGCATTCAGGGCCTCTCTCCCATCCTCCACAGTAGACCCTCCCCAGCTTATCTTCTCCCCACCCGAGACCGGCTTTCTCCCCAGCTCCACCTGTGGGCAATCTTACCCGAAGACACAAGGCCCAGTTCAAATGCCACCTCCTCCAGGAAGCCTCCCTGGACTTCCTCAATCAGTCCTCTGCCTCCCTGGCCCCTTCTACCACTGTTTTGGCCTTTCAGCCCTACCAGTTCCTGGCCTCTGTCTTCCTCACCACATCAGACAAATCTCTGAGAGCAGAGACTGCATTCCTTACTCACCACTGCCTCCTCACAGGGTACCCAGCCCAGGGTCTGGCCCACAGCAGGCGCTTACTTAATATGTGTTAAGTGAAATCGCCTCCTGGGAAAGGAAAGTCCTAACAATAGTAATAATAATAGCTACCCTTCATTGACCATCGCCTCCTGGGAAAGGAAAGTCCTAACAATAATAATAATAATAGCTACCCTTCATTGACCATCACCTACAGGACAGGTAGTGAATTTTATGGCTCATCACAGGGCCCAGGCGAGGTCACTCAGCTGGTGAGAGGCAAAGCCAGGATTTGAACTCGGGTTGGTCTGACTTGGAAATGCATGCTGGGTGATAGAAGTGAGAGCATGGGGTAGCCCCCTTCGCCCCACTGCTAGTCTCCCCAAGCTGGGGAACTAGCCTGCAGTACAAATCACTTGGAGAACCCAATGCTGCCCCCTTCCCTGCAATGCCCAGGTGTGTCTGAGCCCCTGCCGGGCGTCCAGCCCATGGAGAGTGTCCCTGGAGTGGTCCCAGCAGGAGGACACCTGCCCTCAAGGTGGTTGCAGTCCAGTTGTGGTGAAAAGAACCCCCTTCCTGTGCTGGCTGTGACCATTTGTTCCCCAAATGCGCCAGGAGCACAGACATCGCTGTCTCATTGGAGAGCTAGCTCACAGAGTAACCGATGCCAACATGGAGGAGGGACCAGGAGCAGGAGAGAGGCTCACTGTGGAGGAGGGCCTCCAGGAGGAGGTGACATTGCAAAGAAGCCTTCAAAGATGTTTTGCCTGAGGGCAACCCATTGATGAATGTGAGTGAGGTGTGTGCCTGAGAAAGATGAAGACATGCTCAGAAAGTCATGTTGGTCAGCAGAGGCCAGGTATGAGTTGATGTAAGATCGTGAACAGGGAATGAGTGGGTGGAGGGACCCATGTAGGTACAGGCGGGCGGGTAGATGGCTGTGGGTGTGGGCAGTGGAACAAGGGTTGCTGGATGGATAGAGTGGGGGGGATATATGGGTGGGTAAATGGATAGGGGCGGAAGGAGGCATGGGTGGGGAGGTGGATGGATGGGTGGGGGATAGCTAGATAACGGATAGGGCTGTAGGCAGTGGGTCAACTGAGGTGTAGTGGGTAGTAGGATGGCGTAGTGGATGGGTAGTAGGTTAACAGATGGATGGGTAAATTGGTGGGTAAATGGATGTGTAGAAGGGTGGGTAGATGGATGGATAGGAGTGTGGGTGGTGGGTGGGTAGATGGGTAGTGGACACTCAGAAGACAGAAGACTGGGGGAATTTTCTGGTGGTCCAGTGGTTAGGACTCTGCACTTCCACTGCAGGGGGCATGGGTTCGATCCCTGGTCCAGGAAATAAGATCCCACATGTCTCGCGGCATCACCAAAAAAGAAGAGGAAAAAAAAAAGACAAAGGACTGAGAAGAGCAATCAGTGGGTCATCGAACAGATGCATAAGCTGACCAAAAGCCGAGCCAGACTTTGGGATGGAAACGATGCATCCTCCTCGGGAGGGACTGGGATGGGGGCTGATAGATGTGGCCAACTCACTCAGCTCAAGGCTCCCACTCCAAACCTCACTGGAGCCTGGTGGGCAGCCACTGGCATTCCTAG
Source organism: Aethalodelphis obliquidens (assembly GCF_003676395.1). Lineage (NCBI taxonomy): Eukaryota > Metazoa > Chordata > Mammalia > Artiodactyla > Delphinidae > Aethalodelphis > Aethalodelphis obliquidens. Next base: position 54,441,043 of record NW_020837952.1, read on the forward strand.
GTCCCCAAGAGGGAAGTGACCCCTTTAGCTGTGCCCTGCCCCCTCCACCCTAGCTCCATAAAGGACTCCCTGCCCAGAAACTGCCTCCTTTCCATAAGCCCCAGGCCTCAGCCCACCCAGTCTGCAGGGTGAGCTGAGGCAGCAGCTGAGCTCTGTGATTATGGCTCAAGGGGCCTGGTTCCTCAGCACACAGGAAGAGAGGGGGCCGCCTGAACTCCAGGCAGCCAGTCCCACCTAGCGGCTCCCAGTCCCCAGCTGGGAGGCATTTGTTCTGCATTCTGCACGCTGATTACAGCTCTGCCAGGGTTAACCCCTGCGCTCCTGGGCACAGTCCCTTGACAAGGGAAGGAAGGGGATCACAGGAAATTGGGAGGGGAGAAAACCATGGGAAATGGGGACTGCTCATCCCTGCATCTTTCACAAGGATGCCCAGACCCCTCCCTTTCTCTCATTTTCCGGAAGGAAAAACTGAGCTGGATCCTTAAATCAGGAGTGAAGCCAAGAACAGGAATGCAGCCTATATAGAGAAGTACTGTACTTCTATCTGGAGAGAGGCTTAGAATGAGGGGAGAGCGCCTCTCAGTCTCAGTTTACCCATCTGTAAAATGGGGCAACGAATTTCTAACTCACAGGTTGCCTCACAGAGAGCTAGCAGAGACAAAGTGACCGGCACATAGTAGGAAGGTTCTCAACCACTGGTTGTTCCTTGCCTGCCCCTGAGCCCGGAGCTAAAGCAGATAGAGAGCATGTACGGCAGGTTGTAACTCTCTCCATTAACACTGCTCTCTCGGCCATATCTCTGGGGCTCTCAGCAAGTAGTAAATTCCCACGAGCAGCAAATTTCCACGCTGGTATTATACCCATTTTACAGACAAGAAACTTGAGGTTCAGAGAGGCCAAGTGCCTTACCCGTGGTCTCAGGGCCTCTGACATCACACCAAACTTTGCCAGCTGCTCCGGGGGTCTTCTGACTAGATGTGTAATTTATTGTCTAACCAGGTCACCTTTGAGAGTGAAAGGAAGTGATATTAATAATTACGCTGGGACAGTAGGCATCATCTGGGACCGTCCTGGGCAAACCGGGAAGTATGGCCATCCTGCCACAGTTGGAGGCTTTGGGAAAGTCACTTTGCTTCTCTGCAAAATGGACATGATGGCAGTATTGCCCCTACAGGGATCTCATGAGGATTAAATGTGATGATGCATGTGAGGGACTACAGGGCCTAGTATGCATTAGATGCTCAATAAATGCTGCTTATTACTACTGCTGTTAAGGATGATAACCACAGAGCACTAGTCCCTGCCTCCGTCACTGTCCTTCACGGACGTTCTCGGCTCACAGCAAGAGCTTCCAAATTCACACTTGATCACACTGCTTGCTGGCTTGGTGAGGTGGGACACCTGGCCCAAGCTTAATCCCCCAACGCCTGGCCCAAGTCTCTCCCAGTCCTTGACTGTGCCCCCCATCTGGGCCTCTCAGGGGCAGCCCCCCTTCCCCAATGCTATTCAGTGCCTCTGAGATGTTCCAAATTTTCCCGGGGCAAAGCATCTTCAAGCCTGACCCCAGGGAAAGAGCTCTGACCGACTGGAGTCTCGGTGCTACTGCTGTGTGAGCAAGTGCTGGAATTCTCTACACCTCAGTTTTCCCATCTGTCCAGCTAGGGAAATAACCCCTCCCTTGGTGGCCAGCACGAGGATTCTGGGAGCCAATGAAAGGAGCACAGCGCTCTGAACCGCAAAAACATCCTCCTTCCACGTGTGTGTAAATATGGCTCCTCCTCCAGCCACACCTGCCTCCTCCATGCAGATCCTTAGCTTGTTCTATCTCTTGCCAGGTGTGTGTGCATTTCCACTGCCCTTCCCTCTGCCTGTGTGTCCTTTACAAGTTAACTCTGGTATCACCTCTTCTAGGACACCTTGCTGAGCCCCGCCCCTCTCCTGCAGGCTGTGTTAGGGGTCTCTTTGGGCGAGGACAGCCCCAGGTCTTCCTGCCTGTCCTCAGGGGCCTCACAGTCACAGGGGAGTATCAGAGGAGGTCAAGACAGCATGAGGCAGGGATCAGAGATCTATCTCCCCTCCTTGAGGACGGCACAGAGTGCTGTCCCTGGCTGATTCCCTGCCCCTCACGGGTGGAGTTGAGATTGCTCAATAAAGCTGTCGGAACCCATCTATCTGAGGCGCGACCTCATGTAATTGTTCAGCAAGATTCCTAGGTGCTGACACAGCAGAGGACACTTAACAACATAACATCTGATGCCTGCTGCTATTATGCCATTTTACAGATGGGAAAAGCAAGGCACAGAAAGGATAAGCAGTGACCAGAACAAAATAGGAAGCCAGGCTGTTGAGTTCCAAGGTCCACAGCCCTGACCACACAACACACCGCTCTACCAGTGGCCTGCACCCCAGTCTGGCTCATGTCTGTGTCCTGGTACCCGCGGGGGCCTGTACTGGAGCAAAAAGGAAAGCGGGGTTAGGAGTAAGGGTGGGTATCCCAGCTTGTAGAATTTAAGGTCTAAGCAGGACTCTGGCATTCAAGGCCTCTGAGATCCGGCTTCCCTGTTCCCCAAACTCCCGCAGGGAGCGGCTGAAGAGCCCAGCAGCGAGAGTTACCAGGTCAGGGCGTCCCAAGGCCACGCAGGGAGACGGTGGAAGAGGGCTTGGGATCCGAGGACCGAGTCACCTCGCCCCGGCAACCCGCACGTTCCCCGGCTCCCCCTGCCCCAGGCAGCAGGCAAAAGCCTGACCGGACGTCCCCGCCGCTCCCCCTCCAGCTTTCGCCGCCGCCGCTCGGGGCGGCGTGATCGGTGCCGGGGACGGGGGCCCGGCCCCGCCCGCAGACGGGAGGGGAGAGGCGGGAGGAGGGAGCGGGCCCACACCCCGCCCCCGCCCCCGGAGCCAGCCCGCGGAGCCCGCGGCCAGGGCGGCGCAGACCGGCCCAGCCACTCGCCCGGGCTGCGCGCCGGGACGCGCTGCCGACGCGTCCGCCCTTCGCCCCCAGCTCCTGCGGCTCGCGGAGAGAAGGTAACTGCGAGCTGGCCCGCGGGTCGTCGAGCCCGGGGTGGGCGTGGACACCGGCAGGGGGATCGCGGCGCCGCGAGGACTTGGCACCCTCCGCTAGGCTCAAGGAGCGGGGGAGGGGGGCCAGCCTGCCAACGTCGCCCCGGGTGACAACAGGCAGGCCCGGAGCGCTGGCCGCGGGAGCGGCAACGGGACGCTCCAAGTTTTCGGGTTGTTTTGCAATGTTCCCGGCGGGAAGAGTGGGGCAGAGAATTGGAAGGTAAAGCGGGCTGCGGGAGGAGGGGGCGAGTCGAGGGCAGTCTAGGCTCCTTCCTGCCCTGGGAAAGGAAGGGAAGGAACGGGGAGGGGGCTATGTGTCGGAATGTCTGGCCCCTTGTCGAGGCCGGCGCGGAGAGCGGGAAGTGGGGGGGACCAATGGGGAGATGGTCCAGGCACCCTGCCCCCTCCCCAACCGCCGCATTCCAGGCCGGAGCAGCGGATGAGGTCATCCCGTCCGGTTCCCCTCGGGCCAAGGCAGCCGGCTGCCCCCTTACCGGCGGAGCGACCCTCCGCATTCTAACCCCGTACCTCCCAGAGGGAGTGTTTTCTGGCCAAAATCTTTCCCGGGACTTCCAATCCCGACTGTCCTCGAGACTGTTCTATTCTTGCCGAGACAGGCAAGACTCGAGAAGTTTGAAGCCCATTTTCTGGATCGGGAAACTGAGGCTCAGATTGGTGAAAGGACTGGCCCGGAAGCCACAGCCGCACGAAACGCGGCGCAGGGACTGGAACCGAGGACTTGGGGAGACCCTGCCGGAAGCCAGTCAGCCTCGCCGAGCCAAAGGCTGATTCGGCTCTAACTTGGGGTGTCTGGGCAAGAAGCGTCTCCCTCTCTTCCTCCTTCCTCCCCTGTGGCCCAAGGTGCTCCCTCCTACTACTATCCCCCTTGACGTCCTGAGAACGGGGTCTCCGCTGCCACTGTGGACAGCTTGCTACGCTCTTTCTGGCCTCAGTTTCCGCGTCTTGAAGTGGCTGGACTCTGAGAACCAGAAGAAGGCAGCCCGCAGGGAGTTAACCCCTTGTTCCAGAGGCCAGAGCAGCCCCAACAGAGACAGGGTCCCGCTGCGTATTGGCAGGGGTGGTGTTACCCAGGGGGACACTTGCGAGAGGGGGGCTATATGCAGGGAGTGGCCTCCAGGATGAGAGGTAGTGCCCGCTAGGGGCCTGCGGGTGACCCCCAGGTGAGCGCTAGGGTGCCGCGGCCCCCACACCCGCCTCAGCCTTGCCTCTCCCCCTCCCCCCACCTTGGTTCCTCCAACCACAGGTGCCTCCACAGCGGCCCCTGCTGGCCTTCCCTAACGCATGGTCCCTGCTTCCGGCCCCAAATCTTGTCCTCGTGGTCACCACTGCTATTGAGCAAGCACCTACCAAGTACCCAGGCCTGACTGTCCTCTGTAGGGTAAACATGGGACACTGAGGCTGCACGGTGACCACTCTAGCCCAGGTCACAGACACCGAATCTGCAGAGCTGAGTCTCCTGCCTCCCAGGCCTGCCCTTCTGTACTCAGCGGCTGGGCATCTGCCCGGACCCCAACAACTCTTCCCCACACCCCTGGAATCTTCGCCCACTCCCCTGGCATTTACTGTTGATGTTGGTCGACTCCTGTGGAGGTTCCCAGACACACCACTTTTTTTTGTTCTCTGACTTGGGGCAAGTCAGTTCCCTTTCTGTGCCTCATTTTTTCCATCTGTAAAATGGGTATTTGTGAGCATTAGCAGGTAGTATTCCTGGACAGGTGAGGGGAGATAGGCCATGTTCCTGGACAGCCGGAGCCCTGCTTACTCCAGGGCCAGGTGGGGCACCCCTAACCACCAGCAATACCCAGTGGTCAGAGTCAAGTGCCAAGCGGGCTGCCATCAAGGGTCCCCAGAATGAGAGATGTTAGTGTCAGAATGTTGGCTTTGAAACCCAGCCCTGCTTCAGGAGCCAAGGGTTTAATTGACAGCATCTTCCACTCTTAAAACTCTCCTGCGAGAGGACCAGCTTCGATGCAGTTCTTGTTTTCCACGTGGGAAAACAGGTCCCCAGTAGCAGTGCCCTGCCCTCGGCTCCACAATGCCGCAGGTCTCTCTACAGCAGTGGGTGGGGTAGAGATCTTTTGGAGGTGCCCAGAGACATTTGGGAGGTGGGGGCATCACAAGATTGGGGCAGAAGCTGGTCTCACAAGTCAAAGTGGCCATGGGTGTTGGGTGGGGGCTGGAGCCCCTTTTGCTGAGAAAGGAGGGGCTGCTTCTAGAAGCCAGGGAATTGGGGGCTGGGGAGAGGTGGGTGTGGCCCCATGGCAGACACAGTGACCCCTCTTCATGACATTTCAGGATGACACCCTCCCCCCCTCCTCCAGAGATTTAATCCTCATCTCAGCAGAGCAGGGAAACCTGGCCCATGGCAGGTACCTGCCATGTGACCTTGGCCAAGTTCCTTCTCTCCAAGCCGTGGCTCTTCCTGTAAAATGGGCTAACCCTCCAGCTTTTCGGGGCTGTTGGAGAACCAGATGACATCATGCAGTGGCTGGCCAAATGCAGAGCGCTTCATAACTTCAGCAAACATTCCACAAGGACTTCTTGGTGCCTGGGGTGCCAGGGAAAGGGATGATTCAGAACCGCCCCCCAGGGGGGAGGAGTTAGGGTTGGGAGAGGATCAGATGGTGGGAAGGGAAGAGAATGTAGTCAGAAAACAAAGCAAGCTTTGTTTTATTGCCTCCTTTGTTTTTATCTTGTTATTTAACCTATTTTGAATTTCAAATAACATTTGAAGGGCAGAATTGAGGTTTTTATGCTTGGAGGTGGCAGCAAAAAATTTTTTTTTAAGTTGACACTCAGATCTAGGTGTTCTTGTTAAGAATCATTATCAACGTTTATCAGCTCAGGTGCCAGGCCTGTGGAGGTAAATGACTTGCCCAAGGTCACACTGTGAGGCCACTGAATCCTCCACCTACCCTCACTCGGAAGGTGACAAGGGGTGAACCTTTGGCATGAACGTATCACAAAGAACTCCTGTGATTAAACTGGTATTGATTTGGCACTTGGCCACCTGCAGAGCCCAAGCTGAGTGCTGGGACGGAGGGAGGAGGGAAAATCCAGGCAGTGGCCCCAGCCTCAGAGTGTGTTGTGATCTGGAGAGACAAGACTGGGCTCCACGGGCCAGTAAAGGCTGCGTGAGTCAAAGGCTCTGAGTTGACGTCTCTACCGGCTCTTTTTTTTTTTTTTTTTTGCGGTACGCGGGCCTCTCACTGTTGTGGCCTCTCCCATTGCGGAGCACAGGCTCAGCGGCCGTGGCTCACGCGCCCAGCCACTCCATGGCATGTGGGATCTTCCCGGACCGGGGCACGAACCCGTGTCCCCTGCATCGGCAGGCAGACTCTCAACCACTGCGCCACCAGGGAAGGTAGAGGGGAAGCCCTCTACCAGCTCTCTTGATGTGACCTTGAGCAAGCTTGGCCTCTCTGGGCCACAGGAAAACCAAATGTGGGAACATAGGCTCATAGGTGTCCTCCAGCGTACACTTTCTATGATACTAGAAGGGGTAGCGTCGGACCAGGAGAAGCTTAGGGAAGACTGGGACTGGGGAAGAAAGTGGGGGAGAGATCAGGAGGGCAGGGAGTAGGCAAGAAATAGCTTTTGGCACCAGCTTTTTCCAAAACTTGTTCCCTGGTGACAAGGCTTTTGTCAAAACTATGATAATGTTCTTTTCTGCGGGCCTTCTCAGAGCCTTGAATATGCTCAGGCATGTAGTAGGCATCTGGAAAAACCACTTTTGACCACAGGATCCTTTTTCCAGGAAGCATCTAGAAGGCGAAGGGTTCTGCTGTTTACACAGCAGTTCACAAAACCTTCATTGGGCACCTCCTCCCTCCTGGCCTTGCTGGAAGACAATTTAACCCAACAAGAAGGGAGGTGACTTACTCAACCCACCAGCAGGAGGCCCTTGGAGTTCAAGGGCTCTGGGGTTGGGAGCCCTGCTTCACCATTGCCTACTGTGTGGCGTCGGGCAAGTCCCTTCACTTCTTTGTGCCTCAGTTTCTCCTCTCTCTATAGAGCCTCCCTCAGGGCTGTTGTCTGGGTTAAATGAGTGATGAACTTAAGCCATTGGCACTCAGTAGGTGCTTCATCAGTGGGCGCCGTATAACGACCACTCATACTTTTTACCTACACACAGGTTAAGTGTGCAGCTCGATGAATTTTTTGTGCCCCCTCCCAGTCTATACCTGTTCAAAGGCAACCACAATTCTGATTTCTATCACATTGTTTTGTTTTGCCTGTTCTTAAATTTTCTGTACGTGGAAATATGCGATGTGTCCTCCTTTGTGTGTCTGTCTGCTCAGCATTTTCTCCGTGTTCCCCATCATTTGTTCTTTTTTTTTACTTTTTGCTCACACCACGAAGCATTCGGGGATCTTAGCTCCCCAACCAGGGAGGGAACCTGCACTTCCTGCAGTGGAAGCGCCGAGTCTTAACCACTGGACCACCAGGGAGTCCCCATTTGTTCTCTTTAGCTGTTATTATTTGGACCCAGGATGCCCCCAGGCCTACCACTACTTTTCTTTCTTTTAGGTCTCCACCCCTGGGCAGGAGGGGGCTGTCCGCATTTCTGTGTTCTTGGACAGAACACCTACAGCTGCTTCCACAGGGCTAGGAGCCAGGCCTCAGGGACAGACAAGCCATGGACTTCCCATAGCCTCAGCATTTGGGGGCAGCACCTTAGGAGAGCAGGGGCGCAGGCTCCATCCGCCCCCTTTCACCGAGAAGGAGGGAGCTGAGAAGCGGACCCTTAGCCCAGCCCAGCGCCCTCCCCAGGCCCCCCCGTGGGCATGGACCAGCAGCTGTGAACAGCCAGAGCCGATGCCGGGCCCCCAGGGGGCCGGAGGAGCCCCGGCCATGAACCTGGGCAAGCTCTCACCCGTGGGCTGGGTGTCCAGCTCGCAGGGGAAGAGGCGGCTGACTGCGGACATGATCAGCCCCCCGCTTGGGGACTTCCGCCACACCATGCATGTGGGCCGTGGCGGGGACGTCTTCGGCGACACCTCCTTCCTCAGCAACCACGGTGGCAGCTCACGGGGCACCCACCGCTCGCCCCGCAGCTTCCTGGCCAAGAAGCTGCAGCTGGTGCGGAGGGTAGGGGCGCCGCCCCGGAGGATGGCTTCCCCACCTGCGCCTTCACCTGCTCCACCCGCCATCTCCCCCATCATCAAGAACGCCATCTCCCTGCCTCAGCTCAACCAGGCCGCCTACGACAGCCTCGTGGTGGGCAAGCTCAGCTTCGACCGCAGCCCTGCCACCTCCACAGATGGCCACTCCAGTTACGGTGAGGGCCTGGGCTATCTGCCTATTTTCCAGAGGCTGAATCCCAGGGGGTTTGATGGTTCAGGAAAGACTCCAAGTGAGCTCTTTTCCCCACGGCATTTCAGTCTCCGTGGAGGTCAGGCCCAAACCCCAAATCATGGATGGAGCGGGTGTGGGGGGGGTCACAGGGTGGGAACCTGCTCACTCCCCAAAACACTGAGGTTAAGAGGTGAGGAGATGGGGTTTGAGTTCTACCTGCCCCTGAGCTGCCCCACCCCACACCCAGGCTCTTGGCCTGGCTGCCCACTTCAATGGAAGCAGCTCCCTTGTGTCAGAATGATATAGTGGAGAGGCAGAGAGCCAGGGCTCTGGATTCAAATTCTGGTTCTGCCTGATTCCCAGTGATCCAACTGACTTCTGTTAAGTCAAGTCCTGGCCTGTATAATGGGCTCCTCAGGGTCACTCTAAGATTCAGTGAGATGATACACATATTCAGTGTGGCCCAGAATCTGGCACATGGTAGGTGCTCAGGACACAGGAGCTGTCGCTGTGTCGTTATGTGAACAAAGGTTCCTGTAACTTGGCAAATTTGGAAAACCACTTGCGTGGACAGAAGCCAGAGGCCCTTCCTGCCGGGGTGGGGAGTGGCAGGTGTAACCTTGGCTCCCCCTCTGGACAGCTCACCTGGGAACCGGGGCCCCTGCTGCCACCTGGTGGCCATTTCCTGCCCTGCAGTTTTGCCCCAGCACCGGAGGCTTCCTCCGGTGCTCCGTCTCCAGGGGTGATGCTTAGAAACGGCTGGTCCACAGTCCCACCACTATATCTCAGTCCTGGTAGTCCTGGAGCCAGGGGCTGGGACATAGGACCTTTGGAGGGCCTTTGCCTGTCCTCTGGGTCTTGATTTCTATGTAGTCAGACTCTGGGTACTGGTTCCATCCCTGTGCCCACAAACCAGCCCGTATGCTATAGGTTCATGGCAGGGAACCAGGGGTCATACAAGTTCTCAGCTGGGACTGAGAGTCAGGAGATTTGAGCTCCAGGCTTGGCTTCAGCCCATCAAACTCTGTGGCCCTGAGCTAGCCCTTCCCCTCGTCCCAAACTAAGCCTCACTTTCTTCATCTGCAAAATGGGAATGAGGATTATGTAAATTTCCAGGGTTGACAGGAGGATCACACAAGAGACCACGGGGCTCACTGTATTGGAAGACGGGGAAAACTGAGGCCAGATGGGGGAGTGGCTTGCCAAAGGCCACAGAGCAAGCTGGAGTTGGTCCTGGCTTCCCCCCCCCCCCAGTTCCTGGTTAGGGACCCCAGCTATGACCCTGGTCCCTATTTCTCTTCTAGGCCTGGACTCCGGGTTCTGCACCATCTCTCGCCTGCCTCGCCCAGAAAAGCCTCGTGACCGAGACCGTGATAGCTCCTTCCCCTCTGAGCCTGAGCTTCGCCGCTCTGACTCCCTCCTGTCCTTCCGCCTGGACCTCGACCTTGGGCCCTCTCTCCTCAGTGAGCTGCTGGGGGTCATGAGCCTCTCAGAAGGCTCTGCAGCCGAGACCCCAGCCCCAGCCCCTGCTGCAAATGCCCCAGCCCCTGTTGCAAACCCCCCGACCCCTGCCTCAAGCCCCCCACCCCGTGGACAGTGCCCCAATGGGGTAACCCTGGGGTTGGGCCCGACGGCCGAGGCGAGGGCCAGCCCAGTAGGGGAGCGTCCCTGTGCGCCTGCTGGCGTGGGCCCCGGCAGGCACTGGGGAGCAGGCCGTGGTGGCAGCCAAAGCAGCTGCCACTACGCTGAGATGGGTGCTCGGCGCGAGCTGGTCGAGGCGCTGCCCCAGGCTCGGGCCTCTTGGGAGAGCCTGGACGAAGGGTGGGGGCCACCGCAGGCAGGCAGCAGGGCCTCCGTGCCCAGCACGGTGCAAGCCAACACCTTCAAGTTTGCTGAAGCTGAGGAGGATGACGAGGTCAAGGTGTGAGCGGCTGGGCATGGGCTCGGGACCCCAGCCAGCCTCGGGGCACCGCCTGTGAACTCCCCGGGTGCAGAGCCAGCCCCTCACCTGACAGCTGGGTCCCGCCAACGAAAGATGGGAGAAAACCCAAGTTGTCCCCAGACCCCTCCACACCCCTGCAGGACAGACATGGGAGGGAGGCCAGAGGAGACCAGGCTTGTCCTGGGACCTGCGTGTTCCCATGGGCCGTGCTGGGCCGCCCTGCCTCCCCCCACTGCCACTCTGGACCCAGTAGCCATTGCTCGGGCCCACCCGCCACCCCAGGCCATCCCCACCAGCTGGAGGGCCTCGCCTCACAGTGCAGCCTTTGTGCTGGGAAAGCTGCCCTTGCTGGGTGGGGGTGGGGAGCATAGCACATAGAGCCTTTGTCCCCTCTCCCAAAGGGACTGCCTGCCCCAGCTCATCCTGGAGTTGCCCCCAGCAGTGTCCCCACTGCCTTTCTGAGAGCCCCAGCCCTTGCTAAGGCTGCTTCCCCGACATTCCCCCCGCCACCCCACTTGTCCCAGAAGCCTCAGAGAAAAGTCAGGTGTGACCTCACAGTGGGGGAATCCCACTTTCCCGTGCACCCCAGACCTGCCTGTGGGTCCTGATTAAAAAAGGCTTTTTTGATAAAAGGTGTCCTGCAAGATGCTTGAGGACCTGGGAGGACAATGTCAGCGCCACCTGCTTGAGTCCTCTAAGCACTGGGTTTGGAAAGCCAAGGACTCCCCCAGGGGGCCCCGGTGAGGGGAAGGGCCGAGGCATTGGGTAATGAGTAATTAGGCCGGAATGAATAGCCCTGCGATAAGAGGCCCAGGTGGGAGCCCTTATCTATAGTTCCGGGAACAGCCCGGAGCCCAGGTGCCTGGAACCATAATCCCACAGGGCAGCTTGGCACTTGCCCTGGTGATAAAAGGGGACAAGCAGGCAGGACTGGTGGCTTAGAGGTGTTCGGGAGCACATCCCAACCCCCATGTGGCAGTCCAAGGACCTTATGCCTCAGTTTCCTCATCTGTATCATGAGGATGCTGGGAGCATTAAGATAGTGGAAAGCACCACAGTTCCTACCACGGAAAGACTCTATAAAGGTGGATTCTTTTGTTGGTTCTTAGCCTTGGGGGATGAGCGCAGAGGGTTAGGAACAGCAGATGGGAGGCGGGGGACCCAAGGGCTGCTGATCCCGCGTGACTGGAGGTAGCTGGGAGTCAGGAGCCGGAATCCGCTCCGGGGTCTTGCGTTCTGGCGAGGTGCTGCCCTCAGTCTAGCTTGAAGGAGGAGATGCTGAACCCGCCCTGCACACTCAGGTATCTCAAGTGGTTGTGGCCCAGCCTGTTGGGAAAGGTCAACTGGTGCCCGTCTGGCATCTTCACCTTGAATTCGTTGTTCTCGAAGGTCACGAGGAGCTGCAGTGGGAGGGAAGGCATCAGGGAGGCAGGAGCACCCTGGAAAGGGGCCACGGCAGTGCCTGGTGGGCCAGGGTGCCCTACCATCTGGGCTCTCTCCTTGATATCCTCCTCAGGCCCCTTCCGCCTTTGACCTCACCTTGACCTCTGATCCCGGTGTGAAGCACATGTGACTGTCCCGTTGCTCCTGCCCCCAGCAGTTGTCATCCCATGTGTTGCAGACGATGGTGGATTCATCGAAACGTGGGTTGAAATGCAGGTTCAGTTTATCTGTCCCCTGGCCCAGATTAATCACAAAGCTGCAGGGGAAGGAGTAACAGGTGAGAATAAGGGGCCAGCCCTGGCTAAAGCAGCTTGGGGCGCAGGGCTGACCACAAACTGGAAGAATCACCAAAGGTTGTGTTAATCAAGGTCTGTGCCTTAAAACAAGGGAGGTGACAACTTGATCAGACTTGGCACTGGAGTATCACATTCCATTTAGAGCACAGACTAAGGTTCCTGACAAGAGGGTAACTAATAGTGACATTTCAGGAAATGAAGGTGTCTATCCTGGGGGAAAGAATTGCTGTTCTCAACTCTCTGAAGACCCATTAAGTTTGGCCATAAATAGTTGGACACCTAAAGTGGTGAGCTCCCTGTCATTAGAGGTATGCAATCAGGAGTTGTGTGATCTCTTGAAAAGATCACTACAGGGGCCTGAGTTAGATAGACCTTCAGGGTCCCTGAGAGTGGGATGTTCTGAGTCATGGGGTGCCTTCATTGGGACGTCTCAGACCAGAGGTATCCCACATTTCTGCAACCCTTAGGGACCCACGCAGGAGAAATGGGTGATTTTCTCTTGGCTCCTACACAATGCGTCTGTCTGCCCTTCCCCAACCAAAAGTTGATGGAGATCGGTCCCAAGAAATGCTGACATTGTCCTGCACACAGGAGAGGCCAACGCTGAGCTGTAACACCTGAGGCGGAGAAATACCTCTGGTTCTAACGGAGAGAAGGCAAACAAGACCACTTGGCGGCCCCTGGCGGCTGTCGCTAGTATAATGCGTGTGAAAGGCCGGCCTCTGACCCTTCAGCTGGGTCAAGAGGGTGGTTCCCCGGGGGTTTGGGCCTTCAGTAGAGGCACCTGACTCGCAGAGGACTGGGCAGAGCTTCCGGGATTTCTCACTTGCCCCTTCAGCGTCTGTTGGGGGCCAAGGAAACTGAGCACATGGCAGCCGCTGTGGATTCTGAAGCCTCAGATGTGAAAGCAGCCCTAACAGAAGAGGAGCCAGCAGGGGTGTGGGAGGGGGTGAGAGCGTGCAAGAGTGTACAAAAGGCCCCTGGTCTGAGGTCACGCTCGTTGTCCGACCATTTCACAAGGCTGCCCTTCCCAGCCTGCTCCAGGTCTGTGGGCAGCCCCCCTCCCCCTCCTGCCTCACCCTCCCCCCCACTGGCTCACCCATCAGCATGTCCTGCCTCCCCCTCCCCCC
>NW_020837952.1:54454242-54478204 GCF_003676395.1 Aethalodelphis obliquidens
TGCCTCCCCCTCCCCCCACTGGCTCACCCATCAGCATGTCCTGCCTCACCTGCCCCCCACTGGCTCACCCATCAGCACAGTCTGCGATCTTGCCCTTGATCTTCAGGGTTGTCCCCACCTTCATGTCCATGTTCATAATCTCAAATTTCCCCTGCACCAACAGAGAAACAACCCACACAAATCAATCACACACGTGCCCAGCGCTCTTCTGCTGCTGAAGCCCATTCACCAGCATCATCCCATCCCGACCTGGCCCCAGGCCTCAGTCTCCCTCTGCCCACGTGAGAGCACGGAGCTGGGAAGGGAAAGAGCCAGAGTGCTCAGGTCAGAGCTCCCCGGAGCCCCTCTCTTGCCCATTTTGCTTCACTCTCATCCACTGCGGCCTGAAGAACAGCCAGATCTGGAGACATAGGGCCCAGCTGAGGGAACCTCAGTTTGCCCATCTATGACATGGATAGAATGACTACTGCCCACCTCACTGTTCCCAAACGTGTTCAAGTGATGATGCACAGCACCCTCTGCAAAACCCCCCAAACAAGGATATGCTTAGTTCTTGCACGAACTTGGAGTCATTTTACTGACAGAAAATGACTGTATCACAGGCAGGTCTAGGCCCATCCCAAACGAAGAATCTATAAAGCTCCGTAAGTCACATGTCTGAACATGTCCATCAAAATCCCTCTCCCTGCCTCACTTTCCTCACCTGTAAAATGGGCTGATTTGATTTATTCACTCAGAACCAGTTGCCGAGCGTCCACTGTGTGACAGATGCTGTTGGAGGCCCTGAGGTTAACAGCGCCTCCGTTGAGCTGGTTGGGAGGATGAGAGCTCACGTTTGTGAAGCCCACAAGTAGGGCATGGGCTAAAAGCACATCAAGGGACTGTGGTCATTGTGCTTATTTATTGCTACTACGGTATCCATCTGCTTCCTATTTTTCCATCGACCTTGGCACTGTCTGAATTTCCATAGAGCAGGGGTTCCCACAACTTTACTACGGTTAGAGGGAGGCTCTCGAAGCTGGGTTTTCAAAGCTCATTATCCCAACCTGAGAAAATGTCCAGTTTTCACATCCATGGTTGGAGGGTGTGTGGTTGGGCCAGACAGGATATAGCAGCCACCAAATATTTAGAACACTTTATGGGAGAACACGTTTACATTGTGGGATTTCTGTTCACTGATTTTTTTTTTTTTTTTTTCCCTGGAGGGAGCACACCTGGGAAGCCCTGAACCAACTCGTGGGACCAGGGCGCTTTGCTGAAAGTCAAGGGCGGTGTCCGTGGGGGGAGGATCAATATTCCCCTGCTGGCACAGGGGTAGGGTTGCCCAGTTCTCCTGGAGGCAGTGCCTTTTAAAAGGAAGGCCTGAGGGCTTCCCTGGTGGCGCAGTGGTTAAGAATCCGCCTGCCAATGCAGGGGACACGGGGTTCGAGCCCTGGTCCAGGAAGATCCCACGTGCCGCAGAGCAACTAAACCCGTGCACCACAGCTACTGAGCCTGCACGCCTGGAGCCCGTGCTCCGTAATGGGAGAAGCCACCGCAATGAGAAGCCCATGCACCACAATGAAGAGTAGCCCCCGCTCGCCGCAACTAGAGAAAGCCCGCGTGCAGCAATGAAGACCCAACGCAGCTTAAATAAATAAATAAATAAAACAAAGTTTTTTAAAAAGGAAGGCCTGAAAGAGGGCTTGGCAAGCCCGGGGGAGTGGAGCATCACAGCACGTCAGACCCTATGATGCCTCAGAGCAGGGTTTCCCAGCCTCGGCACCCTGGACATTGGGGCTGGATCACTCTTGTGGGTCTGTCCTGTGTGCTGTAGGTGGTAGAGCAGCATCCCTGGTCTCTATCCACCCGGTGCCAGTAGCACCCTCCCCCAAGCTGTGATGACCAAAAATGTCTCCAGACGTGGCCAGACGTCCCCTGGGTGGGGGGAAATCTCCCTGCCTTCGAGAAAGTGGGATTCGGAGGCAGGAGACCTAACTCCTCAGATGGGCGCCTAGGGTAACAGCTGGATCACCGGCCAGACTGGATTAAAATTCTCCTTCAGCCTCTCACAGATAGACAGAGAATGCCTTACTTAGAGAGGTTATCCAGTCCGTCCCAAAGGAGAACATGGGTGCCCTGCCGCCAAGCAGACCCTCACAGCTGTGTGCCCTGCGGCACGCACAGTCCCCACCAGATGGCGTGAGGACTCTCCTGTCTCCTCCTAGTTGCGTGCACCACCCACCAGGACCCTGGGACAGTCAGGGTGGGACTGGGATGGGGAGAAGCACTCCCCCTGCCCCTGTACATCCTGCTGGCTGCCCGGCTCAAACAGAAGAACCCGAGAGCCCAAGGCTGCTGCAGGGCAGGGGCATGAGAAAAGCCGGGCTCGGGGTGTATCTGGACAAACAGGGATGCCCATGGGAGGGGGCCTGACCCCGCTGCTTAACAAAGCCTGAAGCCCAGAGAGAGACAGGGAGGCAAAGCTGGGGTCGGGGTGGGGGCAGGTGTCAGGGGTCGGGATCTAGTGCCAGCTCTGTCCCTAGCTGGCCAAGTGACTAGGGGCCAGCTGTGCCGCCTTCTGAACCTCGGTTCCCCCATCTTTAATATAAGAGGTTTGGACTAGGTGGTCTCCGAGGAAGGAGGAAAAAAAGGGAGGGATGAGATGACCAGGGGAAGGAGAAAGTAGGGCAAGTCTCTGGGCACAAAGGTCCTCCCTGGGAGGCAGAGGGTGGGGAGAGCACCATGCCATCCATGCTGGACCCTCCAGTCACATCCACACCCTGCATCCCACCCGTACTGACTTGAATATTGTCTCCCGGAAAACCATGTCTCCTCGGAGCCAGTGAATGGGACCTATTTGGAAATAGGGCCAAGTTGAGGTGAGGTCGTAGTGGCTGAGGGTGGGCCCTAAATCCAATACGACTGGCGTCCTTATAAGAAGAGGGAAAGTTGGACCCGGAAACACAGACACACAGAAAAGACCACGTGAAGACGGAGGCAGAGTTTGGAGGGACACAGCTACAAGCCAGGGATGGCCACAGATTGCCGGCAACCAACAGAAGCTGGAAAAGACGTGAAAGAATCCTCCCCTAGAGCCTTCAGAGAGAGCACGTCCCTGTCAACACCTGGATTTCAGACCCCAAGCCTCCAAAACTGCGAGACAATCAATTTGTTAAGGCAGCCTCAGGAAACCAATATACCATCCTCAGAAGATGCCATCTGTGATCCAATTCCCCAAATATGGGAGACTGAGGCTCAGGGAGGGGACCTTGTCAAAGTACCTTGTCCAAGGCCACACAGGAGGCTATGGCAGAGCAGGGTTTGCAATAAAAGAATTAGCGAGGGGCCTCAAAGAACCCCCACCCCTGCAATGTACAGCTTGTGATATTGGGCAAGTTAATCTTCGAGTCTCAGTTCTTCATCTTTAAGAGGTTAAAGATGTCTATAGATGTTAGCAGTATTGCAACGATTCATATTTCTAATGAGAGGGAGTTCCCTGGCGGTCCAGAGGTTAGGACTCCAGCGCTTCTACTGCAGGGGGCCCCGGGTTTGATCCCTGGTCGGGGAAATAAGATCCCAGAAGCTGAGGGGGATAGGCAAAAAAAGAAAATTACTGATGAGAAAACTGAGGCTAGAGGGGGAAAGAAACAGGCTAAGAACGGTGGTGGAGGGAGCAGAGGACCTTGGTGCTAAAGGGCTGTGGAGGGACTTCCCTGGTGGTCCAATGGTTAAGACTCTACACTACCAATGCAGGGGACCTGGTTCGATCCCTGGTTGGGGAACAGATCCCACATGCCCACAGCTAAAAATCCCGCGCGTGCAGCAACTGAGACCCGGCGCAGCCAAGTAAATAAATATTTTTTTAAAAAGGGGGTGGGCTGTGGAGGTGATCTGTCCAACTTCCTCAGTATACAGATGAGGAAACGGAGGCTGGAGGGGTAGCGATGCTCTTCCGCCAGCATCTACCCCACCCCCACTCAGGCGAAGAGGCAGAGGGTTGGAGGAGGTGGGCAGTGGGGAGCCAGCATCCTCACCGACATGGTGGCGGCTCCTGACGGCAGCTCTCGGTGGCTCCCGGAGATCTGGGCTCAGGGTCTCACCACACAGCCCAGCTTATATCCTAGAATATTACACATTAACTCCTCCAAGGCCATAAATGAGGACTTTGGTCCTTTCTGCCAGGGTGTTTCTCCATCCGCACCTCCTGGTACCCAGAACAAACAGGCAGAAGCCTCCTCACCCCGGCCCAGCCCACTCAGCCCAGAGCATCCTCCTGGCCTCCCTCCAGCCCAGCTTCCCAGCCTCCTCCCAGATCTCGAGGGCATGTGAACCCAGAAGCAGCGCTGAACTGGGCGCCAGGAGCGGGAACAAACCATGTGAGCTTGTCAGGCTACCCAACAGCCCTGAGCCCCACTTTCTCATCCTGAAACAGAGATTTGTTGGTAAAAATCTGTATACTTTTATGATGTCCAGATTCATTTTGAGAGTCTTTTGTTTTCTCCCCTCACCTCATGATTTTTCTGATTGTCTGTGTAAGTTTTAAAAGCAATACATGGTGGATTCAAAGAAAACATCTAGAAGTATCAATAACAAACTAAGTAGGGAAGGGAGTGGGAGGGCTGGGGAGGGTGGGGTGGGTAATGGGATTTCCCTGCTTTGCTCTTTACTCCTGCTACTTATGTAATTGACATACGATCAGTCATAATCCCACCGCCAGGATGGAACCTGCTTTTTTTTTTTTTGCGTTACACGGGCCTCTCACTGCTGTGGCCTCTCCCGTTGCGGAGCACAGGCTCCGGACGCGCAGGCTCAGCGGCCATGGCTCACGGGCCCAGCCGCTCCGCGGCATGTGGGATCTTCCCGGACCGGGGCACGAACCCGTGTCCCCTGCATCGGCAGGCGGACTCTCAACCACTGTGCCACCGGGGAAGCCCGAACCTGCTTATTTTATTGGCACATTTCCTTCCATGCGGTTTTCAATGGATTTATATCATAGACACACGCTGTCTATTCAATAGTTGATCCTGCTTCATTCAGTAAACATTAAAGCCCACAAATCTATATTTCAGAACTATATCTTAATGGCAGTGAAATACTCTACCTTTCAATGACTAAATTTATTCAACCTATTTCCTTCTGCTGAACACTTACATTAATTCCAAGTGTTTGCTATTAAAAATGCTACTGCATTCAATTATTTGCACATAACGTCTGGCAACATCATGACAACTTTTTTAAGGCAGATTCCCAGAAGTAGAATTTTTCTAGAGCCCTGGTCTGGCGAGCTTGAGAGTTTTCCATTAGAGCTGGTGGTAGCCACTCTGGGTGGGGCGCCGGTGGGCCAGCCCTGCTGAAGGCCCTTCTGTGCCAGGAGCTGACAGGTGGCTCACTGCGCAGCACTCACAGAGGACATGACATTGAGTTCCTGGCCCGCCCCGAGATGAGAGTGATTTCCTCGCAAGGAAACTGATTCTTTCTTGATCTTTCTCCCAGGGCCATTGTAAAACCCAAACAAGATAAGGAGTTGAAAGGGCTTCATAAACAGAAACTCTCTAATCAACAGAAACTACACCTTGTACAGGTGACATTTTTCTGATGATAGTAGTAATTCTAGCCCACCGTAGAAAGTACAAAATAAAAAGAACTTAAAAGTTCACTTGTTTTAAAAGAATGTTTAAAGACAGAAGAACATGACCACACTTATGAATTGTGCTCTTTTCTGTGTGTATGTTTTACATCAATGGAAGATTTTGTGTGTGTGTGTGTGTGTGTGTGTGTGTGGTACGCGGGCCTCTCACTGTTGTGGCCTCTCCTGTTGCGGAGCACAGGCCCCAGACGTGCAGGCCCAGCAGCCACGGCTCACAGGCCCAGCTGCTCTGCGGCATGTGGGATCTTCCCGGACTGGGGCACGAACCCGTGTTCCCTGCATCGGCAGGCGGACTCTCAACTACTGCGCCAGCAGGGAAGCCCAACCTTGGTCTTTTTTAAAGAACCAGCTCTTGGTTTTGTTCCCTTCATTATTTTCTGCTTTTATGCTAATTAACTTTTAGGGGTTTTTTTTTTTTTTTTTACTTTTTCTTTTATTGCTCTTTTTCTAACTTCTTGGAGTGAATGTTTAGTTCATTGACTTTTCATCTTTTCTTCTTACTAATAACTGTATTTAAAGCTATGAATTTTCCTCTACCTACTACTTTGGCCCCTTCTCGTAGGTTTTCAGATGTTCTGCTCAATATTCCAAATGTTACCCTTGAATCAAGCCGGATGATCAGAAAGTTGTTCTCAGCACTTAGTACATGTTTATAAATATTTACTGACTGACTGACTGAACAGCAAAAATCATCATCATCATCAAGGAAGAGTTAGAAAGTGAAACATCAATACTACAGGATTGGCTAAGTTAGTGGTGCTAAGAAGATATAAATAGGGGCTTCCCTGGTGGCGCAGTGGTTGAGAATCTGCTTGCCAATGCAGGGGGCACGGGTTCGAGCCCTGGTCTGGGAAGATCCCACATGCCACGGAGCAACTAGGCCCGTGAGCCACAACTACTGAGCCTGCGCATCTGGAGCCTGTGCTCCGCACCAAGAGAGGCCGCGACAGTGAGAGGCCTGCGCACCGCGATGAAGAGTGGCCCCCGCTCGCCACAACTAGAGAAAGCCCTTGCACAGAAACAAAGACCCAACACAGCCAAAAATAACTAAATAAATAAATTTTTAAAATTAAAAAATAAAGAAAATATAAATGAACTATTACGCGGCCATCAGAAATCACACTTTGAGGAGACCCTCAGTGGCCGTGGTTCCTTGATCATGGTACAGTGTTAAGTGAATAAAGTGGCTACAAAAGCAAGTGCCCAGGATTTCACGATGGGCGCTTACAGATCTGCCTTCGCTCAATTGTACCGCAGGCCACCAGGCTGCACTGAGGGGCGACAGTGAGGAGCAGCCATAACAAAGCTGCTGGCGTGTCCAACTCTGAGGTGCCAAGGAGGACATGGCCTAGCCGGCCACACAGGGTCTCCCTCATGGAACACAAGCACAAAAGGCTTGATTCAAATGCATGGGATTGAGGGCCCCCATAGAAGAAAAGTACAAAATAAAGCCAGGCCTTAAAGAGGCCAAGTCTAGTAGTGAGACAAGCTTGGGCACAGGAAATGACTAGAAAATAATTAACGACACCCCAATGGAAGGCTTCAGAAAGTCCCAGATTCCTGGGGCCGAGGGCGTTCTCCAATGTCATCTGGAGGTCAGTACAGCTCTGGAATCTTGGTTCTAACCTCTCTGAGTTCAGTCTCCTCCTCTGTAAAATGAGAGCAATAAGTGTTGCGAGGATTAAGGGAGACAAAGCCTGGTACTTCGTTAATAATTAACAGAAAAGATTTGCCATTATTATCAGGAGCCCAGTGCCCTACCTGTGTCAGCTGGAAGGAAGGCTGCTCACCTCCACCTGGCGGCCAAGTCTGAGCCCCAGGCCTGTGGGGATGTTCTCCTTGCAAACTCCCAGGGCCCCATCATGACTTTTGTGAGCCTGAGGTGCTTCTGCTTTCATGGGTCCCTTCCTCCATTAGAAAATATATATTACGTACACATAGACGTAAACATACATATATTTAATCATATTTTATGACTGCATTGAAAAAATATATCAATGTTACATATATTTTTTTTTAATAAATAAATTTATTCATTTATTTCTTTCTGACTGCGTTGGGTCTTCGTTGCTACGTGAGGGCTTTCTCTAGTGGCAGAGAGCGGACTTCTCATTGCGGTGGCTTCTCCTGTTGCGGAGCACAGGCTCTAGGTGCGCAGGCTTCAGTACTTGTGGCGCACAGGCTTAGCTCTCCGTGACATGTGGTATCTCTCCCGACCAGGGATCGACCCGTGTCCCCTGCGTTGGCCGGCGGATTCTTAACCACTGAGCCACCAGGGAAGTCCCTCAATGTTATTTATTAAAACACTATTGTCGACCTGAAAGTTCATTTTCTCTTCTGATTTTATTTTTTTGGCCACACCACGTGACATATGGAATCTTAGTTCCTCGACCAGGGATGGAACCTGTGCCCCCTGCCGTGGAAGCGTGGAGCCCTAAACACTGGACTGCCAGGGAATTCCTCTTCTGATTTTATAAGAGATTAAAACATTTTGGTGGGCCCCTAAAATTGTCTGGGCCTGAGCCACTGTGTTCTGCTGGGCTTAATGGACAGTTTGGCCCGTGGCTTCCAGCAACTGTCACCCACCAGGCCTCCTGCTGTTGGGGGACTTTGGTCCTGAGGTCTGTGGGTTCCCTGCCTATCTCCTCTCCTGCCTTCTCCTCCCAAAGAACAAACAAATCAACCCATCAGTGATATCTGTCCACACTTCCCTCCCTGCTCATTCCCTCTCCAACTTCCTCTTTCTGAGACCAGGAGGTGCCAGGACGGAGGGGGGCTCATGGAAAGCACCAAGCTTTTGGCATCGAATAGGCAAATAACACATCCTGGCTGTGTCACCCGCAAGCTGAGAAGCCACGTCAAGTCACGTCAAGCCTCAGTTTCTTCATTTGTGAAAGGGAGCTAATAGTATCTTCTTCACGGGGTGATTGTGAGAATTTTTGTTTGTTTGTTTGTTTGGGGGGTTTTTTTGCTATGCAGCATGCAGGATCTTAGTTCCCCAGCCAGGGATCAAACCCGTGCCCCCTGCAGTGGAAGCGGGGAGTCCTAACCCCTGGACCACCAGGGAATTCCCAATTGTGAGAATTTTTAAAGATTTTTTAAATTAAAAAAGTTAACCTTTGTAGCATGTGGGGCGCATAATAGACGCTAAAAATTAAGTAAAGAAACAAATGTCTTCCTTCCTTGCTTGGAGGGAGGATTCCTAAATGGGCAGAGGTTTCACCTGAGACGATGAAGCCACGTATCCAGGACAGTGGAGAGAGCAGAAGCTCGGAGCGAATTTGCGACAAGCAGCCTCTGACAGCCTGGACTCTGGCTGGTGAGCACATCACTTCCCCTGCCCCTGGAGGACAGTTCTCCTTGGGAAGCCAGTGTCCATCCTCCCAGAGCCCAGGGAGCCTGGGACTAGAGCATGATGGGTAAGGAGAAAGACGCTGGTGACAGCCAGATGTACCATCTCAAGGGGCCAAGTGATCACACCAGCAAGATCGGGGCCCTGTTTCCCCTGGACAGATCTACGGCTTATGATCTGTGCTTTCCAGTCCCTATACAGAGAAAAACCCCTCTTATTCCCACAATCTTTCTTCAGTTGTGTTAGCCTCAGGCACAGGGAGGTCTGTCTATAGCTGTGTGACCTTGGACGAGTCATGTAACCTCTCTGGGCTTCAGCTGGTCCATCTGCAAAATGGGAACTGTAACTGTCACACCTCACAGGGTAGATGTGGGCCTTAAGGGAGAATGTATGTGAAGTTTTAACCACAGTACCGACCCATGTTCAGCTGAATAAATAAATGTTTGCTGTTATTAAATATTAATATCAGGTCTGCTTGGATGTCCAGCCCTGCTTCTGCATCTCCGACCAGATGTCCTTCAACGGACATCCACAGAGCTCTTACCTCGTCTGGTCCAGGGATCTTCCTCGTTTAACCTGATCGCCAGGTTCTGTGGCCTCACCCTGAACCCCAGCTGCTGGCTGCACCTGGCCACACTCCCAATACGCATCCTTCCAGGACTGCCTAGGTCCACTGGAGCTCTTGGGTCATCCTCGCCTCCCCTGGAATTGGGGAGGGCCCTTGTGGGAGGAAGGAGTGGGTCACAGCCACTTCACTGTCTCCCCTTCTCCGCTCCTGCCCCCACAATCTTCTCACCACCCATTGGGGTCTTTGTAAAATGGCAATGACAACACCCTACTCTCCTGCTTGAAACCCTCCAGTGGCTTCTTCTCACACTTAGAACAAATCCAAACTCCCCCCTTGGCTGACAAGGTCCCGCTGATCCGGTCCTGTCCACCTTGCAGCCTCATCTCATCACACATGCCCCCTGGCCAGGCTGACCCGTGGATTCGCCAAACTCATTGCAGCCTCAAGACTTTGTCCTTGCTGTTCCCTCCACCTAGAACTCTTCCTCAGCTCTTGGCTGGACCTCATCAGGTTGATCTTAACTCAAGGGTGGATGGATGGATGGATGGATGGATGAGTGCACGGGAGGAGGAAAACGTGAATAGGTGGTTGGGTGGGTGGGTGAGGGGTGGATGGACGAATGGGTGGTTGGATGGTAGATCAGCAGCAGGAACCGCTCATCACAGGGCTCAGAAGGGGGGTATTTTCAGTGGCTCCAATTCAGTAGTGCATTGCCCCTTCACTTCCTCTTCCCCCCATCCCCTCCCAGCATGTTACCCAGGTCCTTTGGACCAGGGAGGCTCCTTCTCGGGGTCATACCTACCTATGCACATGTGGTACTGGGTGGATTTACACAAAAGACCATAATGTTCTATGTTCTGCTTCTTATAAGTGGCAAGAGGAACATTTTTTCCATAGAGAACATCTCTCTAGAAATTAAACAATAAAAGCAAACTGTTTCTGTTACTTGGGTAGCCCTGGAGTGCCCTTCCTGGGGGACAGGGAGGAGACCTCAGCCCTGAGCCCGGTTCCTCCCCCTGCGTCCAGAGCACCCAGTCTTCCTGTGGACAGTGGGGGCTTGGATGCCCTAATGGCCTGGTCACAGCCGATGCGGCAGATCCATGGAGTACGGAAGCAACACCTGGATTACAACTCCCAACCGCGAATCCCCACCTGCGCCCAGCTCCTGATCGGCATGTGAATTATATCTCAATAAAGCTAGTTTAAAATTCAGAGATTCCCTAGAGTTCGTAATGACAACTTATTTTCACTTATTTTCCTTTTAAGACCCCACCTGGAGTCTGGGTTCCAGCTACAGGGCACAGCCATGATGTTTTCCGAAGGTTGTAGAAGGGGAAAACCTCTCTCCAAAAGAGAGAAAGCATTTGCCTCCCCCTGCTGGCCACTAAGAGAACAATCTAAATTAGGTTGAAAAATAGATTGTCAACTGCTAAGCATTTATCTAAAAAACAAAAGAGAAAGAAAAGGAAAAGAAGACATGTGTGCGATTTAAAAAACACTTCGCAAAGCTCAAAAGGGCTTTACAGGGAAAAGCAAGTCCCCCGTCCACCCCGGTCCCCACAGCTACTCAGAGGCAGATACCCTTCTGCTTCCTTCCAGAGATACCCTACACACCACACAGGTGCAAGTGTGCCGCACTGTCTCGTACCTTGCTTTTATTCTCTTAATATATCTTGAAGACTGTTCCATATCAGTAAAACACTTTTCTCTTTCCAAAGGCTGTGTCCGACTACTCTGAGATCCAACTAATGGGAAATTGACTTGGACCTACATTTAGTTTGAGTTTAGTAGATTATAGTTAAAAGGTTCACAGTCAACTTCTAGAATAGTTAGGTGAGTTCTAGCATCCTAGTGTAGGGAATGGTTCCCAGAAATACTCCAATCACCCATACCCAGTCACCATGTCAATTCACCTGGTATCCTGACATAAAGGTGCAGGGACAGAGGTCACATCACTACGTCACCATGACACCTAGGCACCTGACATGGGAAGAATGTGGGCAGTGGAGGAGAACCCAGGTCTGCGTCGTATAGAGCCAGAAGCTAGTCTATGGAAAACTCTTCCAATTCTCAGACGTGTAAACTTACATGTGGAGGATTGAGTTCCCACTGATCTAGTTACAGCAAAAGTCCACGCCGTTGGGAACACAATTAATAACACAGCATATCTAATTATAAATGCACCACGTGCTGTTTTCTTTTGGGGGCGGGAGAATCACGTGCAATAGAATTAACCAGGATGCCTCTGTTGTAGGACACCAACCCATAACAGTACTGTACATAGCAAGTACATCTGTGTATGTCTTCAAATGTTTTATATATCATGACTCATGGGGTTCTGTCTCATACACACCACATTTTGTTCTGACAAAGTCTGTGGCTCCTAGTGAAACAACACAGAAAATTTGTCTTTCCCAAATTTGACAAAATTAAACATTTTAGGTTTACATGACATTACCAAAAACTGATTGCAAAGCTGAGAAAAACTTTTCTAAAATAGTAAAACAAAAAACATTTTGATCAAACATGCTAGAAGCCTGACTTTTCTTTCTCTTTATAGAAAATATAAGAAAGTCACTGCTATGTGAAAAGCATGCATCCTCAAATTGCAGAAAAAAGGTAGTAAAGCAATACGTCAGGTAGTTGAGTGAAAATTTCTTATTGTTCTGACTTTATGATGATGGTGTTTGTCAGACTCTTTTTTTTACTTTTTATTTTTTGTTTGTTTGTCTTGGCCACGCCACACGGCATGCGGGATCTTAGTTCCCTGGCCCGGAATTGAACTTCCACCCCCTGCAGTGGAAGCTCAGAGTCTCAACCACTGGACCACCAGGGAAATCCCAGTCAGACTTCTAAAGTTTGTAATTTATAGGAATTTATTTTTTTGCTCTAAATAAACACCTGATTTTGCATACATAATTTCATATTCTTTTATTTTTTAAAGAGGTCCCTAAATTTTACAAACTTCAGCCTCCATAAAACTTGAGTTCAGCTGGTCCTGATGTAAAGTGCATTTCTTACATTGGATATCTGTCAAAAAAAAAAAATTGAAAAGCTCTGGACTAGGGACTTCCCTGGCGGTCCAGTGGTTACACCTTACAATGCAGGGGGTGTGGGTTCGATCCCTGGTCGGGGAGCTAAGATCCCACATGCCTCGTGGCCAAAAACCCAAACCAAAACATGAAACAGAAGCAATATTGTAACAAGTTCAATAAAGACTTTAAAAATGGTCCACATCAAAAAAAAAAATCTAAAAAACAAAAAATTAAATTAAAAAAAAAAGCTCTGGACTATATATGTTATCGCAAACCTTTCTTCCAGCTCCAGAATTTTCTAAATCTGTGGGAAATGCACGCTGTCCCCTCCTCCGAGCAGCTGCAACTCTGAAAGAAAGAGAAGGAAGTCCTTTCTTGGAGCTTATCCAAGTCTTTCCTGCTCTACTTGGAGTCCTTGTCCCCTAGGGAGGCAGGAAGATAAAATGCCAGTGTGCTAAGTTCCAGGGGGAGAAGTGAAGACAGAAGCCCTGAAGGTATAAGCTTTGGGGGAAAGGGAAGAGAGGCGGGTAGGACCAAAGCCCTAAATCTAGGGAACGCAATTGAGGGGCTCTCCCAGTATGACAGTAGTGGTCACCACCTGGAGCTTTCTTTATTTAGCATTTATTGAGTGCACATATATACTATGAGTTCTACATTATATTTAATCCTCTGCCAACCGAGGCTCAGGTGGTAAAGGACTTGCCCAAAGTCACATGACTCTGCTCTCTCCTGCCCTGCACACTCTTCCCTCCATCTACCTCACAATTCCTGGGGTTCCTAAAGTTCAGTATGTACTTCCCACATGCTGCCCCCTCATCTAGGGGAGGAAATTCCTCCTCCTTCTGTAGCTGCTTGCTCAAGGGCACCTCCTCTTTGCACCTCTCACTCCACCACCAGGGTAATTGGTCTTGCCCTCCTCTGCTGCTCTTAGAATACACCCTTGCAGGACTTGTTACAGCATCACTGGTGTTACAGCTCCCTGGTGCACTGTCTTCGTGGCACCACCCAGATCTGAAATTTAGAAAACAAATTGTTCATTTATTTATGTTCTTATTAGTTTACTAGAACGTAAGTTCCACGAAGGTGGTGCCTTGCCGGTCTTATTCACCCCTGTACGCCCTGACACAGGACTTACAGGACTTGGCACGATGTGGGCGTTCAATAATTGCTTCCAAGTGCAACCTCTACCTCAAAGTTGTGCTCCAAGCTCCAAGTCTCAGAGCACAAGAATGAATGGTACGCATCTGTCCATCAGCCAATTAACGCTGGGCAATATTTGCATATTGCCTTCCTATTGGTGAAATCCGTGTTCTCTAGTTTCCTTCCAGCCAGTGGAAGGAGGGTCATAATATCGGCCTCTGTAGCCACACCCTTCTGTAAAAACCAGATCTTCCTACCTGCTGGAAAGGGGTATGGATGGGGGTGGGGGGGCGGAACGGGATTGCTCAGACCTTTCAGTCTCCAGCCCCTTATCCTCTAACCCCGTTGGCACACAACGCAGTCACACAGCGAGTGTGACCCTACCTGGTATACCTGAGCATCGAGCTGGGAGAGGCTGATGTTAGGAAGAGCTGGGGCAGAGGAAGGTCGGACACCAGGATCCCGCTAAGCTGCAGTTATCATCCACACCGTGCAGTCAGGCCATCGGGTGGGTCTGTATTACCCCAGACGTGCACATCTCGGATCTAAGGTCTTTGAGGAACCAGAGCAGGCAAAGGGGGTTCAGGGAGCCGGGGATGGACTGAGCATAGGATAACGCTAACTTTGGACTGCAAATTCCTGGGCCACGGTCCCGGGAGTCCTACTTGAATATGAGGTCGCCCAGGAGCCTGACTTCTTCATTAGTTCCCCAGGGGATTTTGACACAGGTAGCCACCTCAGAGAAAACCAGCAGTTGGATTAGTTGATTATAGCTGCTTCAAGGACAGCTCAGCTCTACTTGCCCACCCCCTCCTAGGGGTTACCCAAGTCACTCCAAGGAACACATTTGCAAATGGTGGAGAAGGGAACAGAGGCCAAAGGCCCAATTCCTGCATTTCCTCTTTCCTGTGTTGGTCCTCCTTCCTTTCACCATCCTCACCTTCGTCACCATCCTCAGATCCTTCCTTCCACACCTTCTACCCTGACACCCAGTTTGGGCCAGGCCCTACCTGCATAGCCACTTCCTGACTCCCTCACCAATCCCTGCTCTCCAGGACTCAGTGAGGCGAGCCTAGAGCCTTCACTAAAAGTACCATCTGGCTCCCCACACACACACACTCGCTGTGCAACGTTGAGCACATTCCTGCACCCCTTCATCCATAAAGCTTATGAATAACGGTTTCAACTTATTCATTTATTCAATCCATGTTGATTGAACACCTATGTGCCAGTTACTCTTTCAAGCCTTGAGGATACATCGGTGAACCAAATAGCTGAAATTCCTCATCCTCACCGAGCTTACATTCCAGTGGGGGAGGAAGACAGAAAACACGATGTAGAAAGGAAATAGACAGTGCTAGGATAGATAAGTGCTAAGGAGAGAAGTCCAGCAGAGAAAGTGGGTGGAGAGCAATTATTGGGGTTCACTTTGCAGACACACTTCCACTGAATTCTCACAACCGTGTTTCAGATGAGCAGCCTGAGATGGAGAGTGTCTAAGTGACTTGTCCTAGATCATACAGTTTAGAAAGCAGTCAAGTCAGAATTTGAACCCTGGTCAAATCTATGTCGTCTTTAAAAAGTGAGTCTTGAGTGTTTCCCTGGTGGCGCAGTGGTTGAGAGTCCGCCTGCCGATGCAGGGGACACGGGTTCGTGCCCCGGTCTGGGAAAATCCCACATGTCGCGGAGTGGCTGGGCCCGTGAGCTATGGCCGCTGAGCCTGCGCGTCCGGAGCCTGTGCTCCGCAACGGGAGGGGCCGCGACAGTGGGAGGCCCGCGTACCGCAAAAAAAAAAAAAAAAAAAAAAGTGAGTCTTGACAGTGTGTATATGCCCCTAAATCAATGTGGTGAATGCGGTTGCATTTTATTTCTGCAATAATTCATTTCAGTAATAAAAGAAACAAAGGGAAAGAGCTCTAAGTACATATTATGTTACAGCTTTTATTGAGGAATGCAATAAACATACATATCACTTTCCTCTATAATTTTAATGGCCCGTGGGGGAGAATTTAGAAAAGCGTCCCAGCGGGCTGAATGGTTGAGATTAGGGAAAAACTGACCCAGCACATGCCTCTCAACTCCCTAATGAGGTCAGTTCCGTTCTGCAAGGTGAATCGAGGTCGCTTGCCAGGGCGACGGCTGAGCAGAACCAGAATCGCCAGATTCTCTGTTTCGGTCTCGCTTTAACCCTGCCGGAGACCAAGAGGCTCGAGAGGACACCACGGGCCAGTTCCCCGGTGGGCCGCCAGGGGGCGACAGAATGCAACGGACCCGGGTAAGCCGGTAACCGGGCTCTCCTGGGCCGCGTGTGGGAAAACAGATGAAAAGGGTCTGTAATAGAGAGAGAAACGGCAGGAGAAAAGGCACTGAGGCTAGGAAGCCTATTCATTCTTCCCTGCCTGACTTCAGTCTGGCACCCAGCAATATCTTCCGCCCACTGTGGCCGCCTGGACCTCTCTAAAACAAAAGCCTGACTTTGTCACCACTACGCGTGAAACTCTTTAAGGACACCTCCAGCATAGTTCACAAGAAAAAAGGCTAAACGCAGGACTTGGGTGATCTTGCCCCAGCGTATTTCCAGGCCTACATCCTCTGAAGCCGTACTGAAATACTTTCAATTATCTGACTTCATCATACTCTTTCTCTCCTGTGAGCCCTGAAACTTTTGGTTCCCTCCACCTGAAATATCTTCTCACACCAGGTTTACCTGGAGAATTATGTCTTTCAGCTAAATATCACCTCCCCTGTGAAACCTCCCCTGACAAGAGAGCCCCTCCCCCACCCCACCCCAGTTTGGGATAGAGGGCCCCTCCTGTGTTGCCATTACCCCGTGGGCTTCCCCTACCACGTTGTGTAATAAATATCTGGCCTTGCCTTTCTCTTCCAGCGCCTGTCCCAGAAAAAGGCGAATACAGAGTGCATGAAATGATTGCAGAATTAATGCAGTACAGGGTTCCGGCTCTGCCACTTCTGTGATCTCAAACTACCTGGTTCATGTTGTGAGGAGTAAATAGACAAATGTAGAAAAAGTGATTAGGACTTCCCTGGTGGCGCAGTGGTTGTGAGTTCGCCTGCCGATGCAGGAGACACGGGTTCGTGCCCCAGTCCGGGAAGATCCCACATGCCGCGGAGCGGCTGGGCCCATGAGCCATGCCCTCTGAGCCTGTGCGTCCGGAGCCTGTGCTCCGCAACGGGAGAGTCCACAACAGTGAGAGGCCCGCGTAAAAAAGAAAAAAACGTGCTTAAAACAATACTTGGAACACTGTAAGCACTCAAACTTTGACTTACTTTCACAGCGGCCAACATACATCATTGCCGTTTTAAGGGACCCTCCCACTTTTGCATCTAAACGGAAATACCCGCTCAGGGATACGGAAGTGATCTCAGAGCCCCTCAAAAACATGGCCGCGTAAAGTTCTTCCGGAAGCGATCATAGGCATCGCCGTGACGCAGAACGACTTAGAGCGTCCCGCAGGGTTTCCATGGTGCAGCCCTCAGCCCCAAGTCCCTCGGCTTCCTTTCCGGCCAGAGCGCTGTGACCAAGGCAGGCGGCGAGTCCCTCCCACGATGTTAACGCCGCTTGGGGGAGGGGTTGGGAGACCAGGTGGCGCTCTAGGCGAGTTCGTTCGCGTCTCTATGGTGCCGAATGCTCTTCTCCGCGCGTCGGGACGGACGTTA
Source organism: Aethalodelphis obliquidens (assembly GCF_003676395.1). NCBI lineage: Eukaryota > Metazoa > Chordata > Mammalia > Artiodactyla > Delphinidae > Aethalodelphis > Aethalodelphis obliquidens. The sequence continues at coordinate 54,471,645 of NW_020837952.1, forward strand.
CCCCTTTAATCGGCGGAGGGCGGTGCCGAGGAGGTCCCGCGAGAGCGCCGGGGGGCGGGGGGCGGTGCCGAGGCTGGGGGCCCGTGGCGGATGGAGCCTGCGATGGAGCCGGAGACTCTGGAGGCGCGAATCAGTGAGTGTCCGGGAGGGGCGCGGGCCGGACCGGAACCGGAACCGGGGGCACTAGGCGGGCCCCTTCCCGGCGGGGGCGGGGTACGCGGCGCCCCCTCCTCACGCCCTGCCCCGGCCCGGTAGGGGCGGTGTCCCAAGCCCATACCTCCGACCCTGGGGTTAAGGGGGACCCCACCAGCTGCGCGGACCGGCGATGGGAGCAGGCGCCGCCCACCCTTCCGATTGCTGGGCCGCGACCCCCGGGGAGGAGTGAACTGCGCCCGGCTCTGCGCCCAGAACCCCCGGGATAGAGAGAGCAGCCTCCAACTCTCTCGGGCCCAGACTTTTCCGCGGAGCGGACACCCAAGTCATTCCCTGGACTCAGGGAGGAAGCAAGCGAGCGGCCCCGAGAGCTGCACCTCACACCCGGGAGCGAGGGGCCAGGCTCCCCTTGAGCCCCGAATCCTCCACTCTCTGGCGCTGCATGGCGTGACTCTCTCCTATCCCTTTCTTGAGCTTGCAACTCACATTTGTTCGTTCCCCCGCCCTGGAAGGTAGGACCCACTAACCCATCGAATCCCCCGCGCTCTGGCCACATAGTGAGAAACCCCCAAACCCCACAGGCTTGGGAGGGTCCTGTCTCAGACTCCAGAAGCGATTTCAAGTTCTCTATCACTACCCTCAGTCCAGACCCTGAGAGTTTGCACCCCCACCAAAGACTCCTTTCCTAGCCCTTGCTAAGTTTCCTCCCTGCATCTCCTCCTGTGTCTCCTCAGACACGATATCCTACTACTTAAGCTGAGTACTAGCCCTCACACTGTCTGCCTGACCTCCATGTCCCACACTGCAGGTCCTCGGCTCTCATAACCCACTGCTGGACTCTGTTCCTGAGAGCACGGCTTGCTTCCCCCACTGGACTAGGGACAGCTCCCTCCCAAGTCTTTGCTCCCATTCAGGTCACATCTGTACCGGGGCCTCAGAGAGTCCTCTGGGTCTACTTTCATCTCAGCCCCTTGACTCCAGGCACACCAGGGAGCTGCGCAGGGTGATTTGGGATTATGACCAGCCCCTTTTAAGCCAGTCTTGTGCAGAGTTGAATCCTGAGGATGGTCCCAGAAGCACACCGTCTCCAGTCTCCACGGATGTTTCAGAGTCAGTTGGCCAGTGGTGGGGGAGGGCATGGAAAGGAAGCACTCAGCGGCCGTGGAGACTGTTCTGGAACGCCACAAGTGTCCAGGTCTCAGCAGTAACTTAGGGGGGATGGGCAGGGCCCTGGCTGACAGATCTGACAGGCCGCAAGCCTTGAGCCGTGGGTGCTACAGAACAGTGTCAGGTTTAGCAACAGTGGGGATTTTCTGAGAGGCCAAAGAGTCTGATCTGAAAAACAGACAGGAGGCAGGCCCCTCAGGTTTGGCAGGAGGCTAGGCTCTGATAGATCGCGGCTGATGGGGTTTTCTCTTTTCCTTGCCCTTTGTGCCCTAGCAAAATTGTAAGCTCTTACCTTGCAGTGACTGGAGGTGAAGAGTAGCTTTTGGTGGGTAACTGATGACATTGTCACCACTGTAGAGTGACAGGGTGGAGTCATGCCCTGTTGTGAAACAATTCCCTCCTTCCCTCTGTGTTCTACCCTGCTGCCTGCTGGGGAAAGTGCGCCCCCCAGGTAGAGGTGAGAGGGCTGGGAGTTGGGAGCCAGGGCCAGAGAGGTTGGTCAGATCTCCTTGGACCCAGAGGCCCTCGCTCTGAACCAGATGCAGAGAAGGTGTCTCATGATGCCACTACTTCTTCCTCACTGGCTTCTGACTTAGGAGCGGGCTCTAGAACCAGTTTCTCTGTCCTCACTCAGACTCATGTGTCTCTGACACTCTAAGGGACTTCCTGTTTTAGGGTCCCCCGGCTGGATGTCATTGAGTAGGCGATATCCAGCCCCATTCTAGTTTTCTAAGCAGCCTCTGGCCGTGCTGGGAGGCTGGGAGGCTGGGAGGCAGAGTAGATGGGGGGGCAGCTGTTTCTGGTGTTCCTGGGTGGTCAGCAGGGGCTTCATTTCTCCCAGGGACTGGCGGGCTCTGCAGGGCTCCTGGAGCAGAGATTTATATGCACAGAGGAAATGTTTCTTTCAGATCTTTGCTCAGCTGTGCTTCTGAGAGCCCTCCCAGAAAGCAGCCCCCCACACACACTTCTTTATACCTTCTCCCTGCTCTGGTTTTCTTTCTTTCTTTCTGTTTTTTTTTAATGCTCTGTTTTTCTTTATAGCACTCTGCAACAGTGTACAGTATCCTGTTTGTTTGTTTATCTGAGTAGTCAGTGTTTCTCTTGCTGGGCGGTGAGCTCCAAGAGGGCAGGGATTTTGTCTTGTTCACTGCTGTGGTCCCACACTCAGAATATTTATTGAATAAATATGAATTGAATGATTGGCTGCCAGGCACTGGGATCCTAGGGCTCCAGGCCTCCCGCCAGAGCACAGGGCCCCAAATAGGCAGGCGTCACAGGCCGAGTCCCCAGCCTCCTCCTGACCACAGATCCTTCCGTGTCCCACCTCCTGGGCTGTGCCCTCCACACCCTCGGCTCCGTCCTCAGGTTTGGGCAGAACTGACCAGCACAGGGTGACGCTTGGAGACAGGCTGTCGGGAGGCGATGAAGATCCAGCTCCGGCTGCCCCACGCCTTACCCTGGATAGAGTTGCTGTCATCCCAAATCATTTCTTACTTTGCTCCAACTTTACACATGGGGAAATGGAGGTTCGGGGAAGTTAAGTGACCTACTAAATTTTGGGGGCTTTTAAAAAGTCTTATTGAAATACAGCTGATTTACAATGTGTTAATTGCTGCTATACAGCAAAGTGACTCACTTTTACACATATATACATTCTTGTTTTATACTCTTCCATTGTGGTTTATCCCAGGATATTGAATACAGTTGCCTGTGCTATACAGTAGGACCTTGTTGTTTATTTTTAGCTGTTGTCTCACCAGCGTTGGGGGTCGGGGGGTACCGTCTGGCTTTGTTTACCACCCCTTCCCGTTGGCCCTTTCCTGGCCACTACCCACTCCTGGATTCGGATTCCCCCAGAACCTCCCCCTGCCCGCCTGCAGCTGAACCCGCGGCCATTCACTCATTTACTGGGTGTGCATTTACGGACGTGTGCACACGTGGCTGGGATGCGGTGCAATGGCAGACTTGGACCCATGATGCAGGTCGGGTCTGGGGGACACAGCAGAGAGCTGCCTCGGCAGTGCTGCCCCGGGCAGGTGGCGCTGTTAGGGAAGAAGGAAGCGATACCTGAGCCGCACTCCTTCCCAAGGTCCCCCATGCCCTGCCCTGAGCTGTTATCCACAGCTCTTCTCACCCGCAACCCTTGAGCTGTTCCGAGGCATATCATCCCCAGCCTGGTTAAGTCCCTCCAGTGCTTCTTGTGTTGCCTCTTCCAGGCAGCCTGCCCTGGCTCCAGGCTCCCCTGAGTCCCCTCCTCCAGTTACCGGTTCCCACGGCTCCTTTGCCTCCCTCTGTCACATTCTATTGAGAACCTAGCTGACCTTGGCCCACTTCCCAGCTGCAAAGCTCCTTGAGGTTGGAACTACTGCTTTTTTCCCTTACCTCTGGATCTCCTCTGAGAGTAAATTCTGTGAGAATTATGGGGACACTTCAGGAGCAGAATCAGAGGAGGTGCAGATAGGCGTACAGCAGCAGGGGTTGGGGCAATGCGGGAGGGGAACGACCCCTGAGCACAATCTCTAGACACGGGGCCCTTCGGGGAGAAGCTGCAAGGAGAAGCCCGCAGACGGCAGCTCCTCTGTGCATTGACTTGACGGACGTCAGCGCTGGGGTCTTGGGGCCGTCGGAGCAGGGAGTCCAGGGAAGGCCTTTTCGCATGCTCAGCCATGCGCCAGGGCAGGGGGTGGGAGAGGCAGGGATCCCTTCACCAGGCCACTGGCCCTCTCTCCTCCAGACAGAGCCACAAACCCCCTGAACAAGGAGCTGCACTGGGCCAGCATCAACGGCTTCTGCGAGCAGCTCAACGAGGACTTTGAGGGGTAGGTGGCTTCCCTGTCTTTCACTCACACACTCAGCACCTGCCGTGCACACTCCAGGCCCTGGCCTTGGGCAGAGACGAGGATGAGTTGAGACCCAGTTTCCACTCTTAAGTGCTCCCAAATTAACAATGGCAGCGCACACTTTGTACTCAGTGCCACTGTGTGCCACCCTCTGAGGTGGGCCTTGCTGGACCCATCTTACAGGTGAAGAAACCGAGGCTCGGGGGGCTCAGCAGTTGCCCCAAGATCTCGTAGAGAGGAGGAGGTAGTCCCGGGCTTGATGAAGCCCAGGGCTGCCTGACCCGCACCCGTGCTTTGTTGGGGAGGGCCTCCCAGAGAACTGCGTGCTCCCCAGCTGGGAGGGGCCAGCAGGCCCTTTGCTCAAGGAAGAATCAGAACCATCTGCATTAGGATCACCCAGTGTGTTTGTCAAAAATGTCCGTTTGTGGGCTGCACCCAGACTCGGACTAGACTGCCCGGCGGGGAGCTTGGCGGAGACGTTGTTAGCAGGCTCCCCAGGTGGCACTGAAGTTTGGGGAGCACAGCTCAGTGTGCTTCACTTCTGCCGCACCCCATTAGCATAGACGCTCCACTTGGGATGCCGTGCAGACAGCGTGACGTGTGTGCTCCCCAGTCCAGCTGCTCAGGTGACAGTCCCATCCCTTCTGTTAACTGAGTCGCCTGGACGAGTAACTAGATGCCTCTGAGCCCCCATTTCTGAGACTGTAAAGTGGAGGTGATAGTGCTGCCTACCTCGGGGGGCTCTCATGGAGGTTAGGCAGGAAAATGGACGCGAGGTGCCTCGCACATCGTAAGTGCTCCGTATGTGTTAGCTGTTACTGTCACTGGTGACAGGTCTTTCATGATCTGGTAGATGATGTCACCATTGCCACCGTGACTTCTCCCAGCAGAATATTCTGTGCACATTGTCATGTTCTGCTCCCAGGCTGGGCCCTTGAAGGCTGTGGCCATCTCTCCGTACTTGTCCCTACGGCAAGCCAAGGGCACGGCAGGTCACAGTTCTCAGTAAAGCCAGCCAACAGGCTGAGCTCGCGCCTTTCAAAGGTCCCCAGCCTGCGCTCCCTACCTGGTCCTGCCCTCTGGTGCCACAGTCTCCAGCCTCGTCCGGAGAGGGAGCTGGACCCTTGCATGTGTCCTGGAGAAGCCACTGCCGGCCGCAGTTCCAGTGGGGAAGGGTGGCCGCCCTCCCTGGGGTGCCCGGGGCTCTATGGCTAGTCTGGCTCTCTGCTGTTCCTCTCACCCAGGCCTCCACTTGCCACCCGGCTGTTGGCCCACAAGATCCAGTCCCCGCAGGAGTGGGAAGCGATCCAGGCCCTGACGGTGAGGAGAAGGGGAAGCACGGTGCCATCTGTCCCCTGACCATGTGGGTGGCACCGGGGGGGCCAAGACTGAGGTTTTTGGGGTCCCAACAGGTTCTTCTTTTTTTTTTTTTAATAAGTTTATTTATTTATTTATTTTTGGCTGCATTGGCTCTTCATTGTTGGGTCTTCGTTGCTGCACGTGGGCTTTCTCTAGTTGTGGTGAGCGGGGGCTACTCTTCGTTATGGTGCATGGGCTTCTCATTGCAGTGGCTTCTCTTGTTGCAGAGCTCGGGCTCTAGGCACGCAGGCTTCAGTAGTTGTGGCACGCAGGCTCAGTAGTTGTGGCTCGCAGGCTCTAGAGCTCAGGCTCAGTAGTTGTGGTGCACGGGCTTAGTTGCTCCGCGGCATGTGGGATCTTCCCGGACCAGGGCTCGAACCCGTGTCCCCTGCATTGGCAGGCAGATTCTTAACCACTGCGCCACCAGGGAAGCCCCCAAGTTCTTCTTTAGAGCCCAAGGGAGTTGTGCCCAGATGGCCTTGAATGGGGGTGTGGCCCAGCCCCTGAGGGTCCCATGGCACCCAGTGAACCGGTGGGCTGGCCTCCCACCCCAGACCCTGCACAGTTAGGCTGCTTGTGGGGAGGAAGCCCTAGGTTGTTCGGGCTAGGGATTCCCAGCTCCAGCTGTGCCTCAGACCTTCAGGAGGCTGAATCAGGGCCCCACCCCAGACCCGCCGCCCAGAACCCCTATAGTATATGCATCCAGGAATCTTCGTGTTTATAGAGCTCCGTGTTTATAGATGCATTACGGGGCCGGGCCGGGCCAGCCCATCGATGGCCTCCAGGCACAGGACAGCACAGGGGTGCAAGGGGTGACAACTGGGCTCAGGCCAGAGGTTTCAAAGCTGAGCCAGTAGCAGAAGAGCAGGGGGTGCAGTGTTGTGGCCCCCAAGCATGGGTCAGATAGCAACAAACCATAGAGCAAAGCTGATTTTAAACGGTGGTAGATAAACAGTTTTCCTTTTAATAGTTCTGTATTTGTTTTAACATGTTAGGGTTTGGGTGGGTTTTTTCCCCTGAAATACACGTTAGTCCTCTGAT
>NW_020837952.1:54478214-54576959 GCF_003676395.1 Aethalodelphis obliquidens
CGTTAGTCCTCTGATCTCACACGCATCTAGCTTAGGATGAGGCTGAGTCTGATGGTGCCTATTTACGTTTCAAAAAATCATCGAAGGAAAATAGTAAGAAAGTAATTTACAAGTGGTCCTCAGATATGGCCAAGCCACGGAGGGACTAAGTCGGTGCTGCGAGTTGGGCATCACCAGGCTCTCGGGGTGGCCCAGCCCTGTCCCCCAGCGGGTGGTGATCAGTCTCAGGGGGTCTCTGAACTTCAGAATCCTCTTTTTCTCAAGAGTCATCTTCCCCCTTCTCACTGCCGGTCCCTGGGCTTCTGGGCCCTGGCTGAGGCGCGGGAGGGAGGGTACCTCCTCTGATCCTCCCTGGGGGTCCCCGCACCTCACACCACCCCCCCAGGTGCTGGAAACATGCATGAAGAGCTGCGGCAAAAGGTTCCACGACGAGGTGGGCAAGTTCCGCTTCCTCAACGAGCTCATCAAGGTCGTGTCTCCCAAGGTGGGTGCTCCCAGCGCACGCTCAGACCTGCGCTGTCAGATGGCGGTTGAGGAGGGGTGACTGACTGGCCTCATCCTGACCCAACACAAACACAGACCCTTTCTCAGGGTTCCCTTCACAGCTGAGCCCGGGACGGCTGGGTTTCCAGGAAGAACGCTTCCAGGCTGCCTGGTGGCCGGCCAGCTCTGGAGCTGCCTGGTGCTTAGGGAGGAATGAGTGCACTGAACGCAGAACAGCCTCCCCAGCGCGGGCTGCTTGGGCTCTGAGGTCTCTCCCTGCAGACCTGGCCACGGCACCCCGCCTAGGTGTCTAGTGGAGGGTCTCCCTGTCTCCCCCTCACAAGAGTGGCCTCCTTGAGGCCTTGGATGCTGAGGCCCCAAACCTGAGCGACAGAGCCTCTGATGGGCCTGAGGAGTCCTCCCCTAGGGCAGGAACATGATTGATGCCCCTTGGGTGAGAGCCCGCCTCTTCGCCCATCCTTGCTCAGATGCATCCCTTGACCAGAGCCGCTGAATGACCCAGCAGCTCTTCTCAGGAGATGACCAGAGTGAGAGCCAGTTCCCTCTGCTGAGTTTGCTGCTGGGAGACTGAATGGAGCCCAGGGCCGAGCGGTTCCACACCTGCTCCTTCCCTGGTCAGCCTGGAGCCTAGTGGCTCCTCCTTCCTGAGGTCACAGTTAAGGTTTCCACGAGCTGGCCGAGAGCAGGCGCCAGGCTCTGGGCCTTACCTGTGTCAGCTTTGCTTCCCCAGCACGGTGCTGCTGCTGTCATCCCCACTCAACAGGCGGGGCACTGGGACACCCAGGGCTCGCACAGCTAGTGAGCAGCAGCAGGGCCAGGAGGTGAGCTCAGGCCGGTCAGGTGGGAGGGTCGTGTAGGCTGAGGTTTCTGAAGGAGTCCTGGGGACGCAGCCAGGTTTAGGCTGGGCTTGGGACTACAGTGAGTGGGGCCGGGCAATGTCAAAGCCGCCTCTCCCTTCCGTCCCCGAAGTACCTGGGCTCTCGGACGTCGGAGAAGGTGAAGAACAAGATCTTGGAGCTTCTCTACAGCTGGACGGTCGGCCTCCCTGAGGAGGTGAAGATCGCAGAGGCCTACCAGATGCTGAAGAAGCAGGGTGAGGCACCAGAGGTGGGGTGTGACCACCTCCTCCCTGGGGCTCTGGCAGCAAGGTCCTAGGTCTGCCCTTTAACTTCTCAAGAACATAGAGCCAGTGGGGCCTCTTTATGGTTCTGCCTGAGGCCAGCTTGGATGGAGAAAAGATGGGGTTGAGTCAGAGACTGGTCCCCATGGTACGGCCTCAAAATACAGGTTTCTAACTGCCCCGACCCCGCACACACACTCTTTGGCGTGGTAGTTCAGGAGCAGGCCCTGACCCCACACAGTGCAGCACCAGCATGCTGGAGAAAGCCTGCCCTCCACCTTCCAGCCTACCCCTGCCTGCCCCCATCCCCTCTCCCCTCCGCCCCAGACCCTGAGACGGTCTCCCCACCGCCGTCCACTGCAGGGATTGTGAAGGCCGACCCCAAGCTTCCAGATGATGCCACCTTTCCCCTTCCTCCGCCACGGCCCAAGAATGTGATCTTTGAAGACGAGGAGAAATCCAAGGTGAGGCTTCAGGGAGGGCCAGATGAGGACTCCAGGCCCACTGGGGGTCAGTGGGTTCCAGCCCCTGGCGGCCCTGTCCCTGGAGCAGAGGCTACGCTGAGCACGGCTGCCGTGGTGGGTGACGGGCGCCGGGTGTTGAGCCCTTACACATGCTGAGTGCTGCCCACGCAGTGCCCTTCACTTAGTAAATGCAGGCCTGAGGCTGGTGGCCCTGGGCTTGGTTTGAGGGCATTTCATAGGTTGATCAGGAAGGAGCTTGCCTGTCTTTATGTCTGCGACCTTCTCAACAATGATTTTACTAGCTTTTTGTTAAAGAAGCATGTGGTTGTGGGCAAGAGCTTAAACAGCACGGGGGTAGGATAAAAACTAAAAGCTCCTCTTCTACCCGGTCTAGTCCCGGGGGTAAAGGTTGAGTTTCCTGTACATCCTTCTAGAAGAATTCTCTAGCAATAGTAATGTAATGTTGCGCACCATTTCTGGAAAGCTTATTTCTGCCGGCGCTGTGGAGAGCACTTACGTGCAGTGTGTCACTTGTCCCACGGCCACCCTGTAAGGTGTCAGATCCTTGCCATCCCATGGAGAGCTTAGTAACTTATTCACATCCTACCACCAGGAAAAGGAGCCAGCATGGGACCCCAGGCCCAGGGACTGCTGTCACAGCCATGTCCCTCTGTCTCCACAGATGCTGGCCCGCCTGCTGAAGAGCTCCCACCCCGAGGACCTCCGAGCAGCCAACAAACTCATCAAGGAGATGGTGCAGGAGGTGATGGCCAAGGCCAGAGTGCAAGGAGGTGGCGGGATGGGATGTGGAGCTGAGCCACTGAGGGAGGTCGTGTGTACGTGTGCGCAGTGGCCCAACTAAAGGGCTGTGGCAGCAGAGAAAGAGCTGACCGAGTCAGGGGGACCCTGCGGGCAGAGCCAGGATCAACGTGTGGAAGGAAGAATTTCCCAGCAGCCAAGCTGACCTGCATTGGCTTCTGTGAGGCTGAATACCTCTTCTGTAAAAGTTAGAGAGAAATTAGGCCTTACTATGTTCAAAATACAGTATATTTTACATACATATACATATAGAGAGAATAATATCCATGTATTTTATAAGTATGTATACCTGTGTTGTGGGTGCATGCTGAAGTCTTTTTTATTGATAAGGGTATGTCATCAAAAAAGTGCAGTCCAGAGACCCAAAGGGCAGACACTCTTGGCTGTCTTAGGGCAAACTGTGTGCTCTGACAGCCCAGAGAAAGGGCAGCTCTTCTCGAGGAGGGCGATTGTATCAGACGGCAGAGCACAAGCCCACCTTTCATTCCACAAGGGAGGAGCATGCATGGTGAGCAGAGTGGGAGAGGGGTACCAGGGTCACTGCTGCAGCGGCCTTTCAAGGGGGTCACGGCACTAGTTTCTCAGTTGTACTTGGTGACCGCTAAGGTCCCCTTCCACTCTCAAGTACTGAACCTCCTTTCAAGGGACAAATACAGAGAGGGGGAGGGTTCTGTAGAACCACAGGTGTGAATCTAGCTCCCAGCCCTCCAGATCAGCTGGTGAGTGTGCTGGAAACCCAGAATCCTGGGCCACCCCTAGAGATCTGATGGACTCGTGCAGAGGCCTGGGTCCAGGGGGCGTTGGCAAGAGGAGAGAAAGTGAACACAGGGTTGGTCAAGGGCTTCTTGGACCAGAGTGCCCTGTCCTGGGCCCGAAGGGCTCTTAGCAGGGGCTGATCTCACGCCCAGCAGAGGGTGGTGTGGGACAGTGCCTGGCTGAGGTCCAGGCCTGACTCGGGTGCTCCGGGGCCGTTTGCCAATGCCTCTCCAGGACCAGAAGCGAATGGAGAAGATCTCAAAGCGGGTGAGCGCCATCGAGGAGGTGAACAACAACGTGAAGCTGCTGACGGAGATGGTGATGAACCACAGCCAGGGCGGCACGGCTGCCCAAAGCAGTGAGGACCTCATGAAGGTGCGCCCGCCCCCACCCACCCCCCACGCACTGCAGGGCCCCCGCCGGCCCTGACCTGCCCGCCCTGCTGCCCCCAGGAACTGTACCAGCGCTGTGAGCGCTTGCGGCCCACACTCTTCCGACTGGCCAGCGACACGGAGGACAATGATGAGGCCTTAGGTGAGCTGCAGTTGGAAGGAGCTGCCACCAGGGGGCCCCCTTCTCCAGCAGTGACCTTGGGTTTCTCCACTTTGAGGAAGAAGGAAGCGGAGATCAGGGGCTGATGTGCTTTAGAGACCCTTTGGGTCAAGCCCCTTCACAGACACCTCTTTACTGCCCGTAAGCTGCACAGGAGGGAGAATTGTCCCTATTTCACAACTGGGGCTCAGGGAGGGAAGTGACCTGTCCAGATCAGAGAGCAGAACGGTGGCAGAGCCAGGGTGGACCGGAGGCTCTCTCCCTCCAGACACTGCCTCCCCAGTAAGGGTGAGCTCGAAACCTAGAGCAAATCCCTCAGGCCTGAGCGCTTCCAGAGCTGGACCCCGTGGCTCCTGCTAGGGCCACACGTCAGGGTCTCGTCCTTTTTTGTGCCACCACATCGGCCAGGGCCTCTCGGGCAGCACGCTAGGTACAGTCTCAGCCTCTGTTCCTCAGGAGCTCCCTGGGCACCTCCCATGTGCCAGGCACCTGGTCCCCACCCAAGAGGCTTGCCACTCAGATCCCTCTAAGCCTTGACCCCCAGGAGGTGACATCAGCGAGGGCCTAGTTTGTGCCAGGCACTGTTCTGGGCCCGGGGGGTATGGCAGTGATCAGAAACAGAGCCAAGTCCTCATGGAGCTTGTAGCCTGATGAGACAGACAGTAAAGCAGGGGTGTGAGTGGGGCAGTTTGTCAGACGGAGGCAGGGGGCGTGGAGAAAAACAGAGGCGGGACTGGTGGTGCGGGCTGGGGGTTAGAGAGGGCCGCCCTGAGGTGAATTGGATAAAGACCTGAAGTAGGAAGGGGTGAAGCCATGCAGAGATCCGGGGGTCTCCAGACAGCAGAGCCCACCTGGAGGCTGGGGCATGCCCGTGTGTTCGGGGGCCGGCACGGGGCAGCGTGGAGGGGACTGGGCGAGGGCAGGTTGCAGAGGGCCTTAGTCTGAGGAGTCGAGGTGGGCTGCCCCCGGGCCCCTCCCACGAGGCTTGAGATGACCGTGGGGTGCTCATCCCCCCCCGGAGGCCCCCACATTCTTTCAGCCTGGCCTCTCCCCTCCTGCCTGTTCCAGCGGAGATCCTGCAAGCCAACGACAACCTCACCCAGGTCATCAACCTGTACAAGCAGCTGGTGCGGGGCGAGGAGGTCAACGGCGATGCCACAGCCGCCTCCATCCCTGGTGAGGAGGTGGCAGGAGAGCTGGGAGGGCCCCCGAGTCGGAGGGCCATGGGGTCCCAGCTAGGGTGCTGGTCACAGAGCTTGGTGGCCCCTTAAGATGGGGGAGGCCCCCGCTGAGAGAGCTGGGGGTGGAGTCTGTGCCAAGCCTGCAGCTGCGGGGGAAGAGGTCTGGATGCAGTCGGAGGGGAGGGAGCCGAGGGTTTGGCAAGGACAGGCAGAAGAAGGAAGGCCTTTCTTTCCCTTGACAAGTCTGGCACCTGTTGTGTGGGGCTAGGTCACACCCCCGAGGCTTAGTTTAATTATCAGAAGTGGGCACGGAGGGTTTGACACATCAGCATTACAGGCTGGGCTCCACTCAGGGTAAAGTGACGGCCCCCCCGGGAGGGGTTAGAATTGGCCCTGTTTGGGAGAGGTGGGGGTGGGGTACTACACAGAAACATCGGAGTCTAAGAAGGGCCTTAAAGGATGGGAGGCAATTGGCCAAGAGAGAGGGAAGAAGGAAGTACATTCTGTGAGGAAGGGACACCATGTGCCAAAGAAGAGGCCTGGCAAGCAGATTCGGGGCAGAGGTAGCGTGGCCAAGGAGGGGAAGCCTGCTGCTCCCAGACCCCAGGGACTCGGAGTGTCCTCCGCCCAAGGCTGGCCTGACTCTCCTTTCCCACCCCAGGGAGCACCTCGGCCTTGTTGGACCTCTCAGGTCTGGATCTCCCTCCAGTGGGCACCACTGACCCAGCCACGCCCACCCGCCCTGGTGACCAGGCCAGCCTGGAGCAGCCCAGCACCTCAGCTTCCCTACTTGACGATGAGCTCATGTCTCTGGGTGAGGAAGGGGCGGGGCCCAGAGCGGGACAGGCTCTGCTGCAGGTGGGGGGTGATGCCCCCAGCACACGAGGCAGCTTTCAGAGCACAGTCAGGTCAGCGTGTTCCTCCTCCTCCTGTGAGTCCTCTGGAGGATGGGGGAGAGGCATCAGGCCCATTTCACAGCTGAGGAAGCTGAGGCTCAGGGAAATGAAAGAGCTTGTGCCAGGTCCTACAGTCAAAGGGTGAGGCTGGTGGGACTTCCCTGGTGGCGCAGTGGTTAAGAATCCGCCTGCCAATTCAGGGGACATGGGTTTGAGCCCTGGTCCAGGAAGATCCCACATGCCGCGGAGCAGTTAAGCCCCTGCGCCACAACTACTGAGCCTGCGCTCTAGAGCCCGTGAGCCACAACTAATGAGCCCGTGTGCCGCAACTACCGAAGTCGGTGCGCCTAGGGCCTGTGCTCTGCAACAAGAGAAGCCACCACAATGAGAAGCCCGCGCACCACAACGAAGAGCAGGCCCTGCTCACCGCAACTAGAGAAAACCCACGCACAGCAACGAAGACCCAATGCAGCCAAAAATAAATAAATAAGTTTATTAAAAAAAAAGAATCCACCTGCCAATGCAGGGGACACAGGTTCGAGCCCTGGTCTGGGAAGATCCCACATGCCACGGAGCAACTAAGCCCGTGCGCCACGGGCTTAGTTGAAGCCCACACACCTAGAGCCGGTGCTCCACAACAAGAGAAGCCACCACAATGAGAAGCCCACGCACCGCAACTAAGAGTAGCCCCTGCTCGTCGCAACTAGAGAAAGCCCACGTGCAATAACAAAGACCCAACGCAGCCAAAAAAAAAAAAAAAAAATTTTTTTTTTTTTTTTTTTTAAACGGTAAGGCTGGCATCACCTCTGATAAGCCAGCCACACCTAGGCTCTGGTGGCCTGCGGGAAAACAAAGGGATTTCCCTGTAGCAAGTTAGAGCCTAGAATTGGGAGCTCCCCAGGCAAGTCAGCATTTCCTCGCCACTGAGAGAAAGAGGTGGGGAGCTCTGGAAGCTCCAGGGAAGCCCGTGCGGGAGCACAGGGCACTCTGTGAGCCACGCTGGTCCCAGGCCAGGCCTGCAGACACTACGGTGGGGTCGGGGCTCCAGAGACCAGTGGGGAGCAGGCTCATCCCTGGGGAAGAAGCAGAGGGCGCCCAGCTGGCCAAGCAGTTTTAGAGTTTGCAGCTTTCAGGCGCAGCAGCGTCCCCTGAGAGCGTAGCCTCAGGAGAGCCTCAGGGCAGCCTCCTCACAATGGCCCGAAGTCGTGAAGAAATAGAAGTGATCGGGTCTGTCAAGGAGACCTTGCCCTGTCGAGGGGGTCTCGGAGGATGTGTTGGGAAACTAACTTGGAAGCCAAGTCAGACTGTGTTCTCCTGAGTTAGTTCTGAGGTGAAAACCACACCGGACGGACTCCGAGAAGCGATGGTGTGCCGGGGTCCTGGCGGGGGCTCCCCTGACCGCGGCCTCCGAGCGCTGCTGTGTCTTAGCCCACCCTCCACTCAGCCCAGAAGACGGTGCTGGCAACGGCCCTGGTCTGCAGATACCAGAGCAAGGCTTAGAAAGGCTGAGTGACTTGCCTGACTGGGCACCGGCTTTGCACGAGGCCCTCAGATCCTGAAGCCTCACTCGTAGCTGCTCTGACTCAGCTCGTCAGTCGGGAACGGGAAGCGAGGGCCTGGAGCGACGAGCGGGAGACAAGGGGGTCAGCAGACCAGGTCAAGTTCCCCTGTGCGGGCCCCTCAGCCAGCACCCCCCGAGGAGGCCCTGACCACAGGGTGTTGCGGGGGCTTCCTGAGGAGTCCCACCCACCTGCGCCCTCTTCATTCAGAGCCAGGGGTGACTCAGGGAGAGAGGACCCTGGCCCCGCTTGAGAGGTCAAGATGGCCCCATGACCAGAAAGCACACACAGGCTCGTCTTCCCCAGCAGAGCCTGCGCCAGGCGGCAGCAGGAGCGTGTGGCCCAGACCCCAGCGAGGCACTGTGTGCTTTGCACTTCCTGTCCCCAGGTCGCTTCAGCAGAGCCCTGAGCCTCCAGCTTCCTCTGGTTGCTACTCAAAGCAAAAAAAATGTGGGAACCAGAACCAGAAGTGGCAGGGCAGCAGCCACCCAGCTCCCCGGCTCGGGGGAGTGGAGGAAGCCTTGGGACCACAAAGGGGGCTCATCCTAAACGGTTCTCTGTGGCAGGAAGGGGGAGGGGAGGGGTGGGGTAAGCAAAACGCACTTCCCGTCTGCCAGAGAGGGCGTCCCAGCGCCAGGCAGGCACCGTGTCTGAATTGTCCCATTCAGTAGTGACAACAGTCCTCTGATGCAAATGCTACTGTTGTCTCCGTCTTACAGACGAGGCACAGGAAAGTTGCCACCAGCCCAAGGTCACACAGCTGGGTGGCAGAGCTGTGTTTGAGCTCCAATAATTAGGCCTTGCTCTGTCCAAGTCCAGACTCTGTCGCTTTCCAGTTGTGTGACTGCGGGCAGGTTACTTAGCTCCTCTGAGCACCCGTTTCCTCATCTCTAAAGAAGGCATGAGAACCTCGTAAGGCTGTGTGAGGATTGAGACTCACGTCTGCAGCGCCTGACCCGGGGCTGTTAGCCTCCACTGTGTTGTCCCTGGCCTCAGAGAGGCATGTCCAGAGGTGGAGACCCAGCAGTTGCAGCCTCCCATGCCTCACCCTTGCCTGTCAGGCTGGACCTCACTTACTCAGGCTTTGCTACAAACAGGGTAACTTGGCTCCTCTTTAAAAACCAGGGTGAACTTGCCTGGGGGTGTGCTTCAGGGCGGGCAGAGGTCACACTGGCTGGTGACCTGTTGCCCTCTACCGACCAGCAGATGATGAGCAGGCCCCTTCCAGAAGGGCCACCGCCCTCCTTTGCGCCAGTCAGCCAGCCTTGGCACGTGCCAGGGCAGACAGGGCCTTTAGAGTCTGCCCAGGCCATCCACGTGGTGTGCTCGGACCCTGCGGCCCAGCCGGCACCTTGCCCCCGGTTGCTCAGATTCTGGGCCGGGCCTGGGCCCAGGGCCCTTGTGATGCTCAGAGCGTGTCCCTCCAGGTTGGACGGGCACAGGGTGCTGACCCCTGCCTGCCTGGATCTGAGTTTACGGACCTCACGTGGCGTCTCCCACGCCCTCTACACACACACACACACCCCGGCTCCAGCTGCCCTCAGTAGTTGAGTTGGCTTCTGAGTGGCAAGAGAGGAAGTGTGTTTCGGCCCAGGGAATGGGCTCTTGGGGTCTTTGGTTTCTACTTCTGCTCTGCGGCTGGTTCCCTCTGGGGGGGAAGGGGGCGTGTCCCCTTCGAGCTGAGCCTCTCGGAGGAGGGGGTGCAGGGGGAGGGTAGCAGTCAGGGAACCCTGACTCAGCATATAGTCGCCCCGGCTCTCTTGCCTCTGCTCACGAATCCAGCCGCTCTACCTCGGTCTTGCTTCCCTGCAGGCCTAGGCGACCCCACACCCCCTTCAGGCCCAGGATTGGACGGTGCTGGGTGGAACAGCTTCCAGGTAGGAGGGGCCCATCCCAGGGTCAGAGCAGCCGGGACAGGCAGCCTGAGG
This sequence comes from Aethalodelphis obliquidens, assembly GCF_003676395.1. NCBI lineage: Eukaryota > Metazoa > Chordata > Mammalia > Artiodactyla > Delphinidae > Aethalodelphis > Aethalodelphis obliquidens. The sequence continues at coordinate 54,487,994 of NW_020837952.1, forward strand.
GGCAGTGAAGGGACGGCTGGGCAGGAGGGCTGGGGGAAGGGGTGGCCCTGGGGGCGGAGGCACCCATCCCAGGATGGAGGAAGGTGGACGGGCCTCCCCTCACAGCGCTTTTTCCCTGCGTGTCTCAGCCTTGGGTTTCTCTTGGGTTCAGATGGGGGTTCCCCGTTCCTTTTCTCTTGAGGGTGACTCCGAGGTCCCTGGAACGGGATGGTTTCTCGAGTAGAATCCCAGACCAGGCCTGGCCCACCGATGGCCCTGGGGTGAGAGGGGCGCAGGCTGGCGGGAATGTTGTCCACACCCCTGCTGCTGCTTCCCCAGATGTCTCCTGCCGGGAGGGGCAGGGGCTTCAGGGCAGTGCCAGGTGACCTGACGCCTTCTCAGCACAGCCTCACCCACCCGCATCCTTTGTATGCCCAACAGTCGTCTGATGGCACGGAGCCCCCCCACCCCGCTCCGGCCCCCAACGTGGACAGTCGGCCCCCGGCGCAGACGTCCCTGCCCACGAGCAGTGGTCTGGATGACTTGGACCTCCTGGGGAAGACCCTTCTGCAGCAGTCGCTGCCCCCAGAGTCCCAGCAAGTGCGGTGGTGAGGGCACGCCCTGCCCGGACCCTGCCCCTGCCCCAGGCCCATCAGGGAGAGGCCCGGTGCTGCTTTGTCCCCGTGAGCAGCACTGCCGGAGCACCACCGTGTGCCAAGTGCTGTCCTGGGCTCGAGGGACACAGCAGTGACCACAGCAGGTGCAGGGCCCATCCAACAGGGCGTGGAGGGTATGAGAGATAGGGGACCGTGCCCCACTCACGCCCTCCCCTAGGCCTGGCCTGCCAGCACCTGACAAAGACTGAAGGCCCAGAGGGCTGCCAGGGACGAGGGCATTGACCCCGAGTGGGTGGGGTGAGCAAGAGCTGCCCGCTCCAAGGTGAGGAGACCGAGGCCAGAGAGACGGGGGGCGTCTGAGCAGCCGTCAGGGACAGCCGGGAAGCCCAGCGTTCCCTGTGCCCCTCGGCTCTTAGCCACCAAAGCTTCACCTCTCAATGCACCATGCCCCAATAAGGGAGAAGCAGCAGCCAGCCCCCCGCCTCACACTCCGGGACCTGCAGAATAAAAGCAGCTGCAGCGTGTCCAGCTCCGGCGCCACCAGCCTCCTCCACGCCGTGTCCCCCGAGGCCCCTGGGCCCCTGCAGCAGCCCACACCAACGGAGCTCTCGCTGGCCAACATCACTGTGCCTCTGGAGTCCATCAAACCCAGTGAGTAGGGCGAGGGCACGGCGGGTACTGGCTGGGCTGGGTCAGCTCGCGGCCCCACCCGCCTTGCCTGCTGTCAGGAGCTGGATCTGGGGCAGCCAGTGGGAAGGCAGGGCTCCCCTCCCAGCCCTGCCCGGCTCAGCGGGGCCTCTGGGCAAGACCCTTCCTCTTGCCAGGACTCAGTTTTCTCACTGGTCCCAGAGCGTCACAAAACTGCGTTCTAAACTCCAGGGTGACCCAGGCAAGAGGACTTCTCATGGATGGCCCCTGCGCCCCTCCCCGGGAAGGCAGGGCCAGGACAGGGGAGGTCTGTGGGACTCCCCAAGATCATAAAACCAAAACAGGATAAAGATTGAGGTCCAAGCCTAGGCTTCTGCCTGGGAGCAAAAGGGCCGCTCGCGGCACCAGGCTGTGAGCAGACTGATGAAGCCGGGCTAGTCTTCTCGGCGCTGTCCATTTGTGAGCTCGCTGTGACGAGGGTGTCGCCCCCTTGGGGTCCCCAGGAGCTAGGCAGTGGTACCACCGTCTTAGCAGCATGGAGGACCCTGAGCGCACAGAAGCAGAGTGGCTGTACCGGGGCCACACAGAGCATGCGTGAAGCTCAGGCACAGCCCTTCACTCGCGCGCTCCGGGAGCAGCCGCCCGGCACTCCGGGAGCCTGGTTGGGACGCGGTTCCAGGGTGGGCATTCTGCCTTCACCATCACACTAGAAGTCCACCTGCCTGTCTGAGCCCCGGACTGCACCCCTGACTGCACTGCTGCCCAGGGTCAAGGCGACAGCCTGGGTCTGGGTCTGTTCATTCATCCCCAGCAGAGCAGCGAGTGCCCGGGGTCGGCCGGGTGTGGGGAGCTGGTCGGATGTGCTTGGGCTCAGGCCTGGCACCCACCCCCCGCCCCCGCCATCGCCCTCTCCCCTTCTCCTCTGCCAGGCAGCATCTTGCCGGTGACCGTGTATGACCAACATGGCTTCCGGGTCCTCTTCCACTTCGCCCGAGACCCACTGCCCGGGCGCTCCGATGTGCTGGTGGTGGTGGTTTCCATGCTGAGCACCGCCCCCCAGCCCATCCGCAACATTGTTTTCCAGTCAGCTGTCCCCAAGGTGACAATGGGCAGACCCCCCCCTCAAGGCAGGGTGACTTGGGGCTGGATGGGGGGCCAGCTCTCCAGGGCGGGGGTAGGGTCTCTGTCTCCGTGTCTCTGTCTCTCTCTTCTTGGGGAGTTGGGGGTAGAAGGGCCCCCAGAGGAGGAGCTGGCAGGAGGCTGGGCCTTGTTCCCCAGGGCTAGCTGTGCCCCATCCTGCCCTCCTGTCCGCAGATCATGAAGGTGAAGCTGCAGCCGCCCTCAGGCACAGAGCTGCCAGCATTTAACCCCATCGTCCACCCCTCAGCCATCACCCAGGTCCTGCTCCTTGCCAACCCCCAGAAGGTGAGGGGCCCAGCTGTGCCAGGGCACCGCTGTGGGGTGGGGCAGCCTCTCTTCCCCGTCCGACCCTCTGCCTTCACCATGTCTGCCCCAGGAGAAGGTTCGTCTCCGCTACAAGCTGCTGTTCACCATGGGCGACCAGACCTACAACGAGATGGGGGACGTGGATCAGTTCCCCCCACCGGAGACCTGGGGGAGCCTCTAGACCAGAGAGGGGCTGGGGAGAGGAGGGGCGACGGGACTGGCCACCACTGAGCCTGGGTTCCCACGGCCGTATTCCCCTGGGTCTGGTGCTTCTCCCCTCCCCCCTGCGGCCCCCTCCTTCCTTGCCCTCTCCCCTGCTGAGCCAAACCCAGCAGGAGGCTAGGCCTGGGTTTGCACTGGTGGGGACCTTCGTCACAGGTGGGAGGCTGGAGCAGGGAAGTGCTGCACACGGGCCCCGGAAGGACTTGGGGTCGTGGGGGAGAAGCATGGCTGTCGGGCAAGGGCCAGGACCTCAGGCCCAGCCCCGACCCCAGCCTGGGGAGGGGTCATCCCTGCCTGTCTCTTATGCCTTATGGGAAGGCCCAGCCATAACTTGGGGCCGTGCTGGAGCCGGGACCAGCTCAGGCCTCCATAGGACCCGGGCGACTGGGGGCGTGGCGCCTGCACCCCCAGCTCTTTGCACTCTGGGGTGTGTGGTTTGACTCTCTTAGCTTTTCTCTCTGCGTGGCCCTGTGGTCACCGTCTCAGGGGGCCCAGTGAGGGGAGCCCCACCTCTCCCCCACTCCTCCTGGGGGTCTCACTCCACTCTCCTGGCCCCTTTGCTGTCAGGCCTCCAGGGGGACTGTGGGAGAGACAGGTGGCCCCAGCTGGGGGCTCCCAGGCCCCTGGCCAAGGGAGGTCCTGCACTGGAGTTCTCAGTGTGTCTCTTTCATTCATTGGGTTTTGTCCATCCGTCTGTCCATGGGCAGAAGTGGGGTCAGTGTGTGAGTGAGAGCAGGAGTATTTATGGAAATAAAACGTCCTTTTTCCTGGACCAGCAGCTCTCGTGGTCCTTCTGAGGTAGAGGGAGTCAGGAGGGGTCCAAGAGTGGGAGGACCCCGGGCTGCCCTGCAGACCCCTCTGCCTCTCCTTGGAGATCAGGCCACGGTTCCTCTGCTCACCACTCCCAGTCCCTGTACCGGAAGAGGCCCAGCTCAGGGGCCTGTGGCCACTGCTGAGTCACCAGAGAGGACCCAGGGCTGTGGTGGGCGCAGAGCCGTCCCGGCTGGAAGCGAGCGGCTGCTCGGGCCTGCCAGGAGCCCCAGCTGCTGCAGACGCTGAGGGGGAGGCCCCTGGCCACTCACAACTTCCTCTTGCTGCACTCAGCCCTCAAAACACAGCTGCGGTGCAGCACCACCCGAGGCCCGCGCCTCAGCTGCTCCCTCTCCCCAGAGGCTACTCCCAGGGAGCAGGGTGCCAGCTGCAGCTTGTTTCCGGAGAGGCCCACGGACCCTGCACGTCCCCTGCATGTCCCCACTGGGTTATCAGCGTTTCTCTAACTGGGAGGCTGGGGAGTGGCTTAGAGGCTAGCAGGTGAGGGAGCCAACCAGCACGGAGCAGAGCCAGAAGGAGCTAGTCCAGGGCTTGCTCTGTGGTGGGGAGCCCGCCCTCCGTGCCCTCTGCGCTCTGCTGGGGAGGGTTCCTGCTCACAGACATCTGGGGAAGGCTGCCCGCCCTCTCTTCTAGCAGACGGTGGAAGTTCTGCATTTAAGACATCAATTTCCCTTTGTCTAATCTAGTTTTTCGCAGTGTGAACTTGGGCGCTGAACACCTTTACATAGATGCTATTGAGAAGTGCTGGAGGCCAGCCGGGCCTGCGCGCTCTTTTCAGTTCTGCAAATGAGGGCCCTTCTCTGTGCCAGGCCGACCCTTGGAAGTGCACGGCAAGAGCTCCTCGACGTGGGCCGTGCTGTCAAGGGCACAGGAGAGGGAGCAAGGCCTCAGAGCCAGCATATCCAGTTCCCCACTGCCCCAACAGTGTGACCACCATCCTGCATCCAGGCCCCCAGACACCCTGACCTCTCAGCCACGTGGCCTCCTTCCTGTTCCCCTCCCTGCCCGCCAGGCAGGACTCTGCCTAAACCCTTGTGATGTCTCCGAAAGATAATCTCTTGTTGGAAGCTTCTTCCTTTAAATGAAACAAAACCCTATTCCCTGTGGCGTACCCCTGGGGTCCCAGAAGCACCCTCAGGAGCACGCACTCTACAGGTTGCGTGAGCCTGTGACTGCCGGCTGGGAGCCTGGGCCTCTTCCAGTGGGGTCTCTAGCTTGCTGTGAGACTTTGAACAAGGTGCTTCCTTCTCTGGCCTTTAGGTTCCTTATTTGAAAAGGTGGGAGGGACCCAGTGAGCTGTAAGGCCCCTCAGAGGCCTTCTGAAGAGTCCTTGGGCAAAAGGGTCCCCCAGTCGGCTTGGAGTGACCCAGATGTCACAGGGACAGGGAGATCCCTTCAGTCTTTCTGACCACCTTTCCCTGTTCCTAGGCCACCCATCCAGCTGTCTGCCTGTCTGTCCTGCAAGTGCCTCTTGAGCAGCACCTGTGCCAGGCACAGCCCTGTCCTCAGAGCTCACAGCCTGGCACGGGACCCTTAAGCCAGGAGCACGACCACCGAGAGCTGGGAGGGAGATGCACAGGGGAGCTGCCGCAGGAGCCCGCACCTGTCTGAGGGGCTAGAGGGGGTGTCTGATCAGAGGAGGGGACCCTTTGCTTTCACCACCTGGAGGAGGCATCCCCCAAATACTGCATGTCAATCCAGACACAGGTCCAGAGCCCCTGGAGACCTCAGGCTGGAAGGGGGTACTCGCAGGAGTGTTCTCTGTCTCTGCAAGGGTCACCCCCACCCCCGCCCACGCCAGGAGCCGTGGGACTTCCCAGGCCTTGAAGGCACACTTCCACTTCTATCTGTGCGGCTGGAAGCAGCAGCGCTTTTTTTTTTTTTTTTTTTTTTTTTAAATAACCACAGCACACTGGGCTCGTCTGTTCATAGCAGCCAAGAGAAACAGAAGCCACCGCTCGCCTGGGGAAGCTGTCCCTGCAGTCCTCTTGATGCCCCTGCCCCCATTCTCCGCGGGCCTCCTGGCGGGGACACGGGCCCAGCAAGGCAGATAAGAGGGGAGCCGGCTCTAGCCCAGCGCCGCGCTAGGCCGGCAGCACGCAGCCCCTCCCTCCAGCTGCCCTGTGAAAATGGGAAACCGAGGCTCAGGGAGCTTATAAAGTGCTTGAGGGCATATGTTAGGGGCCAGATGTGACCAGGAGTCCTATGAGGTGGCCACCCTACTGCACATCGCACCCCCCCACCCCACCCCCATCCGCTGCCGTCCTCTGGGGCCCGGGTTAAGGGCACACGCCCTCCGGGGCTGTCAGGATTGCGGTGGAGTCCCCGTGCCTCAGCCCCACTTGGGGTTCCCCAGTAAGTCCTTTTGGCTGGAGGAGGAGGCAAGGAAGTTTTCGGAGCCCCAGAAGTGACAGCAAATGCCTAACTGCTCTGGGCAGAAGCCTCCCCTTGGAGGGCAGCGGTGATACGGCCACAAACAATTTCTCAAGTGTCTGAAGTGGGATGTTCCTGTTCAGTCCCGCGGCCCCACAGCTGACCCCTGCTACCACCGCCTCAGCGCCAGCCACTGGCCTCCCTGCCCACATCCTGCTGGAGCTTCAGCAGCAGACGTTTCCCAGACCGTTGCGGGTTTTGGCAGACAATCTGCAATGAAGCCTCTGGACCCCCCGAAGCAGCCGCAGGGATTAAGGCGGGCGGGGGCGGGGGGGGGCGGGCAGGGACGAGCATTTCTAGAGTCTTCAGGCAGTGCCATCTGGTACAGCAGGAGAGCACGCGGATGCTTTGGGGCCTGTCAGATCTGCTTTCTAACTTGGCCTCTACCACTCAGCCAGTTAGGGACCTGGGCCAGGAGCCTGGGTCTGCTCACCTATAAAACCACACGAGGGCTTCCCTCGTGGCGCAGTGGTTAAGAATCCGCCTGCCAATGCAGGGCACACGGGTTCGAGCCCTGGTCCAGGAAGAGCCCACATGCTGCAGAGCAACTAAGCCCGTGTACCACAACTACTGAGCCCACGTGCCACAACTGCTGAAGCTGGCGCACCTAGAGCCCGTGCTCCGCAACAAGAGAAGTCACCGCAATGAGAGGCCCGTGCACCGCCACGAAGAGTAGCCCCCGCTCGCTGCAACTAGAGAAAGCCCTCCTACAGCAAGGAAGACCCAACACAGCCCAAAATTAATTAATTAATTTTAAGATAAATAAATAAAACCACATGATACCAACCTCACTGGAGGATGTGCTGAAGTACATGACAATAAATGCCATTGACCCCAGGCTGCAGGACACATTTAGGGGGAAACTGAGGCAGGAATGGGGGTTAAAAGGTCTTTCCGTTACTGACATCGCAGGCTGAATAATAAACAGGGCCAGGCACTGTCCTAAGTAGTTTACAAATGAATTTATTTAATCCTCACAACCCATCAGGTAGATGCTATTATTCTCAAGCTACCGAGGAGGACACAGGCTCAAAAAGGTGAACTACCTCAGCCCAGGTCACCCAGCTGGTGAGAGGCTGAGCCCAGCCAGCCAGCTCCATCCACACCAGTAAGCTCTGTCTCTTGGGTTGGAAATAAACGTCCATCGATGCGATGTCTTCGCTTGCCATTCAAGTCGGCTGTGTTTATTGAGCTCCTGTGACTGTGGCATATTGCTAGGCCCCTGGTTTCAGCCTAAGCCAGACAAGGCCCAGGCCCTCCTCAGGAGGAGACGCAGCAAGTCATTAGAGAAGGGGTTGGCTGGTGACCTCTGAGGTCCCCTTCCGCATCTGCAGTTCTAAAACTATGATCTCAATATCCACTGATTGAAACCTCTGAGTCCAGAAGTCTCTGATGACAACATCCTTCGAAAGAACAGCCAATGACCCAAACTTCAGGGCTTCCAACCTTTTCACGATTCAACATCTGAGTGTGCTCGAGCCTAAATATACCCTAAAACATACCCCTTACCCAGCAGCCCCATCCAGGCTGGACATGGAGGAGCCAGGTGCCCTTCCTGCAAAGGCTCTTGGGTCTGGCTGGAGGGGAGTCTGGAGCCCAGATGGGAGGCCCAGAGCTCACGTGGCCTGATTATACGGCTCAGTTGTTTCCACAGCAGCTGCTGCTACAGCCCACATAGGTTGACCCCTCCCCAGGCTGCAGCTGGGGGCTCAGGCCCGGGCAAGACTAGGAGGGACAGGGGTAGAAGCCAGGCCTTGCCCTCAAGGACCTTTAGAACAGCTGGGGAAGTGGACGAGCCCAGACCAGTGTGGTCTGGGCCAGAGGCAGGGCTGGAGCAGGATGGGGATGCCATGTAGCCTGGAGATTTCCCAAACGGCAGGACAGTGGCACCTGGTGTCAAGTTGCTGCCTTGGGAGTCTTCAGTTTCCTAATTCTGCACACAGTAGGTTGTGCGCATTACGGAGACAGGGGAAACTGAGTCACCACCAAGTTCTGGGATCTGTCCAGTGAGGGAGGTGGAGAGGCCAGGACTAGAACCCAGACATTGCAAAGCGCAGCGCCACATTTTAAGAAGCCAAGTCGGGACTTCCCTGGTGGCGCAGTGGTTAAGAATCCGCCTGTCAACGCAGGGGACACAGGTTCGATCCCTGGTCCAGGAAGATCCCACATGCTGTGAAGCAACTAGGCCCGCGCGCTGCAACTACTGAGCCCGTGAGCCTAGAGTCCGCGCTCCGCAACAAGAGAAGCCACCGCAATGAGAAGCCCACACACCGCAATGAAGAGTAGCCCCCGCTCACCGCACCTAGAGAAAGCCCACGCACAGCATCGAAGACCCAACACAGCCAAAAAAAAATAAAAAACAGAAGCCAAGTCTATACTGGACTCTAATGTCTCCCTCCATCGAGGCATTCCTCAAGCCCTGCCCACCCTAGAATCCCCCCTCCAGGGGCCTTCCAGCTGGGAGAAGGGGAAGTGGGCAAGGAAACCTAGCCTGGGATCAATCCCCTCATCCTGGCCTGAGCCTTTGATCCAGGAGCCTCCCAACTTCCGGCCAGGATTCCACACTCGGGTTCCCTTTGCAGCCCCTCCCCATCCCACCAGGGTCTGCCTGGCTCTCCCTTTGGAGAGTTGGAGGGGTGGCCAGTGTCCAGTACGTGCCCATTGTGTGCCAGGCCCATGTTGGGCCCGGGGCACACTGAGATGTCTGAGGTGGAGGTCCTGCCCTCAGAAGTGCCCAGTCTGCCCACCCACACACAGTAGGTGCTCAAGTAACCCTCAAACTGAACTGAAACTCCAACAAGGCAAAGTGCAGTAGGCGTGCTAGGACCCTACCCCAGGCCCCTCCCTCTCCCCCCCCACCCCGAGCTCCTGATGCCCAAGGGGTGCAGGGGTTCAGACTAAGAAGAGCCTACTGCTTGCCAAAGGCTCTCATCTTGTATTAACTGGCAGTTATAGAGCATCTGCTGTATGTCCCAGTGTGTTCTGGGTGGAAAGCCGAAGAAATTACTACAGTACCGAGTTTGGGGAGGTCAGAGCAGTATCCACGTCCTTGCCTTACAAGAAGTTAGTGCAGGGACTGAGGAAGTCTGCCGGGGAAGGGATTTCACAGACAGCGGAAACTCGTGGCTGGGGCTAGAAGACGGCAGGGTGTCAGGGAACTGCTCTGGGAGGTTTCGCTGTGGCTGGAGGGTGGTGGGGACCCCCGTGAAAAGGGCGATGGGAGCACTGGAGGAGCAGGCAGGAGTGTCTTATCCACTCTTCCAGGTGGGCAGCGTCAGGACAGCTGACCCACAGGCCATTAGAGACAGTGAGTCCAGAGTTCCAGGGACTTGTCCAAGGGCACGCTGCAGCAGCGTGGCCCCAGGAAGCCAAAGCCTCCAGCCCATCTTCCAGCAGAGGAGCAGGGGTTGACCTTTAGCTCAAGGTGGCCAGGAGGTCCTTCCGGAAGGGAGTCTAGGACAGCATCCTTTGGGAGGCCTAGATGGGCCTGTCCTTGGCCGCTGCCTCCTAAACATGGAACGCTGTTTTCCCTTTAAGAGGGTGCCAAGGTTATTTATACCCAGGGCTTGCAGGCCGGAGGGTGGGGCAGGAACCCAGGAAGCCGGGCAGGCGCGGTGGCAGGAACGGGCTTACCTGCTTCCCGCCACCGGGGCTGGGCGGGGAGGAGCGGGGAGGAGGGGCCGCGCGCACAACCTGTGGATCTCCAGGCGGCCGGCGGACCCACACTCGCCGGGACCGTAGGGGGGGCGCCCTTGGGGGGCCCGGAAGACGCGAAAGAGCGAGAAAACAAACTTGGAGAGAGGAGTGACCTGGGGGCCGGGGGCGGAGTCGCCAGCGGGGGAGGAGAGAGTGAGCTGCAGCGAGAGCGCGGCTGGCCCAGGAAGCGGAGAGCGCCGCCCACCCACCCGGGGCGAGAGAGGCGCCGCGGGCAGAGGCAGGCTGGGCCGGGGGCTGCCGGGCCCTCGACCCCCACCGTGACCCCGCAGCCCCCAGCCCGCCCCCAAGATGATGAAGAGGCAGCTGCATCGCATGCGGCAGCTGGCCCACACGGGCAGCTTGGGACGGTGAGTGTCAACCCCTTCCCTTCCAGTCCCATTCTCACCCGGCAGGACCCTAGAGGAGGTGGGAGGTCGGGGGGAGACTGAGGACAGCTGGACAGCCACCTTCTGACTGGCCACCTCTTTTCTTCCCTCTGAATGCCATCCCCTCTCCTAGCCAGAGCAGGAGAGGCAGGCGCTGGCCTTTGGGGGAAGGGCACCCCTACCCCTGACTGGAGGGTGGGTGGAGGATCAAGGATGCTGGGTCTTCTCTGTCTCCATGAGCCCCTGAGTGGACGGTCCTCCCTGGCCTCACTTGTCCCCTCTGTACAAGGGGGGACTGTTAACCATCTCTGGTTGCCTGCGGGGGAGGGATGGTCAGGGCCCCAGACCTTGGGGGAGCAGCAGAGATAGGGTCCTGGCAGTGATGGGAGGAGGGGCCCCCCTGCCCTGCCCTGCGCCTCTTCCCGCCGTCCTCCAGCCCAGAAGCGTCCTTGCTTCTCTGTCTTGCTTCTGCTTTTCTCAGCCTCAGGTGGAAACATCCCCACATTCCCACCACAGTCCCTGAGCTGGTGGTGTGGAGGGCGGAAATTTGGGGAGCTCCCAGGGCCTGTCTTCTCTCCTCTTCCCCCTGCGCTGGGAGTTTCTCATTCTCTGGGCTCAGGGGAGCGGACTGGGTGTCCACAGACCTGCTGTAGTCACACACTGGCACAGATGCCTATATGAGCGTGGGCAGTCAGGCCGACTTGCTCGGAGCCTGTCCCCACGTGTCCCCGGGCAGGGGCCCAGGACCTGCCCACCACCACAGTCCAGAGCCCTTTGTAACCAACAGCCCAGGAGTCTGAGCTCGCACACTTCCTGTTCTTGGGGCAGCCCGGGCCTCCTTTCCCCAGGTCAGCAGAAGAGAGAGGCGCCCCCAGTCCCCGCTTCGGTTTCGTCCGCCCTCTCTGGGGACACAGCCCTGGGTGGAGGAGGAAAAAGCCCGGTATCCTATTCCCGCCCCCATGGAATGTGTTCCGACGGGGATGAGGCAGGCGGGCCACCCAGGGCGGCCTGACTGGGAGGGGCACTGGAAGCATCTGGGGTTCAGGTGCCCTGTTTGCAGTGGGGGGGGCAGGAGGAGGCGGGGGTTTCCTAACCTGGGCCAGCTCAGCAGAAGCTGTCTCCCCCTGCAGCACCCCGGAGACTGCCGAGTTCCTGGGGGAGGACCTGCAGCAGGTATGTGCCTGGGCCGGCAGCGGGTGGCAGGGCAGGCCCATGCAGGCTGTCAGCAGAGGGCCAGGCAGGGATGCCAGTTGGGGGCCCGAGTTGAGTCATTCCAATGCTGTTGGCAATGGGGTCCCCAGGAGGAGGGAAGAGAAAGGCAGTTCCTGCTCTGGGGGAGAACAGGACAGTGGGGCATGGGGGACAACAGCCCCCCACGATCCATAACCCCTGGACCCCCTCCCAGGTGGAGCAGCGACTGGAGCCGGCCAAGCGAGCAGCCCACAATGTCCACAAACGGCTGCAGGCCTGTCTGCAGGGCCAGAGCGGGGCGGACATGGACAAGCGGGTGGTGAGTGGGGGTCCCAGGGAGGAGGGGCCTGGGCAGGACACCTCTGTCCAGTGGGGCAGCGGGGTCGGGGCTGGGGTCTCCCCACTAGTCTGAGTCTCTGGCACCAAGGGGGTGGAGACTGCTCTGTCCCAAGGCTCCTCCGGCACCCCACTCATGAGGTCCTATTTCTTCCCCATCCCCTTCTTGACGCCGCCCGCCTGCACCAATCTTCTGAGCCACAGCCAGGCTTCTGACAGCACCTGAACCTCCCTGTCCAATCAGCACCCAGAGCAGGTGCTCACAACTGGGCAGTCTGTGAGGGCTTCCTGAAAGAAGTGGCATTTGAGCTGGATTTTGAGTGTTACTCACTGGTGTTAACCAGTAGCCAGTATTTATGGACTGATTACTGCTAGTCTGTTACTAGGATATCTCCATGCATTGCCTCACTTAATGTGAAAACAACCTTAGGAGGAGGCTGCCCTTACTAGCACTGTGTACCGAGGAGGAAACAGAGACAGAGAGGTAAAGTGACCCACTCAAGGTCACACAGCTAGTAAGTGGCAAAACTGAGATTCGAATTCTGGTCTCCCTGACCTAAGCTGGTGCTCTGTACAACGCTAGGTAGGAATGTGGGGGGCAAACTTGTAACTGGGCAACAGTTCCGTGTGGCCAGAGCAATAGGGAACCGTGGAGGGTTTTGAGCTCCGCAGGGGCTAGGTCAGCCACAGATGCCCTGCGGCGGGGAGAGGGCCCACTCTGAGGTTGTGTTCCTGGCTCCTCCGCCCTCCCTCTAACTGAACTGGGACAAGCTCCATGCCCTCTGTTTTTAGTTTTCCATTCAGTGATGGGACTTGGTCCATGACTCCTTCCTGCCCAATCGTGTGGCTTCTGGGAGGGGGCAGGGGGGCCTCAGATGGGTGGGGGCTCTGTACATGGTTACGGGGAGCTGTCACCTCCACCGTGCCTTGTCATCTTCCTGCTTCTACTGTCACCTGTGTCCGTGGCCCTCCTGGGTTCCCGCCTCCCCTGTCCACGCCCAGGGCCTTGCTGGGGATTCTGCCCCTAGGAGACTCGCCATGTGCTCAGGCAGGGGCGTGGAAGCAACCCAGTGGGCGAGCACACGCGCTCACGCTCACAGCCGGCCCTGCCCTTCCCTGCAGAAGAAGCTTCCCCTCATGGCTCTGTCCACCACGATGGCCGAGAGCTTCAAGGAGCTGGACCCTGATTCCAGCATGGGGTGAGCACGGACAGGGACCTTGGCCCTCACCTGGAGATGCCAAGGAGGGATCTGGGTCAGGAGAGGGTCCCAGTCAGGGAGGGCATCCACGGTGGAAGGATGACCAGGCTGGGAAGAGTGTCTGGGCTGGGAACAGTGTCCGGGCTGGGAACAGTGTCCAGGTCAGTGAGGGTGGCCAGGCCTGCAAGGGCGTTGGGCTCAGTGAAGACGAAGGAGAGATAGAAGAGACAGGGGGTGATGGGGAGGGAGGAGGCCCCCCTGCCCAGTCTCTCCAGAGGGGGGTGAGGGGCTGTGGGAGCCCGGGCCCACTGGGTGCTGTGTCCACAGGAAGGCCTTGGAGATGAGCTGTGCCATTCAGAACCAGCTTGCTCGCATCCTGGCTGAGTTTGAGATGACCCTGGAGCGGGACGTCCTGCAGCCGCTCAACAGGCTGAGTGAGGTGACCCTGCCCCCTCCCTCTGCCCCCAGCGTCCCCAGCCTCCAGCTCCCACCTCCGCAGCCCGCTGAACCCTTCCTGTGCCCGCCCCCAGGAGGAGCTGCCAGCCATCCTCAAGCACAAGAAGAGCCTGCAGAAGCTGGTGTCTGACTGGAACACACTCAAGAGCAGGTGGGAGCCACAGCCTCTAGGTGAGGTTCACGCCTGCTTCAGCCTACGGATGTGGCCACAGAGCTTCGAGGCCCTTCCCCCACCAGGAGGACGCTGCAGGGCCCACTGAGTACAGTGTGTGTCCTTGTGCACACGCCTGGTCCTTAAGAAGACATATGGGGACGGTGCATGTGAGGGTGCCTCTGTGCGCGTATGTGCATGTGCTTGTGCCAGCTGGGGTACCCAAAAGCCCGGGATAGCCATAAACAATCCTCCAAGATCCCTGGATGGCGGGAGGGGCCCCACCCTCCACTGTGGAGGTGCGTGGCCATGATCACCAAGCCCACCACCAGGGGGTGCGCCAGAGCACTCTGCCCAGCGTGGGCAGAGACCCAAGGCCAGTTCAGCTCTGGGATTTGCATCTATAAATTCCGGAATCCTATGTGGTCAGGCCTGTGGAGGGGCCCTTGGCTCTGGACATGCGATGGGGACGTAACCACCCCACCTTGGTATCATCCCCAGGCTCAGTCAGGCAGCTAAGAACTCAGGCAGTGGCCAGGGCCTGGGCGGCGGCCCGGGCAGTTACACCACCACAGCCAACAAGGTGGAGATGCTGAAGGAGGAGGAGGAGGAGCTGAAGAGGAAGGTGGAGCAGTGCAAGGTGAGGGGCACTTGGGCTTCCTGCATGTGTGGTGGTGGCACGGGTGGGTGCTGTCCCCATTTCTCAGATGGCAAAACTGAGGCTCAGAGAGGTGACGTGACTTGCCCCAGGCCACATAGCTAGGAAGCAGCAGAGCCGGGATTTGAACCCAGGCTGTCAGGCTCCAAGGTCTGTGTACTTAGCCATCACCTTGTAGCCACTTCTGTCTATACCATACGCATAACACCTGGGAGGGAGAGACGCCTGTTCACCGGAGTCTCAGTGCGTTTGCTAAGTGAGTGAATGAATGAATGAAGGGCGGGTGAACAAATGAGGGGTGAGTAACACAAGGCACTGTGCTGAGGATATAGGGACACAGAGAAGAGGACTAGAAGCTGTAAAAGCCCCCCAAGAGTTCAAAGGGGTCCCTGCGGGCTGGCCCCAGGAGCAAACTGTAAGCAGAGAGAGGAGAGCTGGTTGTGACCCTCCCCGTACAGCTTGGGCAAGTTGCTATCCTCTCCAAGCTTCCCCGCTGGGCCCCAGCCTCGCTGGTATAAGCCCTCCCCTCTCTGTCCCCAAGGACGAGTACTTAGCCGATCTGTACCACTTTGCCACCAAGGAGGACACCTATGCCAACCACTTTATCCACGTGAGTCCAAGACCAGGCTCCTGCCACCCGGAGCTCCGGGGCCACTGAGACCCCCTGCGAGATGGTGGGAGGGAGGGGTCTGCGTTTGTGGCCCCTGGGGGAGGCTCAGCTTCCCTCACTTCCCCCCGGGGGTGCCCCCTTGTCCCCATAGCTCATGGAGATTCAGGCCGATTACCATCGCAAGTCTCTGAGCTCGCTGGACACGGCCCTGGCTGAGTTGAGGGAGAACCACAGCCAAACAGGTGGGGACACAGGCAGGCCCCGACCCCCACCCCTGACCCCCCACCCTGCTTGGGGCACGTTAAGAAGCTTGCACTCCATCACGAAAGGCAGCAGGGAGCCAGAGATGCGTTCTGAGCAGGGGAGCGCTCAGTTAGATTTGCGATGAAGAGATTGCTCCGGCTGCGGCTGCGTGGAGGATGGAATGAAGGGGCAGGACTGGAACCCTGTTAGGAGGCAGGAGGGAGGTGACTGTGTCCCGGACTGGGGTGGGGGCAGTGGAGGTGGGCGGATTCAAGAGATGTGTTGGATAATTTCAGGATGTGTGGCATGGGTGGTCAGGAGGGAGGTGGTAGCCCCTTGAGAACGTCTGGGGATGCCCCTGTCTGCCCTGACCTCGATGCTCAGAGGTGGGAGGACCCTGGGCCGCTGATCTGTCTCGTCCCTGCAGACCCCTCCCCCTCGATGATGGCCGCCCCCTTCTCCAGGGTGTATGGGGTGCCTCTGGGAACCCACCTGCGAGAGCTGGGCCGAGACATCGCCCTGCCCATCGAGGCCTGCGTCATGATGCTGCTTTCTGAGGGCATGAAGGAAGAGGTGGGGCTCACTGGAGTGGGTGGGGAAGGAACACCAGGGCCCTCACTCGGTCCCACACCTCCCACATGCTGCCCGTCGCTGGGACCTGTAATCTCACCACCATTAGCGTACAGGTGCCGGGAGAAGGCGTGGCCTCCTGCTGCTGAAGTGATACCACCTCCCACTTAACGATGCTCACGTGGGCCGGGCACTGTGCCATCAGCCCTTTGCGCTCCTTGTTCCATTGGATTATCCCAATAACCCTTGGTGGGAGCCCTCATTGGCTCCATTTTGCAAGGGGGAGGCAGAGGCCAGTGGGTAGACGTGCCCAGCAGGTGAGAAAGTGGCGGTGAAGCCGGAGACTCCACGTGAGTCACAGCCACACGCTGCCCTCATCCGTCCTTTGCACCTCGGTCGTGCTAGTGTATCGGCTGCTTTCCTAAGGACACACCCTTAGGAGGTGGACCACACCCAAAGGCAGACCTAGGCTTCAGGACAGTCCTGCTGGGCCTCCTATCTCCCTTTCACTCCTAACCAGACTCCTGTCTCCCCACGACTTTTCTGAGCTCCTCCCAGACTTCCCGGTTTTGTTTTGGTTTTTTTTTTGTGGTACACGGGCCTCTCACTGTTGTGGCCTCTCCCGTTGCGGAGCACAGGCTCCGGACGCGCAGGCTCAGCGGCCATGGCTCACGGGCCCAGCCGCTCCGTGGCATGTGGGATCTTTCCGGACCGGGGCACAAACCCACGTCCCCTGCATCGGCAGGCGGACTCCCAACCACTGCGCCACCAGGGAAGCCCCTAGACTTCCCCTTTTGCTCAGAATCTTAGACCTTAAGAGTCGAGAGGAACCACGAATACGGTGGTGTTCACTCTGCCCATCAGCCCAGTGGGCCCCCAAGGCCTACTCCAGGCCATGAGTGGGCCAGGGCCTCCCAACCGGGGTGTCCTGCCCCGCCCACCCCTCTGTGATCCCCACCTTCCCCCTCTCGCACCTCAGGGCCTCTTCCGTCTGGCCGCCGGGGCCTCGGTGCTGAAGCGCCTCAAGCAGACAATGGCCTCGGACCCCTGCAGCCTGCAGGAGTTCTGCTCTGACCCCCACGCTGTGGCAGGTACCTGCTCTGAGGAGCCCTGGGTGGAGAGCCTTCCCCCCAAATCCCTTCCCTGAAGCTGCCTGAAATGATCCCATGATAGTTGGCTTAAGGCCTGATAGACATCTGAGGAGACACAGGAGTCCTTAATGTTGAGGTCCATGGTGAGCCCCCTGAAACGTGTGTATGTTTTTCTGCGGACAACATCACTAGGCTTCATCATTTTCTCAGAAGGGCCCGTGGCCCAAAGAAATGATCAGACCTAGACACGTTAGTGTGAACAAGAGCTAAAGGTTCCTAACATGGAGAGAGCTGAGGCCTGGGGGTAAAGTTGGGGGCTTGGAGGGCTGCATCTGAGCCCCCGCCACCACTCCAGGTGCCCTCAAGTCCTACCTGCGGGAGCTGCCGGAGCCCCTGATGACCTTTGACCTCTATGATGACTGGATGAGGGCAGCCAGGTGAGGATGGCGGGGGGCAGGTGCTGAGGAGGACGAGGCTGCAGAGGGGCCACCCAGGGCAGGCTCACCAGGTCTCTCCCCCGTCCACAGCCTGAAGGAGCCAGGAGCCCGGCTGGAGGCCCTCCAGGAGGTGTGCAGCCGCCTGCCCCGTGAGAACCTCAGCAACCTCAGGTGAGCCCCCAGCCCACACCCAGGCCTCCCCCAGCCAAGGCCCAGCTGCCACTTCAGGGCCGTGGGCTGGTATCCTTGTCCTAAGCAATATTTCTGAAAATACCACTTTGATGTATTAACTGTATTTTTTTTATGCTAGACATCGAACTGAACACATACCTTGAACCTTGAAGCCACAGCACCCGGCTTTAAATCCCACCTCTGCCACTATGTGGTCCTAGGCTAGCCATTTAACTCTCTGTGCCTCTCAGCACAGAGTTAACTCTCAGCACCCTCATGTGGAAGACTTGGAGCATAACAGTCCCTACTCTAGGGTGGCTGGAGGTTCTCAACTTAGTGCCTGACACGTAGGCGGTGTTCAGTAGGTCAGCTAATGTAACTAGTAAAAATGTTCCTCAATGTCCTGTGCGGTGTCTGCCACTCTTTGGCAATCCCAGGCTGGAGAAGTCTCAGGTCCTGGGGGGCCTCCATGGGTGTTCATGGCCCAAGATGCCCTGCCCCTGGTCCAAGTGCCCCTCCCACGCCCCAGGTACCTGATGAAGTTCCTGGCACTGCTGGCCGAGGCGCAGGAGGTGAACAAGATGACACCCAGCAACATCGCCATTGTCCTGGGGCCCAACCTGCTGTGGCCCCCTGAGAAAGAAGGGTGAGTGGCCACAGGTTGGGGGGAAGGCGGCAGTCCCCTCCCCCCCCCCCACATCTGCTGCTTACTTTTCCCCTGGGCCTCAGTTTCCCCATCCTTGGAGTAGGTTGAGCAGCTGCAATTGTCAAAGCTGCTGTGACGAGCAGCCAAAGGGATCATGGATCCCATGGGGCTTTGGAGATAGGCATTCTGGGTAAAGGCAGTAATGGGGTGCTTGGTGGCCTGTTACGGGGAGCTGGGCGCCCCGAGATCTGATTCTAGCGCGCCCCCCCCGCCCCCCACCTTCCAGAGATGGGCCTTAGGAAGTCACTCTGGACCTTCATTTCCTCATCTGTAAATGGGAGAGAAACTAGACAGACATTGAGGATGTTTGCTTTGGGAGTTAGATGAGATAATAAACGGAGAACTGTTTTGTAAACTGTAAAGAGCTGTGATGTGTGAGGGGTTGTTATTCACCTGGTCCTTGTGTCCCCAGTGCCCAGCACAGGGCCAGAGAGTTGGGGTCACTAGACTTTGCTAAATGATGACTCACTTTCACTTTCTTTTCGTCCCAGGGACCTGGCCCAGCTGGACGCAGCCTCCGTCTCATCCATCCAGGTGGTGGGCATGGTCGAGGCTCTGATACAGAATGCAGACACCCTCTTCCCTGGAGGTAAAGCTCCCGCCTTTGTGAACGTGTCCCTTTTTGTGCCTTCATCTGCCCAGCTTGGTGCCCTCCAGACTCAGCTTCAGTCCCTGGCAACCCTGCAAACTCACCACGAGGCCTGGAGGAAATGGCTCCTCCACTCTGAGCCTCCGTTTCTCATCTGTAAAATGGGGATGATGATGCCTGCTTCGTGGGATTCTTGTGAGGCCCACCTGGGAGTGGGAAGGCGAAACATGGTCCAGACAACATCCGGAGAAAGGGAAAGTGGTCCCAACACCGGCTGAGGAGGGGAGGCCTGCGGAAGCTCTGTAAGTTCAGATCTGCTCCCTTCTGTCTGCAGATATCAACTTCAACGTGTCAGGCCTGTTCTCAGCGCCTGCACCCCAGGACAAGGTCAGCGACAGGCCGGCTTCCGAGGAGCTTCCATCGATTGCCACACCCACCCCGGCCCCTGTACCAGCTCCGGCTCCGGCCCCTGCCCCAGCCTCAGTGGCTCTCAAGGAAAGGTAAGGACTGATGGGTATGAATGGCCCCTGTCCTGGCCTTGAGATGCCTAGCCTGAGACACCATCTCTCAGGGTGTCCAGTAGCATTTTAGGAAATATAATTATTATATTTTCATCCCAAATACCAGGTTTCCCAGTTTGGAGTGGGTAGGATAGAGACCTGAGAGGCATATTCTTCTCAACCTCTGATGTGTTCCCTTCTGTGTTATATGGTTCTTTACTGAGCACCTACTGTGTGCCAGGCGCTGTTTCAGACCCTGGAGATTTAGGGAACTAGGGAACTGATCATTTTGGAATGTGTAAATTCTGTACCTTCCAGTCTTCTCTTTGATCCTTTAAATCGGGAGGTTTAACACGGTGCCACGTTGTCTCCGTACCCAGCGGGTATTGATCAGTTATCACAGACTGCTGGGGCCCAAACCATGAATTTCCTCAGATGAGCAAGACAGACAAATGCTGCCCTTAGAGCTCGCATTCCAGGGAGTGGGGAGAGAGAATCAACCAGAACACTGATAAAGGCACAGTATAATGTCAGGCAGTGATGTGTGCTACAAAGGACAGTAGAGCAGGGTCAGGGGGTCGAGTAGGGAACAGGAGTCAGGCAAGGGGGGCTCAGGAAAGGCCTCCCCAAGGAGTAGCCAACGGAGCAGAGCCAGGAATGAGCCCTGGCCTCCTCCCCTGCTTCTCGTCCGTTCTCTGGCTTCTAGTGGCCAGAACATCCCGTAAAGGTCACATGGAGGCTGAGAGCTGAGATACAGGGGAGGCCCTGCTTTCTACCCCACATCTTGGTCACATGAGGGACCTCAGACACTGTCGCAGTGTCACACAGCAGCCAGGGCTCAGTGGATACAAACTCTGGCCCATGCCAGAAGCATCTTATCAGATCCCAGGCCCAGCCACAAAGTGGTGGAGAACAACTCCTGGGAGGACCCAAACTCAGCCTGTTGGCTGGGAATCTCCCCAGGATTCCAGGAGTCCTCTGGGTGATGGCCAAGGCTGACCCTGACCCTCTCCTTCCCTCGCAGGGCAGAGTCTGAGGCACCCCCCAGACCAGCCTCCCCCAAGGTCAGTAGGAGCTCCCTGGAGGCAGCGACCCCAACAGAGGACATGGCTCGGAGGAGTGAGTTGGCTGTGGGAGGAGAAGGGGGGCAGAGGGTGGGCAGGGAAAGGGGCCGGGCAATCCCAGACTGTCCCATGTTTTCAGACAGCCAGGGGAGACCAGGAATCCGGGTGGCTAAGGGCCCAGGTTTGCTGCCGGACACTCTGGGTTCAGATTCCAGCTCTGTGACCTTGGGCAGGTGACTTCACCTGTCTGTGCCTCAGCTTCCTCCTCTGTGTAATGGGACAATAACTGCACCTGCCTTGTAGGGCTGTTTGGAGAATTAAATGGTGCTGCCTGGCCCATACCCAGCACACAGTAAATGCTCGATAAAGGTCAGCGATTGAGTGTTGGGGGCGGTGGAGTTCAGTCCCTCAAGAAGACCAGGGATCACAGAGTGAAGAGGGCGGATGGGGTCTTCAAAAGACAGCGAAGGAGGGTGGTGGTGGTGGTGGTGGTGGTTTGGTAGCCTCCTTCTGAGCCCCTTTGGTGCGTTCACCTGTTCAGGTGGCCTAAAGCCAGGCAGGTGAGGAGGCCGAGGGTTCAGGTGCAGAGTCTGCCAGGGTAACTAGGACGCTTGGGACACCCAGCCCAGGAGGCTCTAGAGTTTTCCACCTGGATGGGAGTAGGTGGAGCAGCGTCAGGAGCCTCTGGACCAGCAGGAGCTGGCAGGTCGCACAGGGACCTTCTTACAGGAGGGGGCTTCTAGCCACCTTTCCTGGATGGGGTGCACGCAGGATGTTTGCTCACTGGAGCACAAGTCAAAGGACGGTCACAGCATCACCTGCACTGGTCCTCACGTCAGCCCTGGGAGGTCAAGGCTGTCATCTTATCTCACCGATGAAGAAACTGAGGCTCCCGGGGGCAAGTGATTTGCCCAGGCCCTCCAGTGGGTGGAGACAGAGCTAGGACCAGGGGCCAGATGTCCTGCCCCACCTAGCCCCTCGGCTGCCTTGTGAGGTTGGACTGTGCAGGGGCATCTGAGCGCTGGGGTGGGGCAGTTCTGGTGGGCTTCTGAGAGGAAGTGAGGCGGACCCAGGTGGCAGGTGGAACAGGCAGCAGTTCTTTATTCAGAAGCTCTGTACTGAACACGCACACTGCGCTAGCCAGCTGGACATCAGCTGGCCTCACTCAGTTTACATTCTAGTCAGGGAGACAAGCAATAATCGAGCAGAATTAAAACTGACGAGATCATTTCAGAGGGCAAGGAGTCCCGTGAAGAAAATACGACTGGAAAATATGCCAGTGACTGGGGCAGGGCGGGGGAGGGGCCCTCTAGCTGAGGACAGACGTGGACCGAGGCCCGAATGGTGAGCAGCCAGCGTGGAAACTGTTCCCGGCAGAGCGAACGGCAGATACAGCCGATTCGAAGATCCCAAGGTGGCGTCGAGCTTGGGGATTTGCCGCAGGCAGTGTGAACGCCTAACCACCCCTCTCCTTCCTCCACAGCCAAGCGCCCAGCGCCGGCCAGACCCACCATGCCGCCCCCCCAGGTCTCCAGCACCCGCGGCTCCCCTCCAGCCCCACCCCCGCCCCCTGGCTCTGGCAGCCCTGCGCCCCCCCGGGCTCTGCCCCGCCGTCTGGTTAGCAGCAGCCTCCGGGCCCCCACGGTGCCACCCCCGTTGCCCCCCACTGCCCCCCAGCCTGCCCGGCGCCAGAGCCGGCCCCCACCAGCCTCCCCCAGCCCTGCCTCCCCGGGGCCAGCCTCCCTCTTCCCAGTCTCTCTGAGCGCACCTGCCGATGTGGACCTGGGGGCGGCCGCAGAGGAGGGAGGGGCCCCTGAGGCTGCAGGCAGGGCCCCCACTCCCCCGGTTATCCCCCCTCAGCCCCGGCCCAGGAGCCTCGCCTCAGAGACCGACTGAGCTGGCGGCTTCTCCCCGACAGCCCTCAGCATCCCCTCCTCCCCACCTTGTCCTCCCAGGACACAGCCCTCACCCCTCCCAAGGGGGTGAGGGCCTCCAGCCTTTGCCTACAAGTGCCTCGGTGTCCGCTGGGTCGGCCCCCACGGCAAGGAGGACTCAGGACAGTCCTCCACTTCCAGACCTCTTACTCTTGGCTCCACCCTGGGCTTGGGGGCGCCCCTCAGCCAACTCCCCACTCTCTGGCAGGGTCCCAGGGGAGCCGCCGGAAGGAAGGAGACGCTTGCCTGCTCCTACGGGACTTTTATTTTTCTCTTGCCAACATATTTTTTTGTAAGGCTGGTAAATAAATTATTTTGGACAAAACTGGAGCAGCTGCCCAAATGATAGTTTTATTTTCTGTTCTTGAAATAAAGAAGCCACTTTGATAAAGGGGAAAAAATTACCTATTCTTTGCCTCCTTTCTTTTTCCCTGTCTGAAATAATAACAGCCAACATTTTTAGCACTTACTCTGTGCTACCCATTGTGCTTTTCTATGCATGATTTCCATTTAATCCTCTTCCAGGGAAGTAAATCCCATTACCTCTCACAGGTGAGGAGACTGAAGCTCAGAAAATGACCAAGGCCACATGGCAAGTGAGGCATGGACCTGGCGCAGGTCTGCCTGATTCCAGAGCCTGGATCAGTCCCTCACATCCTGAGCAATTTATTTAACTTCTTGGAGTCTCCTTCATCTGTGAAAACATTTAACAACTTCCACCACAGAAATGTTGGTTTGAGGATTAAAAGAGACACACTTGTAAAGACCAAGGTACCGCCCTTGCACACAGAAGTGCCCTATAAGTGATGACTGCTTGCTGTTTCCCCCAACCTGTGGTGTTCTCTGTTTCTGGAGAAGCCAGGGAAGGCTCCCCTGTGGAGCAGGGATGGATCTGTCCTCAAATATTCCCTGAGGCCGCTCTGTGCCAGACTCTGGGCTAGGTCCCAGCTCAGCCCTACGCCCTAGGAGCTCCTGGGAACGGACGGGCAGGAGAACTGACAATTACAATCAAGTGTCATGGGGGTTCCCTGATGGTCCAGTGGTTAGGACTCCACGCTTTCACTGCCGAGCGCGCAGGTTCAGTCCCTGGTTGGAGAACTGAGATCCCGTAAGCCGCGTGGCAAGGCCAAAAAAAAGAAAAAGAATCAAGTGTCATAGCACTGGGAACCCATGTTAGCACACTTAGGGGCAAGCCAATTAACCCAGACTGGTGTGTGTGTGTGTGTGTGTGTGTGTGTGTGTGTGTAGGGTGAAGGCCAAGAAGGCTTCCTGGAGGAGGTGATATTGAGGGGGAGTCTTTCAGGAGCTGGCCAGCTAAAAAAGGGAAGAAGGAAGAACATTCCAAGCAAAGGAGACCACCTATGCAAAGGCCAGGAGCAAATGCCCAGGGCACTGAGGCACAGAAAATATCAGCCTCAAAGCCTGAGTGACAGGGTGTGGCTTTTCCCAGGTCTTTGAAGCTCCAGTTGCTCCTGGGGGTCAGACACGTCTTCAGAACCTTCTCAGAGGTTGGCAGACCACCTCAGAATTGTGACACATTCCTCCCCAAGTGGGGACCTAGGCAGCTGGGTCCCATCACTGCCCTGAGCAACTGGCTACTGCTGCTCTGTCTCCTTCCCGCTCCAGGGTCCTCGGGTGACAGACTGCCTCTAGCCCAGTGCCTCTCCACTCTGGCCTCACAGTAGAATCCCTGGGTAATTAAAAAAGCAAAGAAAATTTGAAATGCCCAAAACAATTAAACTAGAATTTCTGGGATCCTGCAACACATTGGTATTTTTAAAAAACGTTTCTCAAAAGTCATGGAACTGGATTTCCCTGGTGGCGCAGTGGTTAAGAATCCACTTGTCAACATGGGGGACACGGGTTTGAGCCCTGGTCCGGGAAGATCCCACATGCTGCGGAGCAACTGAGCCTGTGCGCCACAACTACTGAGCCTGCACTCTAGATCCCGCAAGCCACAACTACTGAGCCCGTGTGCCACAGCTACTGAAGCCTGCGCGCCTAGAACCCGTGCTCCCCAACAAAGAGAAGCCACCTCAATGAGAAGCCCGTGCCCGCAAGGAAGAGTAGCCCCCACTTGCCGCAACTAGAGAAAGCCCACGCACAGCAACGAAGACCCAAAGCAGCCAAAAATAAATAAATTAAATAAATAAATATATATTTTTTAAGTCATGGAACTGTACATTTAAGATCTACACATCTTACTGTATGTAAATTATATCTCAAAAAAAAAAAAATTCGTTCCCCTGGGGACTCCACCGCACAGCCAGATTGGAGAACCACTGGTCTAGACCAAGGGCTCCAGCGTCCGAGAGGACACCGTATGCCTCTCTCCTCAACACACCCACACTCTTCTCAAGACTTCGCTCGTAACTGGTGTGATCACGGTTCAGAGAGCAATGAGATTTGACCCAAAGATAACATCGCCTCTAGCATCTGTTTTCCTCCTAGCAACCAGCCGTCTTAAGCTTCTGATTGGCTGGGGAACGCGGAGCGGGCCATATTTTCTACTTGTAACTCCTTATTGGTCAAAAGGAGCGTCAGTCTCTCAGCCTCCCATCCCTGCAAGAAGCTAGTTAGGGCTGAAGCTCAGCGACTACTGGCCCAGCGGAACTAAGGGGAGTGACGAAGGACCAGGCTAGGCCGTCGTTGGTCTCTTTCCCTCGGTGGCGGCCGCGATTCCGCCCTTTTCTCCAGGTTCCCTTAGCTCGCAGCCCAGCTCCTCCCCGAGACTCTAGCCCCCATTGGCCGCGGGCCAGGCCGTGACCCCGCCCCCTGGCCCTTGCGGCGCGCCGATTGGCAGGTGCCGGAAACCAGCCAGCTGCGGACGAGCGCGCCGTGCCCGCGGGAACAGAGCGGCGCGGCGCGAGCGTGCGGGCAGCCAGCCGGCTGCATGGCGCGCTGCGAACGGCTGCGCGGCGCGACCCTGCGCGACGTGCTGGGCCGGGCGCAGGGGGTCCTTTTCGATTGCGACGGGGTGCTGTGGAACGGCGAGCGCGCCGTGCCGGGCGCCCCGGAGCTGCTGGAGCGGCTGGCGCGGGCTGGCAAGGCGACGCTGTTCGTGAGCAACAACAGCCGGCGCGCGCGGCCCGAGCTGGCCCTCCGCTTCGCGCGCCTTGGCTTCGGGGGGCTGCGCGCCGAGCAGCTCTTCAGCTCCGCGCTGTGCGCTGCGCGCTTCCTGCGCCAGCGCCAGCTCGGGCCGCCGAACGCGCAGGGCGCGGTGTTCGTGTTGGGCGGCGAGGGGCTGCGGGCCGAGCTGCGCGCCGCGGGGCTGCGCCTGGCGGGGGACCCCGACGAGGACCCGGGCTCGGCCCCGCGCGTGCGCGCCGTGCTGGTGGGCTACGACGAGCACTTCTCTTTCGCTAAGCTGAGCGAGGCCTGCGCGCACTTGCGCGACCCCGACTGCCTGCTGGTGGCCACCGACCGCGACCCGTGGCACCCGCTCAGCGACGGCAGCCGGACTCCCGGTGAGCGCGGGGCTGGCGGGGAAACTGAGCTAGGGCGCTTATGCCTCCACTCCTGCGAGTGGGGTGGGGAAGGGGCGTATCCAGGTGCCAGGTGGGGAACAGGAGGGATGTGAGGGCGGTCCCCACCCAGCAAGAGCCCAGGATGCTTTCATGTCCACATGTGGTAATTCTTGCAACCGTCACCCTGTGAGGGGCAGCAGTGGGGTCCCGGTTTGACAGATGAGGAAACTGAGGCCCATTGTGGCTCAAGGAGTTGCAGGCGGAATCCAGGGCCCCGACTCCCAATCCTAGCCTTTCTGAACCAGCCTCAAGGGCTCCTGTCATTTTCCCCACCCGCCATCGGGGTGAGGTCGGAGAATTGGGGACAAAGCCTGGAAGGATTCCCCCCGCCACCATTGGAGGTTTGGAACAGGAGTTTCTAGCGGCAGGGTGAAGGCAGGTGTGCGGGGAGCACAGAAAGTGGATGGAGTTTGACCTGAGTTCCAGTTCCAGCTCCAGGGCTCTGTAATCTTGTTAAGTTACATAACCTTTGAGCATCTCTGCCCTGGGTGTAAAATGGGAATAGTAACCATGACAGTTTCGCTGAGGAGAGAGTGATCAGGATGAGTGCCTGCTACACAGTAGGTGCTCAGATGATGTAAATTGTATCCAAGACCTCTCCTATTACAGAGCTTTATGAAGCACCTTGGTGTCTTATTTAGTTTCAGAATTACTCTGGAGATGGAAGTTATTGTCCCATTTCCCAGTTAAACTGAGGCTAAGAGAAGGGAAGTGAGCCACCCAAGAAAGAGCAAGAGGATCTGAACTTGGCTCTTGAGGCCACCTTACCCCCAGCCTGTAAACCCCACCCCCTCCATCCAAGGCACTCTTCACTGCTGTCATTTGGGAATTCAGATCTGCAGAGAAAGCAGGAGCAAGTGAGCCTCCTACATCTTGGAGGGTTCAAGTTAGACAAGAGCAGGTGGTAGCAGAGGCTAACTGACAGTAGTGAGTGTGTGTGTGGACAACCAGTCAGTAAGCTGAGGGCAGGGTGAGATCTCCATGACTCACTCCCTGCTGGCCGCTGACTCGATTGATACCGAACCCTAGGAGGGCAGGGTGGGATCGATTGAGGAGTAGACACAGTATTAAGATGGGTGGTAGGGAGGTCCTAGAGCTGAGGAGATCTGGGAAAGCTTCCTGGAGGAGGCATCTTGCAGGACAGGGCACTAGGGAATGGAACAGGGCTTGAGCCATGGCAGAACCAGTTCCAGGCTGAGAATCTTATAGTTCTAGGCCCGTCTTAGCTTTGCTACATGACCACTTCAGTCTCAGTTTCCCCATAAATCCAAGGTGAGGGCGCTGGTCAGGGCTCCCAGCTGCACTAGCTCCTGCCTGCCCTAGGCCATGCTATGAAAAGTGAGTTTCTTTGAGGCCTCAAAGCTCAGGTTAAGGTTTTGGGTTCAGAAGCTCCCCCAGGGGCTCAGGAAGGATGGTGTGGAGGAGCTGGGGAGAGACCAGGCCCTGCCCACGCGTGCCCCTTGGGTCTCACCACCCATCTGGCTTTGCCCGCCAGCTCTGCTGGTCATTCCCACAGCCAAGAGGGGGAGACAGAGCTTAACAAACACAGCGCTGGTGTCCTGTTTGGGCACAACTGAATCATGCAGCTTTGAAAGTGGAATAAAAACACTAATAAAGACCCCAATATGCATAAAATCTGAAATAATGCTAATATCACCCCAGTTCCCCCTCCCCAGTCCCTATGGGTCTCCTAAATTGTGTGTTTACCTATCTACCATGTGGCAGCCACTTGAGATGGCAAATAGAAATGCCTGTTGTCTTAGGAATACATCACCAGCAAAACATACGCCAGCCTTGGATGACAGGTTGTTGAGAAGAGTGGGATTTAGTGGTCTGAGGACACAGTTACGTTCATAGACTCCCCTGCTTGGATGCTCGCTCACCCAGGGTACGGATCTTAGCTTCATTCACTGCTCTATTCCCAGTGCCTCACACAGTGCCTGGCATATAGTTGGGCCTCAGTAATATTGGCTGAGTGAGTGAGGTGGGACATGGGGGGCCAAGAGGGATCGGCTCCGACCTGGTAGGAAAGGAAGATGCTGGGACTTCCCTGGTGGCTCAGTGGTTAAGAATCTGCCTGCCAATGCAGGGGACACGGGTTCAAGCCCCGGTGCGGGAAGATCCCACATGCTGCGGAGCAACTAAGCCCGTGCACCACAACTGCTGAGCCTGCACTGTGGAGCCCGGGTGCCACAACTGCTGAGGCCCACGCACCTGGAGCCCATGCTCTGCAACGGGAGAGGCCACCGCAACAAGAGGCCTGCACACAGCACCGAAGAGTAGCCCCTGCTCGCTGCAACTAGAGAAAGGCCCCATGCAGCAACGAAGACCCAACACAGCCAAAAATAAATAAGTAAATTTATTTTAAAAAGGAAAGGAATATGCTAACAGAGCTACCATTCTTTTTTTTTTAATATTTATTATTCATTTATTTATTTATTTTGGCTGTGCCAGGTCTTAGTTGTGGCATGCAAGATCTTTAGTTGCGGCATGCATGCAGGATCTAGTTCCCCGACTAGGGATCGAACCCAGGCCCCCTGTATTGGGAGCACGGAGTCTTACCCACTGGACCACCAGGGAAGTCCCCAGAGCTACCATTCTTCTTTTTTTTTTTTTTTTTCTTTGGCAGCACGCAGGCCTCAGCGGCCATGGCTCACGGGCCCAGCCGCTCCACAGCATGTGGGACCTTCCCGGACCCGTATCCCCTGCATCGGCAGGCGGACTCTCAACCACTGCGCCACCAGGGAAGCCCAAAGAGCTACCATTCTTGAGCTGAGAAAATCACTTTGGGGTGACGCAGTTGAGCCCTTCCCATCCTGGAAGGAATTTCTAACTAACAGGGCAAATGGCTTTTCTTCCCTACCCAGTTCTCAGGAAAACAAGCAGGCGAGTTCTAGGTCGGAGGTCAGGGAGACCTTCCCAACAGGGTTGCTCTGGGCCAGCTCTGCCTTGATCCTAAGGAAGTTCCTCCTCATCTGGGGGCCGCAGGGCTGAGGATTCTTCCTGTTTGTGTACCTTCTGTGTCTTGGGCTTAATCAAGTTGAGTGTCATCCCCTATGAGAAGGGAGACAGGAGGACCAGAGCATTTGGGGTCAGACCAGTGGAGTACTGATGTCTAGTAACTGGAAGAATCTTGATTTATGCCTTTTGCCAGTTTCTGTGGTGTAAGTACTCCCCCCACTGTGGCTGATTTCAGCCTACCAACATGAAGTCACTTATCATGGGGTTGGGAAGATATGTACACGCCATTCTGTAATATTTCCATCATTAGGATGCAGGTAACCTCAAGAGCATAGAAGATGGTAAAATAATTAGGAAGTGATGAGTTTTGAGAATTTATTACCTTTGTTTTAAACATATTTCACTTGATTGTTAAGTTTATATAAGTTGACTTTTAATAGTGGCTTTGTTTAACCACCAATTCATTTCAGAATTCCTGAAAATGAAACATTCAGCACTCCCAAGCCCATACAGGCTGGCCCTGCATGTGTCTGGGTCAGACCTACCTGAATGCATATCCTTTATCTGCCACTTATTAAGCTGTGCAACCCTGGACAAGTTACTTAACGACACTGAACATCAGCTTTCTCATCTGTAAAATGGGCGTTCATGAGCTCCCACACAGCCCCTGGCACTTTAGAATGTGCTCATCATTAGTGTGAAGGTAGAACATTCTGGCACAAAGATATACCCCTGAGACGGGCACAGTGGACTCATTGTGTGGGACAGGATGGTACTGGGCTGGGAATTAGCCTTTTCTAGACAGTCCTCCTATTGTTAAACACTTGGGTGTGTTCCACAATTTTGCTTATTATAGTTACTGAGGCCACGGACATCTTCAACCATGTAGCTGTTTGTCTCCAGTTTGAATTCTCGCCTTGTGATCACTTTCCCAGTGGAGGCTGACTGGGTCAGAGGTGCGAACATTTCTGTGCCCTGCTGTGTTCCAAAAGGGCTGTGCCAGTTTCTGATGCCAGGAGCACACATTCTTGTAGCAATGACCACAACTGCTGTTTGTTAAGGGCTTTTCTGTTTCCAAAGCATTTGCCCCTGTGGTGCTCACAGCACCTCTTTGAAGGTAGGCATTACTTGGATCCCCCTTTCCAGTGGGTCTAGGGAAACTCAGAGAGGTTGGCTTGCCCAAAGGCGTGTGGCTGCCTGGGTAAACTTGTGAACAGCACGCAGGGCTGACTGAGCCAGGCCCGGTTAATGCAGTGGCTCAGTCAGGCCTTACAATACCCACGTGAGATACTGCCATTGATATCCCCATACAAGAGATGGGAAAACTGAGGCACAGGGAGGTTAAGTAGCCTGCCCAAGAAAGGTGGAGATGGGGTGTGAATGCAGGCATCTGGTTGCAGAGTCTGTGCCCTTAACCCCTACACTAAGACTTGGAAGCAGGTGGCCTTTTAACTCATTTCAGTGCCTAATTTGACCCCCATGCCAAGCTGCCTCGATGGGAATTCCAGTTTCCGGGCCTGGATGCTTTCCCCGCTGCCACCCGCATTAACCGAGTCTCCATGTCCCTGCAGGCACCGGGAGCCTGGCTGCTGCCGTAGAGACAGCCTCAGGCCGCCAGGCCCTGGTGGTGGGCAAGCCCAGCCCCTACATGTTTGAGTGCATCACAGAGCACTTCAGCGTGGACCCCAGCCGCATACTTATGGTGGGCGACCGCCTGGAGACCGACATCCTCTTCGGCCACCGCTGTGGCATGACCACCGTGCTCACGCTCACAGGCGTCTCCCGTCTGGAGGAGGCCCAGACCTACCTGGCAGCTGGCCAGCACGACCTCGTGCCCCATTACTATGTGGAGAGCATCGCGGACATGATGGAGGGGTTGGAGGACTGAGCCCACCTGACCAGCAACTGCGGCTGCAACCCTTGCTCACCCTGTTCCTGTAGATGGAGGTGATGGGCCAAGAGCTGCATTAAGGGCTACCAGCTCCCTGGCCCCAGTTTCTACCCTGGTGGGGCTGGAACCCAGGGAAGATGTCAGGGCCCTCGGACCCCCTTCCAGCAGTGGCTGGGCACTCTCCTGTCCCAGAAGCTGCTCCCTCCCTGCCACTGGTTTACCCTGGCCTGACCCAGCCAGGTGGCCTTATATCCTGCCCTGTGACCTCCGCTTGTTTAAATCTGGGCCCTGCTGCCTTGTGAGGACTTCCCCCAACCCTGAGCACTTAATCCCCTACCTCCTCCCTGGGGCCTCTAGGGCTCTGCCTGCTCCTGGGTCCTGGCCCTGGGTTCCTATTGACCGATCAGAGGTCTAGGTAGCCATGAATCATTATTGTCCTGAGCCCTGAATGGACCGATCAGAAGGCTAAGTGATAGTGACTCGTTGCTGTTGGGACTTGAGCGGACCAGTTGGGAGCCTAAGCGACCATGACCCTTTCTTGTCCTAGGTCCTTGGTAGACCAATCAGGACCCTAGGTAATAATGACCCATTAGTCTCTTGGATCCTGAATAGAACAATCCAGAAGTCTGAGAGACTGGCCTCTTGACAATCTGGGTCTGACTGGACCAGCCAGGGGTCCAGATTTCTGTTCATAAATACGGGTCCAAGTGCTGAAGACACCCCTCCTCCCCAAAGGGGGCCACTTGGTGGCTCTGGGGGCTTCTGTAGCTGAGAGCCCCACCCTCCCTGATCACGGTACCAGACCAGTGTTGACGGTGGTCACAGCTTGGGAGGGGGGCTTTTGTGGCCCGCCCCCCGTGCTGTCAGTGTTTGCTGTGCCACCTCTCCCCCGCGCCCACCCCCAGCTATTTATTTATTATTGCGTGCCAGTGATGGTGGGGATGGGGGCTGGGCCTTCCCTGCCACCTCCACCCCTGTTGTAACCAGTCCTCCCGTACTTAATAAAGTGCGAGTGGGAGTGTCTGTGGGTTGAAGTCTGTGTCCAGGGTGGGGCGGGGGGAGGAGCCCCTGCCTGAGCCTGCTCTCCCCGGAACTGGCCCACCCGCTTCGTGAAATGATTTACCCCAGTTGCAGAGTATTCTCTGTGTGCAGTGGTACCTTAGCACAATAGCACTTTGTGCCTCACTGAGTCGTTATATACCAATCTGTCTCAGTCCTTCAGAAAATCCAGCAAGCTTGCATTACTCATCCCACTTTACTCCTTGGGGAATGAGCATCATAAAGGTGATGTTAAGTTAAACACGACGGCACACCCCTGGAAAGTGTGATCACCTGAGGCAGGATCTGGACTTGTGTGGGCTGACTCCGGGAGGCTGCGGCCCCTCTCTGTGGAGACAGGTGCGAGACCGGTCCTCACCCTCCAGGAGGCTCAGGTGAGGTGCCGCGCACCCCCCTCCATTTCAGGCATCCTTCACACCTGGGCTGCTGCTGTGAACGTGTACCCTGCTGGCCTCGAGCATCCTCAGTGCCTTCTGCAGAGCAGGTGGCCATCTGTGAGCTGGCTGAGGGTAGGACTTCGAGGTCTGGAAAATTCTCTTCACTATGATTCTTCTGGGGAAGAGGGAGTACTTGACTGAGCCTGGCTGCATCAGGAAGTGGGAGCAAATGTGCTCTTGTGGAGACTTCTGGTTGTGACGGACTTGGCTCAACCTGGCTAAGGCGTAAGAGAGTTTATTGGCTGCCCCAACACCCTCCAGGTGCATCCCTCTCATCCTCTCACTCTTCTGGGCTTTGGGCGTGGAAGCGGTTGCAGCTATTATGTGATCGCAAAGCATGGCCCAGTGTATTTCTCTGCTTGTGACTCTGCTTCAGAAAGATGGGAAGAGCTTGTTGGGGTTGTTTCCTCCAGACCTCTAAAAGTTACAAACCAACAGAAAAAGTCTAAGAACAGCACGGTGAATACCATATGGCCTTCACTGGACTCCCAGCTAATATTTCAGGAAGCTGATGACACCAATCCACAAAATGAAACAACTCCTTCACATTATAGCCCCTGGTTTCAATAGTTACCTAGTTTTGCCTCCCTCCTCCCCCACCCCTGCATGTTGACTACTTTCTTGGTGACCAGAGGCCTTAGGGGTACTTTCTGTTGTCCCTGCCATAATTTTTTCCTCTAGGGGTGGCTCTGAAACAGTGGCCGAAGCTCAGACTCGCTGAAATCTGAGCTTGGTCTAGCATCAGAGTCCCACCCAGCACTCTTTTTATTTCACCTTAGCTATTACAGATAAGCATAACCACAGGACTGTAAGTTTTACTTTTTTCGCAATTCCTTATGCATCAGTAAGCCAGCTCCCCAGGACTTGGAGCCATGTCTAAATTCCATTGGTAACGTTAACCTTTTTTAAAAAAAATTATTTAGTTAGTTAAGAAAGCACATAGGGCTTCCCTGGTGGCGCAGTAGTTGAGAGTCCGCCTGCCGATTCAGGGACACAGGTTCGTGCCCTGGTCCGGGAAGATCCCATATGCCGCGGAGCGGCTGGGCCCGTGAGCCATGGCCGCTGAGCCTGCGCGTCTGGAGCCTGTGCTCCGCAATGGGAGAGGCCACAACAGTGAGAGGCCCGCGTACCGCAAAAAGTAAAATAAATAAAGCACATAATCTTGGGACTTTTTTTTTTTTTTTTGACTGCAATGCATCGCTTGTGGGATCTTAGTTCCCCGACCAGGGATTGAATCCAGGCCCTCGGCAGTGGAAGCATGGAGTCCTAACCACTGGACCACCAGAGGATTCCCCCACGTTTACCTGTAGACAATGCAGCACAGCTGCTGCTCATGCCATGGGTGACCACGTGACCACATAGCAATCAAAGGTTCCTCATCCCGCGCCGTTTCACACTTTCTCTTCCCAAACCACACGTTCCCATGAGCCAGGGCCTTTGTAGCAAATCCCACTTCTCTGACACCAACTGAAAGGGAAAACTGTTTCCTCTGCCCACAGAGTACAGCACTCTGACACCAAATGTGTGGGCTTTCTACATCAAGCAACTCACCAGTTTTCTGCAGACACCAACTGGGTATCCTACAATCTATCAATAATTCAATTCCGACACTACCTGGAGATCGTGCAGACCCCACAGGTTAAGTGCTCAGTCCCCCAAGACTTTCTCTCACTTCAATGCCAGTCACAAGTGTCAGGTCATCACCTGGCACTCTGACCAACTGAGGCTCCCACAGCTCCCCTCTCGGGTCTGATCATTTGTTACAACGGCTCACAAAACTCGGGAAACACTACGAATACGGTTTTATTATATGATAAAGGATATGATAAAGCTTACGGATGAACAGCTAGATGAAGACATATACATAGCATGAGGTCCTGGAGGGTACAAAGTGAGGGGCTTCTGTTCCCGTGGGGTTAGGGTGTGCCATCCTCCCAGCATGTGGATTTGTTCACCAAACCAGAAGCTCTCCAGACTTTGTGGTTTGGGGATTCTCATGGAGGGGTTCATCACATAGGCATGACTGATTGTTAGTCTCTAGTCCCTCACCCCTCCCTGGAGGATGGGGGGCGGGGCTGAAAGTTACAAGCTTCTGATCACTGCTTGGTCTTTCTGGTGACCAGCCCCCCTCCTGAAGCCATCCAGGTACCCACCAAGAGTCACCTCATTAGAACAAAAGAAGATCCTATCACCCAGGAAATTCCAAGGGAGTTAGGAGCTCTGTGTCAGGAACTGGGGTCAGAGACCAAAATGTTAGAACAAAAGATGCTCTTTCGGGCACCCATATCACTTAGGAAATTCCAAAGGATTTAGGAACTCTGTGTCAGGAACTAGGGTCATGGACCAAATATACATTTCTTATTATGTCACACTCCCCAAATTTTAATTTAGAAATGTTTCAAACCAACAGAAAAGGTGCAAGAACAGCACAATGAACACTCACGTGCCCTTCACCTAGATTCCCAATTTGTCTGATTTGCTTAACTGCTCTGTATATATTGGGTTGGCCAAAAAGACCGTTCACGTTTTGGCCCATCCAATATCTTCACATTTTTTAACTGACTTATTCGAGAGTCTGTTGCAGATGTGAAGACAGTTCATCCCAAATCCTTTAGCCTGTCTGTCCTAAGAGCAAGGATGAATTGTGGATTGTGGTTGTGCAGCAGAGCAAGGACTGTCTACATGGCCACAATCCATGATCGTGCAGGAACCCAGATCTTCGATTTCATTGAGCCACTGCATTAACCTACCATGGAAACCTCCTAGCTCCAGACTGCTTGGTATGTGAATTTTCCTTAATTTTCAAGCAGTTTTCGTTGAGATTTCTGTTATCTGCAGCCCCAAACTCTCCTGATACACAGGTCCCAGGCACATTATAGAAAACATTAAAATGTACCCACAGGCCCCATTAAATATATTTATGGGGTGTTTTTGCTATACATTTTTCCAAATATTTTTATGCTTTTGTTTTAGACATGATTTGGCTATGGGGATCTAATTTAGGAGTGACCAACCTCTAGAGAGAACTGGGCACACTTTCGAAGAAAATTCAACCCACAAAATGGTTTTCAAGGTAATACAATTTTTATGACTACCGAGTGTTAGGTTTGAGCACAGTAAACGTTCATTAATTTCAGCTCTTCAGTCTTAGAATTTTGGGGCAAACACATTTTTTTCTTCAAGTCTCAAATATTTTCTAAGCTTTTAAAAAACTCTTAGCTTCCTCTGAGTCTATAATTGTCACACACACACACCCCCAAACGTTTAAAAAAATAAAAAAGACTCATGCCTGAGCCCTGGAGGGCTAATGAATGACAGGGTCTGGACCCCACCCAGCCCTCCTATGAGAGGAGGAGTGTTCCCCAAAGGCGAGCTGGGGCATGTGTTCAGAGGGCGACAAACACCAGGTGGGAAGGCAAAAGTGACAGAGTGTACTGTGTTTGGGGAGGTGGCTGGCTGGGGCAGGTGGAACAGCATAAGCAAAGGCAGGGAGGTGGGACTGGATGAGTGGGTAAGTGGGGAGGCGGGCTCCAGCACAAACTGGTTGGAAAAGTATCTGAAGTTGGGGGCAGCCCCCAACTAGTCCTTCCTTCATGGAGCAGGAGGAAAAGATCATTTTGAGGTCCAGGTATCCCCAGACCACAGTGTTCTTTCCTTGGCTCGGCAGATGAGAGGGCTGCAGCGCTAGCTCCGTGTGTGACCCTGGCCACGTGGCCACGCTCTCTGGGTGGTCTCTGCATCATTCAGTGAAGGAGCTCTGGAGGCTCTGACCACCCACACTTTCCCCAGCTGAGCCAGCCAGGTTGCCTGGGGGTGTGGATGGTGTCTCAGTGGGCCTGGCAGCCCTCTCCACCATGGCCAGCTGGAGGAGGCGCGGCCTTCACGGGGGGCAGGGCAGGAGTGGGCAGGCTGGGAAGGGCCGTGCTGGCCTGGATCCCCTGTCTGGACAAGTTCAGCTCATTTCTCATGGCAGCAGCCAAGGTCCAGCCCATAGCACCAGCCTGTAGGATGGAGGAATTCCAGAGAGCTCGCTGCCTCTGCGGCAGGCCAGTGAGGGGGAGGAGAGTCCCTGGGGTGGGTGCCCTTGGCCTTCGGGGGTGCAGGAGAGAGAGCTGACGTGCAGCCCCTCTCACATCACTCCTGCAATCCTGCTACCCTCCAAGATGGGTAACATTCCCACCTTCCGGGCCTGGATACAGGTTCAGGGAGGACAAGGACCAAGGCTAGAGTCACAGCGAGGTAGCCCCCAAATCAGGACTTGTCCGTCTTCTCTGATTCTAACGTCGGCTTCATTTCAGGGCCCCAGAGCAGCTTCCCTGTGCAGAAGTTTCACCCACGTGGCCTGCTTCAGGAGGGAGGTGAAGACGAAATGAGATAATGTATGAAAGTGAGGCGCCGGGCACAGGGCCTGACAGATAAGTAGGCGCCACCAATAGGAGGCCCCAAGATGGGGGCGGGGGGCACACAATGCACCTTGTCCCTGGTCCCTGCCTCAGGAAAACTGCGGCCCCTGTTATAGGGGTCACTGGACTCTGGGGAGACTCCCCACCGCAGCCTAGGCAGGAGGAGACTGCCAAGGGATGGGGGGTGGTGGTGAGGGGGAGGCCTCCCAGAAATGCCGACCCAGGAAGGTGAACTCAGCCTGGGAGAAGAGACAAGAGGAAGGCTAAAACCTTCTGAGACTCTCTGAAAAAAATAATCATCTATTAAGTACAACAGACCTGAACTCCACCTTGTACTAACCTTATGCAGGAGAGCAGGGCTGCACATCCCCAATTCACAGACGGGGAGACTGAGGCAAGCAGGGAGAAGCAGCTTGCCAGGATACCCTGGGGAGGGCGTGGCAGAGCTAGAACCAGAACCCAAGTCTCCAGACTCCCAAAGGGGCCTTTCCGGGAGCCTATACACCCTGTCACCCTGCCACTCCATCTCTCGACAGGCCAGATGCCGGAGAGGAGTAAAGCAGCCCCTCATCCAACAGCAAACGCTTCCTGGTGCTGGACCCGTCTTCCAGGTTGGGGGAAGAATGGAGGAGCAGCTCCTGAGGCCCTGAGAGCCCAACTACTGGGTTGGAACAGCCAGCCAGTCCCACCTGATGGCAGTCACAGCAATGACTGCCTGGACTCCTCCTGAAATGCCCCCATTCCTTGACCAGGCAGAGAGAGTGTCTGTGGGCCTCGGAGGGGAAGCACAGAGGAAAGGCAGTGGAGCTAGGCACCCCCCCACCCCGCCCTAATGCTGAGGTTTGGGGGAGGCCCTGGAGGAAAAAGTGAAGCTCTGTTGTTGGTTTCCGTGGCAGCTGGCTTGCTCTAGGAGGAGGGATGAGGGGCTCGCAAGGGGTGCGACCCAACCTCTCTGGGCCTGCCTCTCAGCCCCGGGCAGCCTCTCTCCTCCTGTGCCAGCGTGGGTTTCAGTCATCTGGAGGAAGGTGGGGTCTGGGGAGGCAATGCAGGGCAGGGCAGGTTTGCTCCAGATGTGAGTCACCCCCGGTCCACATCTACTTCCCTCTTCAGTGCTGGTGATTTCAGAAGGGGGACAGTGACGTGAAGGCGGTCCTGTTGATAACTCTCTTAGCAAGCCCCCCACCTCACCCAGTGCTCCCCGCGCTCCTTCCTCTACCTGGTTTCTGAGTGTGAGGTGAGCACCCCTCCACCCCACCTTCAACTCTGTTGCTGCAGTGATTTTCCCTGCAGCCTAAATCTGGCCTCAATACTCACTCTTCCTATAACCTTTGGTGGCTCCCCAGCAACCTCCGATAAAACAATGCCCAAACCCCTCAGTGAGGCCCTTCACGATCCAGGTACCGCTGGCTTCCCACCCTCATGCCCTGTCTTTCCCCAGCACACCCTAAACTCCAGCCATGCCCAGACGCTCACTGTTCCCCAGACTTGTGCCTTCTCATTTCCGAGCCTTTGCCCACGCTGGAATGCCAGTCCCTGCTTCTTCACCCATCCTTCAAGACCCACCTTCTTCCCATTCTGGACCATCCCACCAAGGTGCTCGCTCATGACTTCCCTCAGAGCCTGCATCGTGCTACTTCTTAATTAGATTCATGGCCAGATTCTGCCCCAACAGTGGACTACTTGAGAACAGGGACTGAGGGCTTCATCTTTGAATCCTCTGAGGCTAGCTCAGGGCCAGGCACATAGTAGGTACTCAGTAAAATAAACAGATGGGGAAAGGGAAAGCTGTGCCGGGTGTCAGAGGGAGAAATGTGAGGAGAGTGGATGGGGGTGCACAGACCGGGGACCCCATCCCCTCATGGTCTGGCTCACCCCGGGCCCTCTCCCAGGCCTGAGCCTCTCGGACAGGACAGAGGCTGTCAGGCAGGGGCTCTTGGAGGATCCCCGGCAGACCCCTCGGGAGGGCAGAACGAAGCCTGAGGCCTGAGCCCTGAGCCTGGGCGGCGGCCTCAAGCCTGGCACCGGCCCAGCCTTTCTTTAGCGCTAGTGAGGAGCACGAGAGCAGCAGCCGCAATCTCTGCTTCAGAGGGAGGCCCAGGCAGGGGCAGGGCTTTGTGGTTAATGGGTCCTGGGTCCTCTGCAGAGGCGCCCAGAGCGGGCCACGCCCTGGCCCCTGCCAGGGAGCAGCCTCACGAACCCCAGATCTAATTCTTGAAGGACACTGCACCTCCTCAGCCGCCTTCTATGGGGGACCCCCTGAGCTCAGCTAGCTGGCCCTGGCCCTCTTCCAGCCAACTCTTGGGCCTAGCTCATCCTCAAACTATTTTCCACTGGCTTCCCCCAATCCTTGCCACAGCATAATTTTGGGAAGGGGTAAGAGAATGGGAGGTGGAGCCTGGACCGTGGGGGAGTGGCTAAGAAGGAATGGGGGGGGTCTCCACTCTGATTGGTCATCTCTGCTCCAGAACTGGCTTCAAAATTCCATTGACTCCGCCTCCCGTGGCCCCCATCTCCTTTCTGAGTTACAATTGGCTCAGCATCCAGGGGGCGGGACTCACCCGGGTCTGGTCCAGTTAAAAGGGTGGGAGCGGGCTGTGGCCCATCTCTCGGGTAGTCTTCAGACAGCTGGTCCCGAAGTCCCAGGAACATCCTCCTCTCCTCAATCATGGCTTGTGTGAGTATGGGGACCCCACTCCAAGGCCCAGAGATGGCGTGGGGGCAGACAGCCAGGCATAGTGAGGGCAGATCACGATCTGGGTTCTAGTTCTTGTGGTGTGGCCTTGAACAAGTGTCTTTTCTGGGCCTCAGTGGCCGTGTCTGTAAAATGGGGGTGGGCTCCATGCTTCCCCAAGGCCTTCTCTGGCTTAAGAATTTTCTGGATTCCTCCAGGGTCTGACAGCAGTTATTTCTGCCAAGGGCTTACATTCTGCAGCTCTCTGAGAAGTGGGAGTGGGAAGGGTGTGGCCGACTGGAGGTGGAGTGGGGCATTTTGAGGGTGCCCGGGCCACTATCCCTTCCCCCTTCCCCCCAAAGAGCCTCCTGTCCCCTCCCCCCTGCAGCTGTCCCCGTCACTGGGCCAGGGCAGAGTCACCCTCTGCTCCCGAGCTGTAAAAGTCGCCAGGATCTGAAACAGGCTGCCGGGAGGGAGCCTGCCTGGGTTAGCCCGGGGCGGGTGATTCTGTCCAGGCTGGTCAGGTGGGGGCTGGGGCAATTCCCGCTCAACCATTCCTCCAAGCTGGGGGGTGGGGGCTGTGATAAAGGAGCAAGAAAGCAGCAAGAATCTTCTGCAGGCCCCTAGGGAAAGGATTCAAGTTTCTGGCAGGAGGAACCACTCACACCAGTGAAGCTCTGCGCTGGCTCTTGTTAACCCCGAGCCAGCCAGGTTGCAGGCTCCCGCCCTGGGCTGCTCTCCCTTCTTAGAGGGGTCTAGCTGTGCCCCTTAGGGGTCTCCTCTCCAGCCCCTGCCCCTCTCTGCACAGAGGAGCTTGAAGGGGATGGTGGGGGATGGCCCAGCCCCAGGCCTCTTCCTCGCCAGCAGAGGGGCAGGCGCCTCACTCACCTTCCTTTGCCCCCAACTCGCAGTGTGACGCATTTGGAGCCTGGTTCTCTCCATCTATTCAATGAGGCTATGGAGCACAGCACTCCACCACCCAGGCTACTCTGCATCTAAAATCCCCGGGCTAAAGCGCAGAAACTTCTAGATCCTGTCTTCTAGAACCTCAGTCATGTTACAGACAAGAAACTTGCCCAGGACCACACAAAGAAGGAGAGTCTAGAACTTGCAGCCGGGTTCCTCAGCCTTCGGGTCGGCCTGGTCAGAGCAGGCCTGGTCTTCCCGGCGCGGGGCACGACCTCCCACCCTGCGTCCTCTAACCCGGCTGGGCGGGGTCTTGTCTGCGCAGGGTCTGGTCGCCAGCAACCTGAATCTCAAACCTGGGGAGTGCCTCAGAGTGCGGGGCGAGGTGCCCCCGGACGCCAAGAGGTGAGGGAACGACGGCGGGGGCGGCGGGCGCCAGGCGGCAGGGGCGGGGGCTGGAGCTCGAGGGTCCCGCCCCGCGTCTGGCAGGGGCGTGGCCGGCCGGGCCCGGCTCCTCCCTCCGGCGGGGCGGGGTTAATGTCGGCGGCTGCTGAGGCTACGTCTTCTGGGTGATGGGTGAGTCACTTCCTCCGCGGAGTCTGGACGCTCCCACCGATGTCGCCCCCTTAAACTAAACCAGCTGCGGCCTCGTCAGCTGCCTCGGCTGGCCTTCCCCTCCCTACTGCTGTGGGCGGGACCAGAGGCTGAGCGGGGCGGGGAGAGGGAGTGAAAGGGTGTCACCCTCGCTGCCCGCCCTCTGAGGTCTGTGTATCCTGCGCTCTGGACTCTCGACTTTTCACTCCTTCCGTCCTTCCTTAGCTCATCATTCATTCGGCCAGCTGGCCTAGTTTCACCGCAGCCTTGTGAGCTTGGACCAGTCAACCAACCGCCTTGAGCCTCGTTTGTTAATCAGTTAATGGAGGGGGGAGGTTGTGTGGAGGTGAAATAAATGCTGGGTCATCTCACACGTTGATGACCAGCT
Source organism: Aethalodelphis obliquidens (assembly GCF_003676395.1). NCBI lineage: Eukaryota > Metazoa > Chordata > Mammalia > Artiodactyla > Delphinidae > Aethalodelphis > Aethalodelphis obliquidens. Next base: position 54,528,995 of record NW_020837952.1, read on the forward strand.
GACAGTATAGAGCCGCACGCTTCATATGCACTGCTCATGTAATTCTTTCTAAATCCTCCGAGGGAGGCCTTGCTGTTACCTCCACTCAGCAAATACATTATTGTTATTCGTTCATTCGCCCCACGGTTACAGAGCACCTACTGTGTGTCATGCATCATGCTGGGCACCAGGGATACAGAGATAGACAAGACAGACAGGACACTTGCCCTCCCAGAGGTCACCATCTGGAGGGAGTCTCTGACCTTGACCAAACGGGCAGGGACACAAATTCATGTCTACAAGAGTCCTGGCTGTCAGCATAGCAAGGCCCTTAAGAGATACTTCCTGTGGAGCCCCTACTGTGCAGATATGGAAACTGAGACCCAGATGGAGCAGGGACTTGCTCAAGGTCACACAGCAAGGAGGTGGCAGGGCACAGCTAGAATCCAGGTTTCCTGCCTTGGCTCCATGCGTTGCCCCGGTGAGGTCCATTAACGTGGACTGAGTGGCACAGACTGGTCGGCCTGAGCGGGTTGCAGCGGGAGGGGGCAGCCTCAAGCCCACCCGCTATCCCCTAGCTTCGTGCTGAACATGGGCAAAGATGGCAACAACCTGTGCCTGCACTTCAACCCCCGCTTCGACGCGCACGGGGACACCAACACCATCGTGTGTAACAGCAAGGATGGCGGGGCCTGGGGGGCTGAGCAGCGGGAGTCCGTCTTCCCCTTCCAGCCTGGAAGTGTTGTGGAGGTGGGCTGGGGTCTGGGGGTGGGGTCAGGGCTCTGGGTGGGCTGGGGCAGAGCTGGGTTGAGTGGCTAGAGACCTGGGTCCCACCCTGTGCCCCCTTCCCTCCCTCCCCATCTCCCCTCCCTTCAGTCACCTGCTGTGTGATCCTCGGTAAGCATCATCCCCTCTCCCAACCTCAGGGCCTCACCATGAAGCGGGGCTACGTGAGGAAAGGGCTCTGGGGGGGCCTAGGACCTGCAGGCCGTGGCTGCAGGGCCGAGGCTCCCGCTGTGGGGTCCACACGCTCACTGCTCCTCTCCACCCCCAGGTGTGCGTCTCCTTCGACCAGGCGGACCTAACCATCCAGCTGCCTGGTGGATACGATTTCAAGTTCCCCAACCGCCTCAACCTGGAGGCCATCAACTACCTGGCAGCCGATGGCGACTTCAAGATCAAGTGCGTGGCCTTTGAGTGAAGCCAGCCGGCCCACGGCCCCCAATAAAGGCAGCTGCCTCTGCTCCCCCTGAACCGGCCTCCTGTGTGTGTGGGTGTGGAAGAGGAGGGTTCCGCCGACTCCCCCAGGCTCCGCCCCTTCTTCACTTCCATTCACTGCCTCGGTGCACGCATACACTTCCATTCACGGCCTCGGGGCACGCATACCTTTGTTTTTGGCTGCGCTGTGCGGCTTGTGGGATCTTAGTTCCCTGACCAGGGATCGAACCCGGGCCCGTGGCAGTGAAAGCGCCGAATCCTAACCACTGGACCGGCAGGGAATTCCCTCGATGCATACCTCTTAAGTGCTAGTGACATCTTGTTCCCCTGGGTCCCCTGGGCTGAACAGAGAGCTCGATACACAGCGAGGGGCTCAGTACTAAATAAGACCCAGTCACTGCCCTCAAACAGCTCCCAACTCACTGGGCCCGAGCACACAGTAGATGCACAAAAGATGTTGAAATAAACGAAAACGGGAAGAGAGGCAAGGACAGACTGATTCATGCCATGGTATCTGGGGCAACACAGGGGGAAGTGGAAGGAATACCCGGGGCCCCTGTCATTTGTTTTCATGAACTAGAAAGAGATATGGTTCAGACAGTGCAGGGAAAGCAGCTGTGTGCCCCTGTGGGCCTTAACTGACCTCTCTGAGCCTTGGTTTATTCATTTATATGAGGGGGATGATAGCACGGAGACTACCGTGGGACTGTTGTGAGGATGAAATGAGGTGTGTGATGGAGGATGAGTGTAGGGCCTGGCACAACGTACACACGCAGTGGATAGTGTTTCCCGTCGCTGCCGCACTACCTCTTGAGATCTTATCCCCGAATCTGAAGGGGAGTAAACAGGCTCTGAGTGATGACTCCCTGGTCTCTACCAGGCCCAGCTGAGCCTTCTGGGGCTCCCCAGGCATCCCAGCTTTGTGGCGCCAGGCCACACACCTCAATGCTACAGTGTAAGGGCAACCAGGGTGCTAGTCTGGAAACTCGGGTTCTGTGGCCCTCCTCAGGACCCTCAACCCAACATAGGGAAGATGGGCTTGGGCGATAGCCCTGGCACCACCTGCTGGCCCGTTTCTGTATAGGAGGAATTGGGGTCGGTGGCAGGATACGCCAGCCCCTGCAGAGAACCTACAAGTAGAGGCCCGTGGGCCGACTTGAAGCCCCGCCTTCAGGTTCTCAGAGGCCTCCTGCTGCACACAGCCTGTTCCCTGCACCGCAGAGTGCGGGAGACTCACCCTCCCTGAGCTGAGGCCTCCATGAGCCTTTCCTCTGCTGGTTTCCAGAGGACGTGTTTTCCAAGACCGGCCAGGCTCCGTTACCTTGGAGGGCAGTCATACTCACTTGTTGCAAGTGATGGGACATGAGCTGATAGCTGGGCAACTCTGCAGACCGACCACTCCCCTGCACCTTTTCCTTTCTGCTCCCTGCTGTAGGGCCCCCTACCTCCCTGTGAAACAGCCCCTGGGAACTGAGCCAATGTTCCAAGAAGGCTTGGAATCAGGACCTCAGTTGGCACCCCCAACCCCCAAGGCAGTCTCCTGAGGTATGTGTTGGGTGGGAACCTGGCAAATCTCACGCCAGGACAGCCAGCACTAGCTGTGGAACCCTGGGTAGGTCTCTTCCACCCCCCAGTCTGAGTTTCCTCATCCATAAAATGGGGGTCATTATTTTCACCTTGGCCCTTTTGGGTGGGTGATTCCCATCTCAGTGGGTCTGCTGGAGGGCACATCTCTATAAGAGGGCCAAGAAGGATGGAGCGCAAAGGCTGGGAGCTGCCATGAGCCACACCCAATCTCCAGGCTCTCCTGGGGCACCCAACTGGCCACCCAGAGAGAAACAGCTTTGGCAGTCTGGCTGTGGATGGGGCGCCCTCTGCTGGACATCAGAGAAAGTGTCTTCTTGACTGCCTTTCTCTGATCCCACTTATTCTCTCTACACTGGCGGAACTCAACGATACTCCAGGACTGGGACTACAACCAGACAGAGGAAAGCCCTGGGGCAGATAAGGAGAGAGACCACTGGCAGTGGAGGAAAGGAACTGGGCTCGGAGTCAGACAGACTTGTGTCCAAACCCCAGCTCTATCACTGTGTGCCCTTGGGCCAGTTAATCAACCTCTCTGAACATGTTTCCTCATCTATCAAATTGCATTAGTACTAGTATCCACCCTGTGCGGCCGTTGCAAGGATCAGCTGAGATAACGTAGAGAACTACACTGTGCCTGGCACAGAGTAGGAGCTCCGTAACTGTTGGTTCCCTTCACCTCTTTTAAGACTCGGTGTGTCTCAAGAGCCTGTGAAACTGGGTCCAGAGAAACTAAGCAGAGTTCTGCCCTTAGACCACCCAAGCTTCACCCTCAGCACTTGCTCTTCTTGTCTGTGTGACCTTGGGTAAGTGACTACACATCTCTGGGCCTCATTAAAATGGAACTCATACCTCAAAATAGATAATCGTGTAAAGAGCTAAATTAATGGCAGCTGCCGTAATTCTTTTGGCTCATCATCTTCATCATCATTTCTATTACGGAGAACGTACCACCTCTTGCTGTGCCTGGCACACGGCAGGGGCTCAATAAACATAAAAATAATGTCAAGGAGAAGCTGACTTAAAAAGGGAAGTGTTTTAGACTGTGAGTTGCAGTAAATGGCTCTCAGGCTTTTGGAATCTGGGTGGGGTTGCCAGTCCTGCATCTCTTTTCCTGGAGTAAAGGGGACCTGGAACTCCCAGGGAAGAGTTTGGAGCAACAGCACCTGCCTGAAGTGGCGAGCTTCACTCTGCACTAGGAGCTTTCGCAGTTGTGACCTTCCTGAACCACTCGTGGGCTGGCAGTTCGGGCCCGGTGGGCTGCGAGGGCGGACTGTACAGAGCTCCCCACACGAGGTCCTGCATAAGCAGGTGTCTCCTTACTCGGTCCCCAGTCTCTGCGCCTGACCGGAAGCTCCGGGAGGGCAGAACCACTCCACACACAGGGCAGCAATTGAGGATGACGCTGCACACCACTTAATAATGGGGTGACTTTGCTTAAGTCACTTATCTCTGAACCTCCACATAAGGCGGCTCGCTGGGCATCTTTTTGGGGGGCATCACTGCATCCAAGGCAATGCTTTCTCCCAGGAGGAGGGTGCCAAGGGTGGCATGGGGCATGGCCACTATAGGGTGGCAGAGGGGCAGAGGGGCAGTTGTGCATCACCCTGAAGCCCCCCGCTGTGCCCTGTATTTGAGGATAACTTCCTCTCAGTGCCCAACGTGGAATCCCTCAGGCGGAGGACCCTTGTGGAATGGGTTCAACATTCGTGGAGAGATGCACCTACTGTGTGCCTAGCTCCTTTCAAAACTCATGGTCAGGGTCTGCGTCTTGCCCCCGGAGCGGGTGTGCTGCTACTGGAGAGTGATCCCTCAGGCCAGCGCCCCAGGATGCTGGGCCATGAGGCCAGTGACTCAGGTCAAGTCTCAGCTTTACCAAAGAACAGCAGTGTAACCCTGGACAAGTTGAGATAACAGTTGCCTTCCCTGTGTGCCTGGCACACAGTAGGCACTCAATATGTGTGTGCTTACTTGCTCTCTGGGCTCCAGTCACTTGTCAAAGAAGAGCATTGGGTCCTAAGAGTCTGTTATCCGCACTCCCAGATTGTTCTGTGGTCACCTCCTCTGGGAAGCCCTCCACACTGGAAGAGCCAACCCTGAGCTCCTCCGGCCTCCCGTGAATCTCACAGCAGAGGTGTCATCCCCTGGACTGTAATGATCATTGACCCTGTGAACCCGTGAGTCCTTAAGGGCAAGGGCCGCAGCTTGTCTGCAGTACACAGCACAGATGAGTTGAGAATGGGGGATTCAGGCATACAATCCCAGCTACTAAAATTCCCCTTCAGGTGTTTTACTTACTGCCTTCACATTCATGCCCTCATTTTTAGTAGAGGATGTGTTACTACATCCCAACTCCATACTTGGGGAACTGAGGCACAGAGAGGGGTGATGGCTTGTGTAGCAAACACATGTGTGGCATGTATTATGTTATACATACACGCTACATAACACACTTATCCCTCACAATCAGGGTTCTCAACATTTGGTCTGTGGATCAGCAACAACAGCATCACCTGAGAACTGCCTGAAGTGCAAATTCTGGGGCTCACTCCAGAACTGCTGAATCAGAAACTCTGGGGTGGGCCCGAGCGATCTGGGGTTCAGCAAACCCTCCAGGGGATTCTGATGCGCGCCAACGTTTGGAAACCACTGCCTTACAATACCTACCAAGTCACTATGATTAGTCCTCTTTTACAAACAGGGTGATTGAGGCACAGCGAAGGCAACTGGTCCAGGACCATACAGCTGTAACTGGGGTACCAGGATTCTAATCCAGGTAGTTTGGCTCCAGAAACGTGCTCTTGGAGACCACCACGGAGTTGACATCCAAATCAAAAGAAAGATCAGCAATCTTCGGCCATTCACTAATAACTCTGTATTGAGGACCTACTGTGTGCAAGGCACCGTGCTAGGCGCTGGGACCTCTGGGTCTCGCTCTCACCGTTGTTAGTCTAAGAGAGGGAGTGGGGCTGGGAGTTGCGGGGGTGGGTTGGGGAAGGGCAGGAATCTTGCCTGTTACAGGCAGAAGAGAGGAACAGGGAGACGGGCTGGGCGGCCCCTTTAAAAGGCGGGGCCTGGCGAGCGGAACTGCGGGGCGTCTCTGCGGGCACTTCCGGGAGGCTGGAAACGCTACACCGGAAGTATCAGGTGAGAGGGAGCGGCGCCGCCGAGGCCTCACCGCTATGGGCCGCAACAAGAAGAAGAGGCGAGATGGCGACGGCCGGCGGCCGCGGCTCATTTTGAGCTTCGACGAGGAGAAGCGGCGGTGAGTGTGAAGGCTGGACCGTAACCTCTTCGGACCGCCGGGCAAGACTAAGGCTAGGTCCGCCGGCACACGCTCACGCGGAGGGCCCTTCCGGTCCCGCCCTCTGGGCGTGGTGCGAGGCTCCCGGGGAAGGAAGCGGGCGCACTGGGCCCCCAGCCCAGAGGAATGGAATCGTCCGCCCCGCCCTTACTTCTCTTTTCGGCTCCCCAACCCGCCTAGCGCTGCTGTGCGCGCCGCCCGAGAGCGGGGAGCTCGGGTCTCCGAGCGGTGGCTTCGACCTCCCTAGCCCAGCCCGGCGGCCCCGCACGCAGCAGACTCAGCTGCTTTTGATGAACGATGAGTGAATGAAACGAGTAGCTTAAATTCATTTATTCGCCAGGCGATTACTAAGCTCCTTCGGGGTGTGCGCGCCAGGCCTCGGAATTCCTGAGTCGGACCCTTAAACCTTAGCGTCCGGCCCATCACATGTCCCCCACTCAGAGTGCCACCTGGGTATATGGTAGTGGGTCAGCGAAAAGCCTAGCGTTGGGCCCCGGAACAGATGGCAATGGTGCAGCAGGCTCTAGAGAGATGAGAGGGGCTGAGATCAGATAGGGGGAGGGAGGGAGATGCTGAAGAAGCATCAAGAAACTCAGGGTGGGACTTCCCTGGTGGCGCAGCGGTTAAGAATCCGCCTGCCAATACAGAGGACATGGGTTCGAGCCCTGGTCCGGGAAGATCCCACATACTGTGGAGCAACTAAGCCCGTGAGCCACAACCACTGAGCCTGCGCTCTAGAGCCCGCGAGCCACAACTACTGAGCCTGCGTGCCACAACTACTGAAGCCCATGCGCCTAGAGCCTATGCTGCACAACAAGAGAAGCCACTGCAATGAGAAGCCCATGCACCGCAACAAAGTAGCCCCCACTCGCCGCAACTAGAGAAAGCCCGCGCGCAGCAACGAAGCAGCCAAAAATAATACATAAATATTATTTATTTATTAAATAAATAAATAATAAAAAGAAACTCAGGGTGGCATCAGCACAACTTACAGATGAGTCCAGGGGCGGGGTCCTGGGCAAATGGGGGGTTGGTCCAATGGAGAGTTCGTGGAGGTCTGGGTGAGGGTGGCCTTAAAAGCCCCACTGGAAGTGGCTTAATTCACTGAGTAATGGAGTTTGCCAGAGAAGAAGGGACCCTCACCTGTTCTAGGTTCAGAGGCCCTCAGCCTGTGCCCACCACCTGGCCCTGTTGCTGGCAGCTGAGAGTCCTGGAGGGTAGTGAGTGGAGAGAGGCAGCATCTCCCTCTCTTTCCCTATCTTACGCTCTCTGTGACCTTGGGCAAGTAACCTTGCCCCTCAGTGTCTCCCATCTGTAAAATGGGGATGTGTACCTACTACGCAGGTTGCTGTGAGGATTATATGAGTGAACGTACATTTTTGGAATGGTGCTTGGCACGTGGTGAGTGCAGTATTAGGTTTTCTTTTTTTTTTTTTTCTCTTTCTAGAGCAAGCTCTTCTTTCCTTGTATCCTGACTTTCTTTCTTGCCCCTCTGCTGTAGGGAGTACCTGACAGGCTTCCACAAGCGGAAGGTGGAGCGGAAGAAGGCAGCCATTGAGGAGATCAAGAAGCGGCTCAAGGAGGAGCAGAAGAAGCTCCGGGAGGAGGTGCAGAGGGAGAGGGCAGGAGAGTGTCTCTGACTTCCAGGGGACTTGCAGCCTTGATGGCCCGAAAAGGGGCACCTGCAGGGATGAGGGGAGGTGTGGGCAGGCCTGGGGAGCAGTTTATACAGATAGAGACACCGTGGGCCCAGGTCTGGGGAAGGTTTACGGTGAGACCTCCTGGCCTTTCTGTTCAAGCCATGGTCTTACCCTGGAGGTGAGCAGCGCCTCTGCCTGAGGTTGGGCTGAGAGGCCATACTCACCATGTTCCCTTCCCTTTGGTTTCAGCGCCACCGGGAATACTTGAAGATGCTGGCAGAGAGAGAGGAGGCGCTGGGTAATCCCATCCTTGGCCTGTCCTGGAGAATAGCCAACGGGCTGAGTTTATTTATGCCTTGGTGGGGGGGGGGGGGAGGGGTGTGAGGGCTGCACAGAAGCTGACGTCCCTTGCTTTAGGGATTTTGGTGGTGACCTGGCAGCCAGGGGTAGTCCTCAGCTGTCTCTAAACGTCAGCGGATCAGAGACCAGGAGGAGATCCAAACCTCTTGGTAAACTGATCATGAGCAGAAAGGCCAGCTTCTGAGGCCTGGAGGGACTGGGGGTGGAGGGGTAGCGGAAGCAGCAGCTCCTGGTGTGGCTCCAGCTTTGTCCTGGTGGGGACCAGGGGGTCTGAGGTCTCCCTGGAGTGTGAAGGGAAGAGTTGGGGGTCATTTACAGCATTTGCAGGCCAGGCTCTGGAGCTGGGGGCTTCCTGGATGCCCTCCAATAGAGCAGGGGAGGCCACTGCACTCCAGGGCTGGGGGCAGGGGGCAGTGGCTGGAGCCTGCTCACTTGTGCCCTGGGGCTGAGGCCTGGCTCTGTGCCCACTCGCACAGAGGAGGCAGACGAACTGGACCGGCTGGTGACAGCAAAGACAGAGCCGGTGCAGTACGACCACCTCAACCACACGGTCACCGTGACCACCATCAGCAACCTGGACTTCTCAGCGGCCCGGCTGCTCGGACTGCCCCCGCCTGAGGTGGGTCTCCCTCGCGGCCCCAGGGAAGAGGGGACACAGGGGCAACCTAGCTGGCCAGGGGCTCACTAAGTGCGGGTCCATGTCATGGGATTCCAGTGTGAGGGGCTCTTTCCTCTGGGGCACCCTCCAGGGCCTGGACAAAAGCCCTGAGCCTGGGGCTTCAGGGGCCGGCTCTACCACTAGTGGCTGTGGGAACCTGGGCAGGTCTCTCTGCCTTGTCTGCTTCTCTTCACCACTACCTTGGGGTTGCTGATGATAGCAGCTGCCTCGTGGGGTCGCTGTGGAGGATAAAAGTGGTGGATCCACTAGAAGCAAGCGAGAGAGCCGTTGATTGTGATCACTCACTGCACGGTATGTCTCTGTGCCCTGATCTGTGGGGTGGGAGTCATAGCAAGTTCCAACCAGCATTTTTTTTTTAAAGAAAAGGAACACAATACCATTGAAAATATCAGAAAGCATCACAGCAAGTGCTGTCTTATGAAACGTTTGTTTCAGTTAAAGTTGTGTTTGGGTCGCGTAGGGGTTTATATGCGTGTGCACGTACAGTCACCAGGTAAACCACAGCCCCGAGCATGGGTTACGGTGTCCTTAAGTTCGAGGGCCACCCCTTTATTACATCCTTTCTGAGCTCACACTCACCTTGTATTTGGTGCTCATTCTTCTGTAAGTTCTGATGCAAAGACCAGGCTCGTCTCCGTCTTAGAGTTCGTTCCTTTGTGAGTGTTTGAGTGTGTCCGCTGTAGGCTGTGGTGGTGCAGAACTTTGGAATCCAGCTCTGCCCGTGTCATCCCTGCTTTGGGGCACACGTGGCCTTTCTGCCCACGGCCTTCTCTGAGCCCCGACCCAGGTGAGGGAGGCGGCAGGTCATGCCCCCACGCGACAGAGCCGCAACTACTCAGGGTGCCCAGGCCCCTCGATCCACCGCTCCCTGACAGTCCTTCTCCTGTGCTTCTTTAGCAAGGGGCCGGGCACAGGTCTGAGGAGGGGGCATCATCCGCGGAGAAGCCGACCAGAGCCTTACGCAGGAAGTCCAGAGACCCTCTGCTGTCCCAGCGGTGAGCCCTGGCCTGTCCTCCCCTGTGAGCCTGCTGCTATGGCTGGCGTTGTGAGGGCGCCTGTGGTGGGTGGTGTGGGGCACGTGTGGGGCCCTGGGCAGCCCTCTGCTCTGCTTGTCAAGTGGTCTCCCTCACTGCCCCCCATCTCCACCCCCTGAGAATGTCTGACCCTGGGTACCCCTAGTGCCTGGGGTAAGGGCCTTTCTTGCTGTGAGCTGAGGAGCTGGCAGGCCCTCGGGGGACAGAGCGTGCTGCCTTTGGAATGGCGTCCATGGCCCGTCCTGATTTCCCCTCCATGAGCTGGGCCATCAGTCACCCCCCTGCCCAAACTTCCACCCGCACCTTGTTCCCCAGGGTAGACTGAGGCCCGAGCCTCACCAGCCTTCCGCCCTCCCACAGGATCTCCTCTCTCACGGCCTCACTGCACGCGCACAGGCGCAAGAAGGTCAGGAGGAAACATCCCAGCCGGGCCCAGGACTCCACCAAGAAGCCCCCAAGCGCCACTCGTACCAGTAAGACCCAGCGCCGCCGGCTAACAGGCCAAGCCCGGCACAGCGGGGAGTGAGCCCTGAGACCCAGGCCGCGCCCCAGCCTCGGCTGCAAGGACCTGTCCTGTCCCAGCCCAAACTTGGGAGGCCAGCACCTCTCCGGCCTGGGGCTTAGACTCCAGCCGACGCAGGCGGCTGAGAGCTGGCATCCGCCAGGGGGAGCCTCCAGGGCCACGTTTGGGGCATCTTCCCAAATGTATACCCCACCGAACCTTGATTACATTTGTGAAAGTAAGCGCACGTGTGGACGGTTTGTCCCTGGCCCCCGTGCCGCATGCCGAGGGTAGGCGTTTGGGGTGGAGGGAGCTGCTGGAGTGTGGGTCATCCTCACTGTCCAGCAGTCCTCCCTGTGGGCACGAAACGCTAGCGCTAGGCCCGGGCCCCCAACCCGGGTGAAGGCCGGCGCCACCACTGGTAGAGGCCAGGGCCTCCCTGCAGCTCTGGGACCTGGGCCGGTGGCTGAGCAGAGCTGGGCTCTGCCTTTTCCTGGCTGGGACCTTTTGCCTCTTCCTTCTCCTTGGCCTTGTTGGCCTCCTTAGCTGACGTTGAAGGGGTGGAGACGGGGAAGTCCCGGAGTATTCCTCACCCCTGCAAACTTGGGCAGCTGCCCCAGGCTTCCAGCAGCTCCCAGACAAAGCCCCACAAAGAAGGAGCGATTAGTCCCTTGTAAAGAAAATCCACCTCCACTCGCCTGAAGGCCTGGCCCTTTCAGAGCAGCCCCTCGTGAGGCCAGCTGGTGCTCAGTGAGGCCTGCTGCTTTCTCACACTTCTTCCAGGGAGACCTTCAGGTGCGGCTTCAGAGCTGATGGAAGCCAGCCTGTTAGTGACCCACGTCACTCACACTCCCTGCTCTTCTCTGGACCGAGCTGGGCTGGTGGCAGAATCCAGGTCCAGCTGCCTCAGGTGGATGTGGTGCCGGTGAGGACAGCCGGAGCATCTGTTCTGGAGACTGTCAGACCCCACTTGCACTGACTGGTTCCTGTGACTCTGGGCCAGGGCACAGGAATTTCAGGTTGCACCCTGATTAGTGGAGCTGTGTCGGGCCCTGACACTAGGACTGCAAAGGCGAGACACATGAGCTCTAGGCCCCTGTGCAGCTGATGCACTAGTGAGTGTGTGTGAGGGGAGTGCAGGTTCTGCTCAGCCGTGGGGCGCGGGGGCTCCTGGAGGAGGGGAGCAGGGATCGGGGGTCCGCAGAGCCGGCCTTCCCCTCCACTCACCCCGTGGCAGGGCTGCCAGGAGCAGCCGTGGCCCTGCACTGGGCAGGCGTTCTCCCCTGTCACCATCAGCCCGCCGTCTGGTGCTGGCTGCTGCGGGGCTGAAGGCCACACCTGGCCGTGCGAGTGTGAAGCTCAGGGCTTGTGGCTGGGAGGCCCGGTCACCTGGCTTCTTGGCTCCTTCCACCTGCTCTCCCTGCTGCCTTCCTGTTGTCCTGCCCGTGCTTGGGGTGGGGCGACTTGCTCCGTTCGGCTGCCTCTATCCAGGGCAGAGGGCAGAGCTTGTACAAGCTGTCTAGGTGGTTCTGGTACTTGGCCCGGGGCAGTGAGTCTCTCCCTCACAGCCCCTTGTGATCAGGAGCAGAGATGAGCCTGGGGAATTCGCACACACAGCCGGGCTGGGGTTTGAGTCCTGGCTCAGCCGCTGGCCCACTGTGTGAGCTCCTCACTGCTGACTTCACTGGGACTGTTTCCCCACGTGTGAGATGTCATAAGACACCTATCTCGCAGGCCTGCCTGGAGGCTGAAGGGAGACCACGTGCATGAACCTCTTCCCACGGCTCCTGACTTTCCCAGGTGTGTCTTCCGTGTGTGCGTGGCTGCTGCTGAGACACCATGCCGGGCTCTATTCTCCACCCCCAATGACATAGGATGTTTTACAACTTAAACCTATATTTGTAATGTTTACTAGTATTAAGTTCTCATCCACTTTCTCCCACGTGTGCCCTCGGAAACCAGCAGACCAAGGAAATTGAATCATGGTAATTTTTGCCAATCCTAAGATTGAAAGTGATAGAGTCAGAACTCTCTGGAGAACTTGTCTTTTCTCTCCATGTTCTACCTGGATTCTTCCTGTCGCTCCCCATCCTGTGGGCCCTGTGGTTTGGGACCTCTAGGAGGTTAATCAGGAAACATTAGATTTAGCTACATATAATATGAAACAAGATTTTAAAATAACTGGCTTATGTAAGAGAGGAATTCTCAGGTTAACAAAGATGGAAGGTAGCTAGCCTGGAGTGGAGATGGCAGGCTTTTAGCTTTTTGTTTTGTGCCATTTTCAACATATGGGTTCCACCTCGTGGTGGTCCAAGATGGCTGCCTGAGCTTCAGCCATCATATCTGCCCCTCAGCTGCAGGAAGGAGAAAGGGACGAAGGTCGGGGCCCTCCTTTTAGGAACACTTGATGCTTGTGCTATTAGGTAGGCGGCAAAGGCTTAGGGCAGGAGGAAGAGGGAGCTCCCAGTTGCAGGGAAGGCTGGGGTCCGTGGTCTGTTCTGGAAAACCATGTACCCACTAAGAATTGGGGATTGCGTTACTAATGGGAGAATTGGTGTTGGGGTGCAAGCAGCAGATTCTCACACAGGAGCCAAATATGTAAAGGGCTGTCCAGAGGGGATCCAACTGTGGAACTAAAGCCATAGCAGACGCTCATCCAGATGTTCCTGTTACCGCAGTGAACTTCCCAGATGGGTCAGGCCTGTGCTAGTAAAACAAGGAGCAATGGCCATGGTTACTGGGAGCCAGGCCTCAGCTCAGTAGAGGAAAGAACTCTCCTAGTAGGATCCGTTTTGGGGTGGCCTGATTCTCCCCTGGGGGCTGAGGTGAGCAGGCTGGGTGGAGCTGCCCGCCAGCGCCTGAAACTGAGGAGGGGAGGGATCTGATGTTAAGCCTCAGCTTCCTTCCTCTCCAAAAACCCCTTGACCTTGATGTTCCCTGGACTTGAGCTGTTGCCCTCCCTTTAGCTGTGTGGAGGACTCTGGGGAGGGGTTCCCAATTCATCCTGAGCTTGGAGGGCTTACTGCCTGCTCTTTTGTGAGCAGGTCCATCTTAGAAAAGCCCTCCTGGGACTTCGTTGGTGGTCCAGTGGTGGTTAGGACTCCGTGCTCCCAATGCAGGAGGCCCGGTTCGATCCCTGGTCGGGGAAATAGATCCTGAACGCTGCAACAAAACTAACAGATCCCACTTGCTGCAACTAAGACCCGGCGCAGCCAAATAAATAGTTATTAAAGAAAAAGAAAAAAGAAAAGCCGTCCTGTTCCGAGCAAACATCTGCCTCCTCCAGATGCCAGAGAAGCCCTTTAGGTGTTTGCACCCTGCCCTCCACCTTTCTCACCTCGGCTCTGAGCTGCCTCCTCCGGGAAGCCTTCCCTGACACCTGGCAATCAGTCATTTCTCCATCTGGGCTCCCGGGATACTTTGCGTTTCTTTCTTTTAAACACTGAACGTATTATAACCTGGTTACCTCTTTCCCCCCAGCCAGGCCCTGAGCTTTCTGAATGGGAAGTTGTGTCGGTCATTTCTGTGTTTCTGCTGTTGAAACAAGACCTGAATCGCTGTAGGTTTTTGGCCAGTTCTGGCTGGATTACACTGGACCCATTCCCCCTCCTCACAGGTGTTCCCACGTAACTCTTGAAATAATCTTTTTGAGATTTTCTTGGCCCTAGTGCCATTCTTTCCTGTCTGCAAGTTTCCGAATCTAGTTTTTTTTTTTTTTTTTAACATCTTTATTGGGGTATAATTGCTTTACAATGGTGTGTTAGTTTCTGCTTTATAACAAAGTGAATCAGTTATACATATGCATATGTTCCCATATGTCTTCCCTCTTGCGTCTCCCTCCCTCCCACCCTCCCTATCCCACCCCTCCAGGCAGTCACAAAGCACCGAGCCAATATCCCTGTGCCATGCGGCTGCTTCCCACTAGCTATCTACCTTACTACGTTTGTTAGTGTGTATATGTCCATGACTCTCTCGCCCTGTCACAGCTCACCCTTCCCCGAATCTAGTTTTTTCTCCTCATCGCCACAACCATCTCCCGTGGGCCCTTGCTGAAACCTTCCCTGTCCAGTGAGCTTTGCCCTCTCCCTTCCCCCTTAGCCATCATGATTGGCAAATAACCAAAAGAAGGAGGACGGAAAACAAATTTACCAAGCACCTCCAATGTGCCAGTGATGACATTAACTCAACAGCAGCACTGTGAAGTGGGTACTAGCTCCATTCGACAGTTGAGAAAACTGAGTCTCAGGTTAAGTTATATCAAAAGTTACCCCGTTATAGATAATAAGACATGATCCTCACGTCTCATGAGGGAGACAGACACATAGAGATCACCCTGGAGGTCGGTTCAATAAAGTATAGGCCCGGGGGGCACAGAACAGAGAGGAGGCGACATTGAAAGGAGTCTTGGAAGATGGCTTGGCCAGGTGGATGGGAGAGGGGATGGGCAGGCCGAGAGCCCTTGGTGAGCAAAGGTGGGGGAGGGGTGGTCAGAGGAGAGGAGAAAGCTGCAGAGGCCGGCGGGGACCAGACCCTTAAGGGCCTCAGATACTGAGCTAAGGATCTGGACCCTTATCTTGGGGCAGCGGGAGCCTCCGATCTGGGAGTGGGGGTTGAGCCTGGGGAGAGTCAGTCAGGGATTCATTTGAGAGAAATCTCCTTGGTGGCAGCGTCAGGGTGCACCAGGGGGACTGGAAGCTCCAAGACCCTCCAGCAATAATCCGGGGGAGGGGTGGGTAGACCCTCCTCTCATGCAGGTACCACTTGCTCTCTCAGCAAGTGTTTACTGAGCACCGGTAGGGAAGTGCTTAGTAAAGCACCAGTATTGGGTGGTTAGCACTGGGGATACACTGGTGAGCAAGACAGGGTGGTCCGTGCCCTCCAGGGACTTAGATTGCCTGAGCTGTTTCTATAGGGACAGAGAGGAAGAGAGATGATAACACTTATTGAGCACTCACTGTATACCAGTCACTCTTTACCTGGTTCAACTCACTGAGTTCTCACCATAACCCCACAGGGTAGGGAATTCCATTAAGCCCATTTTGCAGGTGAGGCACATTGAGATGCCCCCCAACCCTACCCTGATGTCCTCCAGGACACTGTTTCAGCTGAGTTCTAACTGCTCACTGTCTCTCAGTTGGAGCTGGGATTTAAGCTGAGGGTCATCTCTGGCTGGGCACATGTACATCTCCAGGGAAGGATCAAGAAGGTAGATATACCCAAGCCATGGGTCCTTCCGCAAAGAAATAAGTCACACCCTAGATACCTACGTTAACACTGGTTAACACTGCCGGACTAGCTGAACAAACCCAAAGAAACGGGAGGCGGAGATCCAGGATCTTACCTCCAGGGGGCGCCACTCACATGGTCGACAATGTGAAAGACACCCCAGGAACAACGGGAGTCTTGCACAGTAGCCCGGCAGAGTGAGCCCACACTTAAGGCTGGGGAAGCCAGGGAGGGCTTCCTGGAGGGGGTGGGCATTTAAGCCATAACTAAAGGATGAAAATCTGTGATTTACCATTTCAGAGACACTGCATAAAAGAGAAGTCCTGAGGGTTAGTTTGATTTGACTCACATAATGTTTGAAAACAATTTGATTTAGCCATATTTAAAATTTTTTGAGGCTTTATATAAAAGTTCAGATTTCCAGCTTCAGCTTCTGCAGGCTTTGGATCACCACTTTACAGGGTAGGTAGCTTTGGGCTGGAGCCAGCCCTGATGACCGTTTTAGAGACTCATACCTTCCAGCCCCTGCTCCACTGGGTCACAGCCCCCTGCATTGCTACCTTGTCTGCCCAGACCATGTGACACTCCAATAGGCCTGTGAGCCCGGAGGCCTGGGATGACCCTTCCCGCTTGATCAGTGAGGAAACTGAGGCTCAGGAGGGTAGAGTGGGATTAGAACTGTCACTTACTGTTCTGCTTCCCCAAATCTCTGAAGAGGTATGTCTGCGCCGAGGGGAAGGATGTGAGCCAAGGGGTGGAGGTGAGCAGGCACAGACTCTTCAGGGAGCAGAAAGGGGAATGGGAGGCTGGGGCTAAATGGTGACAAGTGGGACGCTGCCCTGGCTGCCACCATTATGCCCTGAGCCATCCCACAGAACTTGAGTGTGTTTTCAGACCAGGCACTGTCATCGAGGGTCTGGGTGGCTTTGGGCAACTTGCTTGAGTCTTGAGTTTCCCATCTGTACAATGGGGTTGTAGCTGCCCTTCCCATCACAGGGATGAAAGTACCACTGTCCCCCACAGGAAGGGGCTCCCTCCAACAGACCCCTTCACTCATCCCAACACACCCTTGGCTCACCGGCCCCCTTCAGGACCCTGGCTGCTGCCCAACCCCGATCCCCCCACCACAACTGTTTTCCCTGCCCTGGAGGAATGCAACCAGGTAGCTCCAGAGCTGCGGAGAGCACTCAGGACAGCCCACCAGTCCCACCCACTGACTCTCCCCCTCACCTCCTTATTCTTTCCCCTCCAGCCTCACTGCTTCCTTCCCCTCAGCCTGAAATGCTTTTCCCAGGACCTGCAGGCTCACTGCCACGTCTTCTCCAGGTCTTTACTCAAAGGTCGCCATCTCAGAGAGGCCATCGCCGACCACCTTATTTATTTTTTAATGTTTAACATTTTCTAAATAATTTATTTTTGGCTTTTTGTAATGTTAAGAAATAGAGCCATTGGAATTGTTTTATTGACTAAATATATGTGTATATATATGAGATCCAGCTGTAAATACTTCCTGACCACCTTATTTAAAAAGTAATGCTCTTGGGCTTCCCTGGTGGTGCAGTGGTTGAGAGTCCGCCTGCCGATGTAGGGCACATGGGTTTGTGCCCCAGTCCGGGAAGATCCCGCATGCCGCGGAGCGGCTGGGTCCGTGAGCCATGGCCGCTGAGCCTGAGAGTCCGGAGCCTGTGCTCCGCAAGGGGAGAGGCCACAATGGTGAGAGGCCCACGTACCGCAAAAAAAAAAAAAAAATGCTCTCCCCACACCAGCCACTTCCAACCCCCCGACCCCTTCATTTTTCTCCTTAGCACCTATCACCAGCCGACATACTCCATGTATTGCTTCTTTATCTTGTTTGGGATCTGATCTGTTTGTCTCCACTAGAATGTAAGTGCCACAAAAATAGGAGTTTCGCTCTTTTGTTCACTGATGTGTCCTCAGCACGCACAACAGACAAAGGAGGGGCTCTGTAAGTATTGAATGAATTGAAGTGTCAGGAGTGCCACGCTGAGTTGGCCCCAGATTTTACTGGTTGGTGGGGGCTAGAGAGCTGGGGCCATACCCAGAGTTTCAAACTCAAACCAAGCACCCACCCACCCCCTGAGTCAGGTCAAGTAACTCTCAGGATCCCATGGCCTCACTACAAGAGCTAGAGTCTCGCTGCTCCCTGTTTTGCTTACAGTCATTGGGACTAAGCAGAAAGATCATTGTCCTTGTTATGAAGGTGTGCTTTCACCCACTCCGTCCTGTGCCAGGATGACCTGTTCAGGGGTCTGTCTCTCCCCCTGGTCAGTGGGCTCCCCCTCTCAGAAGAAGCCACGTTTTATTCATGTTACCATATCCCTGGTGCCCAGCATAGGCCTGGCATGTTCCAGGTACCTGTGAATGTCTGAGTGAACTAGTGAATGAAGATGCTCTGTATTGGCCAGTGGAGTCCAGACACACCAGGGTTTTAGTCTTGGCTCTGCCACTTACTAGCTGGGTGACACTGGCGAATTAGTTCATTTCTCTGATCCTAGTTGCTGTGAAATGAGGATCTTGGTACTTAATCCTTCAGGTTACTACGTCCTCATAGATGTAAAGATTTTGGAATAGAAGCTGGCATAGTGCAGAATGTTAGAAAAGAAGGCATATTTTTTAAAAAGGAGGAGCTTTGCATTTTGTGAGTGAGCTCCACATCAGTGGAAGTGTGCAAATGGATGTGCAATGGTCGAAAACCCCTGGGCATTTCATTTCAACCTCACAGGTACTACTGCCACCTCCATTTTACAGATAAGAAAATTGAGACGCAGAGCCAAAGCCAGCCTAGGAGACTGTGGCGGGAACGAACCGAAGGGAAAGAGATTAAAAAGAGCCAGAACCGCCAGTGCCAGCCCTCTCAAGAACCCCCTGGGAACCCTGCCACTGCTGCTCGGGCTGAGCGTGCAGCGGGTCTGGCACTCCGAGGCATCTGGGCGCCGCCCGCCTCCGCCCCGCCCCTTGCCCTCGGCTTGTCCAATCTCAAGGTCTTCATGTAAATGAAGCACCTAGAAAGAGCCTATGCGAGCGGCAGGGGCGTGGTCTTCGTCCACCTTCAAGGCAACGTTCTGATTCATTGTTAAAATAGAAAGGCTGTGACCCCTGGCACCTCACCCCAGCACCCCCTTGTGTGTGGAAACCCGAGCCGAGGTTAGTACCGCGAGCGGAAAGGTTGAGAGGGAGGAAAGGCTAGTGGGAAAAGGTAGAGGGCTGAGGGACACGAGGAGGGACTGTCTGACTAGCTGGATGGAGGGAGGTCCAGGGGTCCATTCCCCGGGTGGGGCATGCATGTCCGCTGAAGGTTTTTCATTGTTATATCCACACCTAAAGTGCATTTTAGAGAAGGATTCTGCCAATTGGTTGGGGGTGGGAGGGGGAAGCAGGAGCAGTAAGGGGCATGTGTATAAGAGCACCCCACACCCGCCCACAGGGGATTAAGCTGCTTTCTCAGTCCGAGGCGTTGCTCCTTTATGTGGCGGGATTGGGAAGGAACCGCCCAGGCTGGGCAGGACGGATGCCTACTCTCTGCACTACTGGGAACAGGGAACGACGCAGGGAGATAACAGCTCGGGGAGAATTGGAGACCCCGGGGCCACTGAAGTGCCAGTGGTGCCCCCAACCTCCACCGTGCCCTGCCACTTCCTCAGGTTTGATGGTGAAGGAGCCAGGAATCTTCTCCCTGGTTGCCCCAGGGGAGGATGTGAAATTCCCCAGCTCTCCGCCAAGATTGGCAACTAAGGCCAGATCCCCTGCGACGCTTTGGAGGAAACTCGACAGGTATGAGCAGACGACCTGGGGTCACAGTAAGGTGCATGTGTGTTTGAGGATATGGATTCCTCTCACCCCACCCCGCTTGCTGGGGTGAGGAGAGCATCTTCAAGTCACTCTTCTGACGGGGCTCCCCCGCCCCGCCAGGGCATGGGGTTGGAGCCCTCAGTGGCGCCCAGAGGAAGAGCCCTGTGCTCAGCACAACACCAGGGGTTCTCTTTGGCTGAGCTCTGCCAGACTTGCAGAGTGACCTTATGTTGTTCACTTTCATCCATGATTTTGTCCTCAGTTCTGAAAATACCTGGCTGGCCACTTGCCTCACTCTCAGGGTTTCCCAAGGGACCTGTGTGAGTTGGCAGTGTGATCCAGTGTCCCTCACGCCCACCTCTGAGAGGATGGGGAGGCACAAAGACTGGGTTTGAATCCAGTTCAGCCACTGGGCCTTTGAACAACTTATGGAATCTCTGTGAGACTTAGTTGCCTCATCTGAAATTAGCATTAATTTTATCTACAGTGCAGGATAACTGTAAGGCAAGGGTACTCCAACTTTGGGGTGCATTGGAATCGCCTAGGAGACATGTATAAAATGCATTGTATAAATGCCTTGTATGAGTGCCTCACCTCCAGAGGTTCTGGCTGGGTGGATCAGGGAAGGAACTGGGGATATGCATGTTATGAGCAGCTCAGCTGAGTCTAGTGCAGGGTCCTCAAAATACACTTTGAGCAACACTGCAGTAACGACTAGAAATCACGTGTCAAATGTTTGGCAGAGTGCCTGGTGCTCAGGAGGTGCTTAATGAGTGTTTGTTGAGTGAATAAGTGAACAGGTGAAAGAATTGATGGATAACCTCATTTCCTCGGTCCTTGGCGGTCTGGGGGCAAGCTGGGGCTGGAGTCCGGGTGGGCTGCCAGCCAGTCAGCTGGTCTTTGCCTCCCCCCGACCCCTAATTCTTCCCAGGCCCCACCATCGGATTGCAGGAGCTGCCCTGGCCTGATTCAACTGATATGGAGGGGGTGGCAGGGAATGCCCCCTGTGACCACTTTGAAGCTAATGTGCTTGCCCAGAGATGCTGTCAAAACTGCTTCCACCCTGAGGAGGCCCACAGAGCAAGGCATCAGGTAGGCAGGCTTTCCTGAGTGGTGGTTTGGGACAGGGGTGTCTGTGATGGGGGTGCCTGGCTGGGCCACTAACTTGCAGCTGAACTCAGACGCTGACCTTCCTTGTGGTCAGAGCCTCAGTTTTCCCAGTCTGTACAATGAGGTGGTGGGACCATGTTAATGCTTCTCAAATGCCAGTTATTCTCCTCCTGCTCTTATGATTTTTCTGCCAAGCCTCATATAACCTATTACTTACCGTACTGTCCATTAAATCAATACGCATTTTTTCACTTATATTAAAATAAAACTTTACATCACCACCACAAATAGAAAACTAGAATCATATTCTTTATGTAGAAGGTTCAAAGGAAAGAATAAAAGAGGGAAAAAAACCAACCCAGAAATGTCACTAAATTCTAACTAGAGAGTGTTGTCAGCTAAGGGTTCTGAGCCTGAGCCCTGCTGTCTCTCTGTTGAAAAGGGAGATGGGTAGGTGTTAGCCATTAAAGATACACACATCCACTGGAGACTTTCTCCTTGAAGGTACTGAAGGAGTGAAAGGGGAGGCATTTTCTCACTTTGTGAAGGATGAGGTTTCAGGCTAAGCCCTGGTCCGAGTAAACCCAGAGCTATGAGAAGCACGGGACTGAATCTCCAAGGGCGCTACAGCCTTGACCCCCTCATGCCTCTGTGTCATTCTCAGTGAGACTCGAGGCTCCCCTTGAGCCTGGCCGCCATCTCCGTGCAGGCATTAGCCTCTAAGAGGTGGCCATTATAAGGGAGTTGCTGTTCAGCTTTGGAGCCAAGCAGACCAGAGTTCCAGTCCTAGGTTTGCCATTTACCCGCTGTGTGACCTTGGGTCATTGACTGCTCTGGTTTCACTCTCCTAATGGGTAAAGTGGGGCAACAAGTCTTCTCACCCAGGGCATCCGGCCCTGCTTAGCCCAAGTCACATGTGGCTAATTCGATACACATTCGTTTCCTTTCTTCCTCCTTCCCGACCAGAAGAGTCAACCTGGGAGATTCTTTTCTACCTGTCCTGATACGTCCAAAAACAGCTCCCCTACCCTCACCCCCAAGTTCAGGGAGCAGTTGCCTGAAATCCCTTTGAGTCCATCTCCCATGCAAATGACCTTCTCCCAATGGCAAGCCTGGAACAGGAGGAGAAGCTTGGATTCAGACAGGTCTGAGTTCTAGTCTCAGTCCCACCACTTCCCAGTTGAGACCAGTTGGGCCAGCTCATGTGTTCACATATATTGAATCGGTGCTTAAAATGTGCCAGGCATTATGCTAGATATTGGGGAAACAGTGACAAATAGAACAGACACAGTTCCTGGTTCATGGGCTTGTAGTCTAGCAAGAGAAATGGAGACTAAGAAAGTAATCATGCAAATAATTTTTTAATCATGGTTGTGATAAATGTTGGAAAGGAGCAGCAAGTGGCATGAGGGTAAATGATAGGGCATTCGGGGAATGTTTCTCGAAGGAAATGATACTTTAACTGCTTGGTAAGGGCTGGGAAGGCATCGCCAGTGAAGCTGGGGTAAGAGGAGTGGAAAGGAACAATAAGTGCAAAGCCCCTGAGGCAGCAAGGAGGAGGCACACTGGAGGGTGGAGAGAAGCCAAGGATGGAGAATGGGGTGGGGGCTGGGTCTCACCGCCTGTGGGGACTTGTGGACATGCTGAGAACCTTGGACTTTTTCCTGAGACGCATGGGCAGCCACTAAAGATTTTAAACAGACGAGTGATGTGATCAGATTTGCATTTTCAGAAGTCACTCTGACTGCAGGACAGAGAATGGACAGCAGGGAGTGAGAGTGAACAAGGCGACCAATGAGGAAAAAGTGCAATTACTCATCTGAGGTGAGACAGAGACTTTTTTTTTTTTTTTTTTTTTTTTTTTTTTGCTGTATGCGGGCCTCTCACTGTTGTGGCCTCTCCCGTTGCGGAGCACAGGCTCCAGACGCGCAGGCTCAGCGGCCATGGCTCACGGGCCCAGCCGCTCCGCCGCATGTGGGATCTTCCTGGACCGGGGCACAAACCCGTGTCCCCTGCATCGGCAGGCAGACTCTCAACCACTGTGCCACCAGGGAAGCCCAGAGACTTTTTTTTTTTTAATTAACTAATTTTATTTTGGCTGCACTGGGTCTTCATTGCGGCACGTGGGCTTCTCTAGTTGTGGCGCGCAGGCTTAGCTGCGGTATGTGGGATTTTAGTTCCCCAGCCAGGGATTGAACCCAGGCCCCCTGCATTGGGAGCATGGAGTCTTAACCACTGGAGTACCAGGGAAGTCCCTGATGCTGGAGGTTTTGAGATGGAGACGAATGGACACATTTCAGAACTAACTGAATAGGAGAATCTAAAGGATTTGGTAAATGAGTAACGTGGAGAGGCTGGAACATGGCTGACTGCTGTGTTATTTTCTGAGGCAGAGTTCTTGGAATGGGAGGCCCGTTTGGAGTTGTTTGGAGTGGTGAGTGGGAGGTGCCTGGGGGACACACTGGAGATGAGAGGAGTTTACTTAATATGAGGAGCTCAGGAGCCAGACCTCTGCAGGAGGTAGAGGCTTTCAAGTCATCAGGATCTGGCGCTGATGAAAGTCCTGCTCATGGATGAACAGTTTCAAACACGTAGAGTCCCAAAATCTGTGTGTTAAGAAAGCATCCCCCAGCCCGATCCTTAATTACACTCCAGCACACACTCATCCCTGAGGGGCCTGATAAAGGTATCACCTGGGGCTAGAGCCAGTTCTGACATCTTCACCTATGTTAGAAAATGCAGGGACTTCCCTGGTGGCGCAGTGGTTAAGAATCTGCCTGCCAATGCAGGGGACATGGGTTCGAGCCCTGGTCCGGGAAGATCCCACATGCCGGGGAGCAACTAAGCCCGTGAGCCACAACTACTGGGCCCATGTGCCACAACTACTGAAGCCTGCGCGCCTAGAGCCCACGCTCCACAAGAGAAGCCACTGCAATGAGAAGCCTGCGCACCGCATTGAAGAGTAGCCCCTGCTCACCGAAACTAGAGAAAGCCCGCGCGCAGCAACGAAGACCCAATGCAGCCAAAAATAAATAAATTTACTTGAAAAAAAAGGAAAGAAAAAGAAAATGCAGAAAGGGCCCCAGGTCACAGAGCAAACCTTTCCCAGAAGCTTGCTCCAGTTCCCCATGATCCTGGGCTCTGGATGCATCTCTGCTCTGCTGTCAGCTGAGTCTCCCAGGCTGGGAGGTGTGAGGAGGGCTTATCCCTGGAAATCACACAGCCTAGACCAGGTCATGGCCAGGTTCTGGATGGAGAGGGGAGGGTCTTGCTGTATGCCAGGCCCCACACATTCCTTTTCAATGCATCTATTCTTAAGTGTCTTTAACATTTTATTGACTTAACACTAATAAAATTCTATTGAATGTTTTTACATTATTTATTATATTTAAGATGTACAGACCTGGCGGTGTTCTAAGCCCTTTTACTCATATTAACTCATTTAATTCTCATAACACCCCTAGGGAGTGGGTCCATTAATCACCTCTGTTTTGTAGATGAGGAAACCAGGCTCAGAGAGGGAAGTCACTGGGCTGAGGTCACCCAGCTGGGAAGTGGAGGCGCCAGGATTGGGCCTGATGACTGTCTGAGGCCAGAGCCCGTGCTGACCCGCCAGACAGGAAATCAGAGCTGGGGATTAGTTGCTAGGCCTACTCATGTGGATGGTGGGTAGTGACGGGGGCTGGAGGTGAAGGCAGGGAGGAGGTACCACGACAGGCTGGGGCTCCTGCCGGGCCCAGCTGGGCTGGGACCCCTCAGTGATGCCCAGAGTGCCGCTCCCTCCTTATTCACGCGGCAAGGTCCCCAGGGTAGCCAAGGCGCCAGGCCGGGCTGCAGATCTGACACCTCCCGCTATGGAGCGCTGATCAGAATCTGGCTCCCGGGCAGGGGGCGAAACTGAATCCAGAAGGGCCTTCCTTCTCTGGCTTGGATGGCGCGGCAGACACCCCAGCCCCACTCCTTGGCACTGCCCAGGTCCCAGAGTGGCGGCCTTCTTGGAACCCGGAGACTCTGTGCCCACCCCAGGGCTGCGGCCAGGCTGTGGCCTCCGCCCCGGTTCTGGGCTCCAAGGTCCCCAGGGAGCCCGGGCCCAGGCCCCCGCCCGGCCCCGCTCTCAGGTGAGCCGCGAGGATCGGGTTCCTGCGGTTTCATGTCCTGCATTGTTCTTGGCTGGGCCCCGGCTTATGAAACAGTAATGAGGGGCCCCTGCTCCCGCAGCCGGCCCCTCTAAGGTTTCCACTGCCTCGGCTGCCGCCACCTCGGCCCAGAGTCGGGGCCTGGGAGGGCAGCAGCGTGGGGGCCTGAGTTGGAGCCCCCCGGGTACGAGGGTGCTGACAGCCGCCAGCCGCCACTGCCGGAGCCCGCCGCCCAGGTAATCCGAGAGGAGGCGGGGTGCAGGGTGCCGTGGCCGCTGTCCCCCTCACCGGGGGGAGGGCCCTGCCACCCTGGGAGGTGGGGAGGAATGGGGGGGCCTTCCCGGAGGCGAGCAGCCGTTCCCCCGGGTGAGCCCAGCACCAGCCTTCGCAAGTGTGGCCCTGCTCAGGGCAGGAGGGAGAGAGAAACCCTCAGCCAGCTCGGGGGCCCTGACCCCAACCCCTGGAGCCTTGACCTTCCAGCCCTGGAGGCCCCTGGCCCTCCTTTAGGAGCGCACATCTCTCCTTTTCTCCAAGGTCTTCCTTCCCATCTCCTCCTCCCTCAGACTACCTCTTCCTGCCTCAGACATTTTCCTTCATTCTCCGGACTAGCTTAATCCTCCCTCTCCCTCCTCATCCTTGAGTTCTGGCAACAGAAGACCCTTTTGGATCCTTTAGTGCCCTTCACATCCTCAGGCACAGACTCATACCTATGTGCCGTCACACACGTGCTTGCTCGTGTACACAAGTCAGGTGGGTATGCTAATGCGCGTGTTTATAAACACATATAAACAAACGTCCATGCACTTACGCAAACAGACACATCAGTGTACCCACCAGACATGCATACACATGCGTGCACATGCGCATACTTGCACACACGCAGGAATTTATACGAACACATACCTGTAGACATGTGCGCATGCACATAACCTGTACCTCTGCCAGCCCCCAGCTTGGGTCCCAAGGAGCACTTCCAGTCTGATGGACAGCTCACCCTGAGAAGTGGAGATCCCAGGAGGAGCTGTCTGGAGACTCTTCCACACCGCCTGGTGGGGGGAGGGGCTGCACAGGGGGAGGGGAGCCCCCACGTGGGCGACGAGCTGCCTCCTCTCCGACTCTGTCTCAGGAGCCCGGGAGCCCTCCAAGTGCTGAGGCGCCCTACTGCGACCTGCCGCGCCGCCCAGCCGCCCCTGAGGACCCGCTCGGTGCCTCGACCTCCAACTGCCAGTCTGTGGTGGGTTCGGGCCTTGGGCCAGGGCCTGAAAGGTGGGTAGAACCCTGGGGCCTGAGGAGGGGTTCCCGGGGTTGGATGCCCTCACCCATCCCACCCCACACCCCTTCATGCTGGCAGCCTCCGTCTGTGATGGCTGCTGTCGTGGGTCACATGGTCAGTCCACTCGGCCTGGGTACAGGCAGCAGTGGGCATGTTCCATGGGCCCTAGCTCAGGGGATGGAGCGCATGCACCCACCCTGAAGTGGGCATGGCCCACAGCCCACTCACATTTCCTGGTTCCCTTTGCACTGCTTTAAAAGATTAAACAGTCTCAGCACCCAGGGGCGCTTTTTATCACCCACCTACCTGACCATGCACTGCCCCTAGGCTCTGGAATCCCTCCACCCCGGGGCCTGAGTTGGACCGAAGTCCCTCTTTGGGGCCATGGTGCCTTGGGAGGACATGGCTGAGGGTCTAGAGACCTGGGTTCCAGCTTCAGCCATCCTTTCCTGATGGGCTGTGGGACCTTGGGCAAGTTATTCCCTCTTTTTATACCTCAGTTTCCCTGTTTAAAAAAGAAGAGGGATTGAATCAAATCAGCATTGTTTTGCGAACATGTGTTCCTCATAGGTAGGCATTATTTTACAAAAAACAAAAAACAGCTCTGCCGTCAAATATGTTTCAGAAAGTCTGGTATAAACAAATTGGAATATTGTTTTTGCAGGACTTGTCAGAGCTTTTAGTTTGCTAGCATGCACTGTGCTTTTGGGTGGGGAAGGTAGGAGAAGAGTGTAATATGTCTCAAACTTATTTGACCACAGACCTCTTTTAAGAGTCATCACTCATTTCTGTCTCATAGGCCAATTTGTGGGTCACTCTTTTTTTTTTTTTAATTTTAGAATTTTATTTATTTTTTATACAGCAGGTTCTTATTAGTTATCCATTTTATACATATTAGTGTATATACATCAATCCCAATCTCCCAGTTCATCACACCTCCCCACCACTTTCCCCCCTTGGTGTCCATTGTGGGTCATTTTTTGGGGATACTGCCAGCTCTAACCTACTGGCTTCTTTAAAGCAGGGCTTTCTCTACAGCTCCCTCCCTTGGCATCCAGACCGGTGGCCCTGTCACTGCCCCGGGAGCCCTGCTCCCTCTCAAAGCCCCCTGTTAGCCCAGCATGATTCTGTCTTAGTCTTACAGAGCTTGGGGTCCTCTCTCCTGCTCCAGTAACATGGTGGGGGTTGAGGCCACAGCCCTGGTTCACAGTGCATCTCTGCCTTTTCCTAGCTCTGTGACCTTGGCCAGTCCCTTGACCTCTCTTAGCCTCAGTTTCTTCATCTGTAAAATGGGAATCTTTACACTCACTTCGAAGGGAGGCTGTTGGAGCTAAACGAGGCAGCCCACGTGAAGGGCAGAACACAGGCAGCCCTCGGTGTTAGCTCTCTCCTCCACTCAAAAGTGAGGTGTGTGTGCACCTGGGTGGTGGTGGGGTGTTACTCCTTAATTCCCATCACTTTGAGGGAAAAAGTCATGGGTCTGTCTCCTCTCCCAGGGGCCCATCAACAGGGCTCCCTGCAGAGGGCCTCACAGCCACCCCCAGGAGCCAGGAACCCGAGGCAGCACCCTACCTGGAGGGCCTGGCCTCCTCCCTGTGTGGCAACTTCAACGAGAGCCCTGACTCTGGCACCAGCTCCAGCCCTGACTGCGAAGCCCCTGATGATACCAGCGACTCGTCTTCCGTGGTGAGAGGGGGGCGGGAGGCCAGGGCAAGAGCAGGTGTCTGCCCCTGGGCCAGCCCTGGGGTCCCACGCAAACCCCCAGACGGGGCTGAGCCTCTCACAACAGGGAACAGAGCCGAGGTCCTCTGGAGCCTTAGCCAGTATGTTGGGCTGCCCCAGACCATGCACCTGGGAGGGACCGGGGGCTCTGCAGGGCCAGCCCAGTGGGCTGAGGGCCTGGCTATGAAAAGGTAGAGGCAGGTGTTTCCGTTGACAGGGAGCTCGTGCATCGTCAACGGGCTCCAGCCGCCCAAAACTCTCAGTGCACGGAGGGCCGGGATGTTGGGTGTGGTACCCAGATCAGGAGTGGGACTGGACCTAGGCCCCGCCCTGGTCACATACTGCTAAGCCCCATGGCCAGCCCTGGCATGGATCTCCAAGGGTCAGAGGAAAGGGAGCAGGCTGTAGGGCCTGGCAAGGGCGGGGGGCCATTTAGCCAGGAGAAGAGGAGACTCAGGGGAACTTCTTGGGACATGCGACCCTCAAAGTGTTGTCCCGGGACAGAAGAGGCCGGCTATCCAGGAGACCCCAGGGGAAAGTGATAAGATTCAGAATAAAACGACCCAGCCCTGCAGGCATTGTCTCAGGAAGGCTCACCACCCGACTCTGAGGTGGAGAGTTTTATGTCCCTGTTTTGGGGCAAGAAATCTGAGGCTCAAAGAAGGGAAGTGACTTACTTGAAGCCACACATCTGGGAAGTGGTGGGGCTAGACTTTAGGGTTTTTTTGTTATTATAAATTTATTTATTTTTGGCTGCATTGGGTCTTTGTTGCTGCGCGCGGGCTTTCTCTAGTTTTGTTGAACGGGGGCTACTCTTCAATGTGGTGTGTGGGCTTCTCATTGCTGTGGCTTCTCTTGTTGCAGAGCACGGGCTCTAGGCACGTGGGCTTCAGTAGTTGTGGCATGCGGGCTCAGTAGTTGTGGTGCACGGGCTTAGTTGCTCGGTGGCATGTGGGATCTTCCCGGACCAGGGCTCGAACCCGTGTCCCTTGCATTGGCAGGAGGATTCTTAACCACCGCACCACCAGGAAAGCCCCTGGGGCTAGACTTTGAACTCACCTACTTCTCTCTGGATCCTGGGGGTGTCTCTGGGGCAGGGACCGCTATTCGAAGGCCCTCCTACCACACGGAGTTTGACTACCCTGGATTCAAGTCCCCTCCCATATAAACCATTTCCCAGCTGTGTGACTTTGGGCAAGTTCTTAGCACCAAGGGACATACCTACTGCACAGGGTTGATTGAACCTTCGCTGAGTTCACACCTTCCAAGAGCCCAGCACAGTCCTGAGCATACAGCAGGTGCTCTTGCAATGTCAATTCCCTTTCCTTCCATCTATCCATCTCATGCTGGGAGTGCAGGCCCTGGGCTCTCTCTCCTTGCTCTCCAAACAGGCTTTCTCCTCCCCTTCCCTGGCAGGACTGGGACACTGTTGAGAGGCAAGAGGAAGCCCCCAGTGGGGACAAGTTCACCGTGATGATCCCACGGAAGCCACAGGAGGGGCCAAGGGCTGACAGTGCCCGAAGGGCTCCTCCTCTCCTCACCCGGTCCCCTGTAGGAGGAGACACTGCAGGCCAGAGAAAGGAGGGTGAGTACCTTCTGCCAGGCCAGGTTGGTCCCTGTGACCACAGGTGTGGTGATGGCCAGGGGCCTGGGAACCAGATAACCATTTCTCTGGCCGCGTGGGCCCCTGGGTACATCTTACTTCGACAGCTTGAGTCTTAATAACAGTAACGGTCCCCATATAATTATGGAGCAGGCAATGTGCCATGCAATCTGCTTTAAATACATCATCTTGCAACTGGTGGGTCAGGATCTTCAGGTTGCAAGTG
Source organism: Aethalodelphis obliquidens (assembly GCF_003676395.1). Classification (NCBI taxonomy): domain Eukaryota; kingdom Metazoa; phylum Chordata; class Mammalia; order Artiodactyla; family Delphinidae; genus Aethalodelphis; species Aethalodelphis obliquidens. Next base: position 54,558,401 of record NW_020837952.1, read on the forward strand.
ATGGAAACTGGCTGAGTAAAAGCCTAGAGGAATGCCTTCGGGCATGGCTGGATCCAGGTATGCAAATGGCATCAGAAATCTGGTGTCTGCTCTTCTCTCTTCATTCTCAGATCCTCCCCTGATGGTGGCAGGATGAGTAGCAGCGGTATCAGGCTGTATCCTACCTAATTTTCAACTCCCACAGTAAGCGGGCACAATCTTCCCTATAGATATAGCTAAAGTCCCAGGAAGGGTTCTCCCTGGGACCCAGCATGGGTCATGTGCCCAACCTGGAGATCAGGGATGGGATCAACCCCCTGTTGAAACTTCATGGTCTGAGAGTGGTAGAGAGGAGATGGCCCAAAGGAAATCAAGCAGGTGTTTCCAGAGAAAGGCAGAAGGCTGCTGGTCAGGCCAAGCCCACAGATGCCCATGACACTGGTCAGCGTCTCGCTGGTATGTGAACCCAGGATGCTGGACCCCCAAAGTTTGGGCCCTCCATCACTACTGCGCTGTGTTGCCTCCTGGTCTGTGTCTTCAGCATCATCAGGATTTAGAGATGTGGGGCGGGGCATCCATGTCCTAACCCCAGAAGGCAGTCTTGGCTTCCTACGGCTCCTGTAGCATTCAGTCATCAAACACATGAGCACTAACCATGTGTAAGACCTGATGCTAGATACCTTGGGCATTCAGGAAGAGCCAGTCATGGTCCCTGCCCCGAAAAGCTCATCATCCAGTAAAGCAAACAGATGGGAGATGACAGACAGCAGCTCAGGACAGAGGAAGGGCAGAAACAGCTGTGCAGGGTTGTGAGAAGGGCTGGGGGTGAGGGTCGGGGTAGGTCCGGGGTCCGGGGAGAAACAGCTTCATTCCAGCCAAGGAAGGACTCAGAGGAACACCTTTTGGACGTGGCACTGTAGCTGAGGAAACAGCTGGGTAAAGGCATGGAGGTGTGAAAAGGGAGTATCCTGGTATGCACAGCTTTAGCAGAGATGGTGGTATATAGCTGGGCCAGACCATGCGGGGCCTCTAGAGTCTAGCCAAGGAGTCTGGACTTTCTTTTGTAAGTAGCAGGGATCCACAGGAGGTTTTTGCGAATGGGAGCGATGTAATTGGTCCTGTGCCTTAAGAATTTCACTAGGGCAAGGTGTGAAGGATGAACTGAAGCAGGACGAGGCAGAGGAGACTTTTGCAGTTTAAGAGACCATTGCAGCCACTGTAGTGATAACTGGTTTAGGCATGAATCACCGGCTGATGCTAAATTCCTGGGTGAAGGGTTGTCAGGGAACAGTATATTCACACGGTCTCAGAGTATCGCCCCTCAGATTACATATCGATTACAGAGGGAAAAGGCACCCTTAGGATGGGAAGATCTGGCAGACAGCACCTTAACCAAGTGGCCACTCAGCATCCCAGCATGGGGCAAACTGACCAGGTGCCCCCATGTGTTGCACGGGGGAGGACGTGGCATCTTTTCCAAATCCAAGAGAGTGGGAACTGATTTTTGGACAATTAGACAGGAGGCTGTGAGAGCAAGTGGCCCGTGGACAGGGAGGGCCTCTCTGGGGAGGCGACATTGTAGCTGAGATCTAAGTTCAGAAACAGAAGGAAGAGCCATTGCAGAGCCTTAAGGAGTGGGCAGAGGTGGCAGGTTCGAGGAGAGAAGAAAGATGGGGTGATAGGAGCATGTGGAGTGTAGGAGAAGGGGGTGCAGAGGAGGCCGGTGTTGGGGGCCACCAGTAACCTGACCCTCCCTCCCAGCCTGTTCCTCCTCCAATCTGTTCTATGTCGCCACCCATCCGGAGGCTTAGGTCCCAAATCTCGTGTTATCCCGATTCCCCTTTCCTCACTTTTCACATCCAATCAGCAGCAATTCTGGCCAGCACCTCCAAAACACACCCCAAATATGTCTCCTTTCTGCCATCTTTACCACTGCTCCCCGACCAAACCAGGGGTTATTGCCACAGCGCCTTCAGATCTCCTGTTTCTGCCAGGCCCCTTTAGTCCATTCTGCCCCCAGCAACTGAGCCATCCTTTAAAAACATTCATCAGATCTTGTCAGCACCCCAGCCTCCACTGCCCTGCCCCATCAGGCCCTGGGGAGGGTGTGTATGGGAAGAAGCGCCTCCCCAGTGCGAATGGGCTGAGAGCTGGTGGGGTTTTGTACTAAATCCCTGCTTTCTTGCTCTTAAACACAGGGGCCGTGGGGTGGGGGGACCCTCACTATGTGACCTGCTTGATCAAAGGCAGTCACCACTGTCTGCCTGGCGGCAGGTTCCCAAACTGCAGCAGGAGGCCACGGCCTGGGGGGAATTAGCCAAGTCCAAGATGCTGGGAATGCCTTGACATCCCTCTCGGGGCACCTCTCAGTTTGCAGACACACTCCATGGGGCAGGCTGTGCCGAGCCCGGCTAGCTGAGGGACAAAACACAGATGCCCTAGAACCTCTGCACAGCCTGCCCTGTGTGCTCACTAAGGGGGCTGCAGGAATGAAGTCAGATCCTGGGTGGGCCAGGCTCCAAGGGATGCTTGTGATGGGTGGGAAAGGGAAGAAACCGGCGCTGGGGGTGCTGACCCAGCTGTGAGCCACTGGGAGTGGTGGTAAACGCCATCTCAGCCGGTGCACATGCTCAAAGGGTGGGAAGACTCCAGGACGAGGTGCAACTCAGAGCTGGAAGGTGGTGGCACAATATTACTGCTCACTTATGGTGTGCTAGACACTTTCCTAAGCCCAGTAGACACAGTAGTAAACAAGAAGGCGAGGCCCCTACCCACAGGGAGCTGGGAGGCCGGTGGGGGCAGGCAGAGCCTTGCCAGACATGGGAAATGCCTGGATTTTATTCCAAGTGCAGATGGGAGCCCCTGAAGTTTTTGCTTTTTTTTTTTTTTTTTGCGGTACGCGGACTTCTCACTGCTGTGGCCTCTCCCGACGCGGAGCACAGGCTCCAGACACACAGGCTCAGCAACCATGGCTCACGGGCCCAGCCGCTCCGCGGACGTGGGATCTTCCTGGACTGGGACACGAACCTGCGTCCCCTGCATTGGCAGGTGGACTCCCAACCACTGCGCCACCAGGGAAGCCCTGCATTTTTTTTTAATCTTTTAGAAGAGTTGCAAGGATAGTACAGAGAGTTTCCATTATACCGCTTACCCGGGTTTTCCCAGTGTTGACATCTTACATAACCATAGCCCTATTATCAAAATTAAGAAATTAAAAAAAATATATATTAAGAAATTAACACTGGTAACAATACTACTGACTAAACTACAGACCTTCTTTGGATTCACCGTTTTTCCACACATGGCCCTTTTATGTTGCAGGATCCAATCCAGGATCCCACATTGTGTTTAGTTACCATGTCTTTCAGTTTTCTCCCATCTGTGACAGCTTTTCGTCTCTCCTTGTAAGCAGGGGTGATCTAGCTAGATTTGCTTTTGGAAAGGATCTCCCTGGATGGGTGATGACCTTGGGCCCAGAGTGCACATTGTTGGGGGGCTATTGCAACCATCCAGGTGAGAAAGGAGGGTAGCTGAGAGCGGGGAGGTGGGAAGAGGTGGATGAGAGGAGCGTGCAGATTTGGAACGTCGTGGGGCATCAGACCATCACGCAACCACAAGGCAAATTTTTTTTTTGGCCGAATCGCCGGCTTGCGGGATCCTAGATCCCGGTCTCGGCAGTGAAAGCGCCGAGTCCCAACCCCTGGACTGCCAGGGAATTCCCAACAGCGCAAATTTTAAGTGCTGCTCTGTGCGTGGTTCCAGTTCCTCGATGGGTGCTGGAAACTCAAGACTTCAGTGACACCAGCTCAGAGAGTTTGGAGGAGGCAGAGGTTTCAAAGTGTGAGAAGAGGGTTTCCATTTTTTTTTTTTTTGGCCGCGTTGCATGGCTTGTGGGATCTCAGTTCCCCCACCAGGGACTGAGCCCTGGGCCACGGCAGTGAAAGTGCAGAATCCCAACCACTAGGCCATCAGGCAACTCCCCAGAGAAGAGGGACTCTTAAGTGCGGACTTTAATGAATGCAGTCGTGGCTCCTTCAAGACACGGCCACAATACCCGTTACTTCTCTCCTGAAGTACCAGCCCAGGGACACGCACACAGCTGGTGGCCACCACATGCTTGGTGACCAAGGGACTGAGGGGGGTGTAGGGTGACACCATGATCATGGCGGCCCCTTCATGGGGATGGGAGTTGTGAGGGGGTCACTGATTAGCGAAGTTACATGAATCCCTTAGATCAGGGCTTCTTAAACTGTAACGTGCATGCAAATCACCTGGGAATCTTATTAAAATGTGATTCTGATGCAGTGCACCCAGGGTGCACCTGAGATTCTGCATTTCTTAGCAAACCCCCGGGTGAGGCCAATGCTGCTGGTTCACAAAAGGAACTTTTTAGAGCGATCACACAAGTCTCACTGGAAGAGAGGGGGGAGTTTCTCGGAATCCAGTTGCAGGAAGTAGAACAGAAATGAAAATTTGTTGGTAGCTGCTGTTCGATCCAGCTCTCCCTCTCGGGGTCACACAGGCTATTTTATGCTTCTTTCTTTCTTTTTCTTTTCTTTAAAGGTTTTTTGATGTGGACTATTTTTTTTTTTTTTTTTTGCGGTACGCTGGCCTCTCACTGTTGTGGCCTCTCCCGTTGCGGAGCACAGGCTCCGGACGCGCAGGCTCAGCGGCCATGGCTCACGGGCCCAGCCGCTCCGCGGCATGTGGGATCTTCCCGGACCGGGGCACGAACCCGTGTCCCCTGCATCGGCAGGCGGACTCCCAACCACTGCGCCACCAGGGAAGCCCAATGTGGACTATTTTTAAAGTCTTTATTGAATTTGTTATAACATTGCTTCTGTTTTATGTTTTGGTTTTTTGGCCGCAAGTCATGTGGGATCTTAGCTCCTCGACCAGGGATTGAACCCGCACCCCCTGCATTGGAAGGCGAAGTCTTAACCACTGGAGGGCCAGGGAAGTCCCTCACAGACTATTTTCAAAACTGCTCTTTACGAGTTTGCCTCTTTTCTAACTTGTTCGTGAACCCCCAGACTATATGACCTTCGGCTCTAGAGCCCACCCCACTTTGACCGAGTCATCCTGGTTTTCAATTTCAGATTCCTGACCTCAGCTTGAGAGTGGCATCTAAGCCCTCCTCCAATCTGTTGCTCAGAGGGGTGGAGTTGTGTGATAGGGAAAGTGGGTCCTCTAAGGAGACAGTGTGGGGTGTGCCCCGATCATCTGTCCCAGGGGACAAAGAAAGGTAGGCTGTGGGAGCTGCCTAGACCTCTGCCTTTACCTTGAACCTACCTCTTCTCTCTCTAGGCTCTGGTGGTGGGAACCGAAGCGCCGGACAGCACTGGGCGAAGCTCCGGGGAGAAAGCGCGTACTTCTTGGAGCGGCACCGGTCGGCGCTGACCCCGGTCTCTCCCGCGACACCACAGAGTGGTGCTCGAAGTACCACCCCCCAGGCTTCCTCTCTCCATCGCTCTGCTTCCACACAACTCGATACCTCCCGAGCCTCCTCTCCCCCACGACTTGCCCAACGGGACAACCCCAGAACCTCATCCACCCAGCAGGACACCCCCAGGACCTCTTCCACACAGCGGAACACCCCCAGAGCATCCTCTCCCTCAAGAGTCGCCCAACGGGATAACCCCAGAACCTCGTCCACCCAACAGGATACCCCTAGGGCCTCTTCCACGCAACAGAACACCCCCAGACCATCCTCTCCCTCAAGAGTCGCCCAACGGGACAACCCCAGAACCTCGTCCACCCAACAGGACACCCCCAAGACCTCTTCCACACAGCGGAACACCCCCAGAGCATCCTCTCCCTCAAGAGTTGCCCAACGGGATAACCCCAGAACCTCGTCCACCCAACAGGACACCCCCAAGACCTCTTCCACACAGCGGAACACCCCCAGAGCATCCTCTCCCTCAAGAATTGCCCAACGGGATAACCCCAGAACCTCGTCCACCCAACAGGATACCCCTAGGGCCTCTTCCACGCAACAGAACACCCCCAGAGCATCCTCTCCCTCAAGAGTCGCCCAACGGGACAACCCCAGAACCTCGTCCACCCAACGAAATAATCCTCAAGTTTCCTTTCCCCCCAGAGCCACCCAACAAGACAACTCCAGAGCCTCTTCTACCCAACAGGACAGCCCTCAAGCTCCTGTCCCTACTTGTACTCCCCAGAGGGACAACCCCAGACCTTCTTGTATTCAACAGAACACTCCCAGAACCTCTTCTACCCAAAGGGACAACCCCAAAACCTCTTGTGCCCAACGGGACAATCCCAAATCCTCTTCCTCACGGCGGGAAAACCCAGGAAGCTCCTCCTCTCAGGGCTGCACCCAACGGGACAATCCCGGACCTTCCTCTCCCCGTCGTTCCTCTCAGCGGAACAATCCCAGGAATTCCTCTCCCCATCGTACTAACAAAGACATTCCATGGGCCTCCTTTCCCCTCCGGCCAACCCAGGGTGATGGCCCCCGAACCTCTTCCCCATCTTGCTCCAAGCAAAGTGAGGTTCCCTGGGCATCCATTGCCCTCCGGCCAACCCAAAGCGACAGGCCTCAGACCTCATCTCCCATCAGACCAGCTCAGCGTGACTCATCCCAGCGCTCCTCCAGCCCCACCCAGCACAACTCACCATCCCGGGCCACTTCCTCCTCCCACCCGCCAGGCCACCACAGTGCCTTCCGGACCTCCTCGCCTCTGCACCCTGCTACCCGCGGTGCACCCCAGACCTCTCCGGAGCCCTCCCAGCCCCCCTGCCCTGTGTGCATTGGGCACCGGGATGCCCCTCGAGCCTCCTCGCCTCCTCGCTATTTGCAGCATGACCCCTTTCCCTTCTTCCCAGACCCCCACGCATCTGAGAGTGAATCGCCCCACCATGACCCCCCCTATATGCCCCCAGCCGTATGCATTGGACACCGGGATGCCCCTCGGGCTTCCTCACCCCCCCGCCACACCCAATTTGACCCCTTTCCCTTCCTCCCAGACACGTCAGATGCTGAGAACCAGTCCGCCCAGCACGAGCCTCCTCAGTTCCCCCCCACTGTGTGTATCGGGCACCGTGACGCACCCCGGGCCTCCTCCCCGCCGCGCCAAGCCCCAGAGCCCTCCCTCTTGTTCCAGGATCTCCCCAGGGCCAGCACCGAGAGCCTTGTCCCCTCCACAGACTCTCTGCACGAGCGCCTCCACATCCCCAGCCCTGTATGCATTGGGCACCGTGATGCACCCTCCTTCTCGTCCCCGCCCCGCCAGGCCCCCGAGCCCTCCCTCTTCTTCCAGGACCCCACTGGGACTAGCATGGAGAGCCTGGCCCCCTCCACCGACTCTCTGCGTGGCTCCCCAGTGCTGCCCCCTCAAGTGTGCATAGGGCACCGGGATGCCCCTCGAGCCTCCTCTCCACCCCGCCACCCGCCCAGTGACCTAGCGCTCCTGGCACCCTCACCTCCGCCAGGCAGCTCGGGGGGCTCCCGGGGCTCGGCACCCCCGGGTGAGACCAGGCACAACTTGGAGAGGGAGGAATACACCGTGCTGGCCGACCTGCCCCCACCCAGGAGGCTGGCGCAGAGGGAGCCAGGGCCCCAGTGCAGCAACGGGGGCCGCACCCGCAGCCCTGGCCGCGCAGAGGTGGAGCGCCTCTTCGGGCAAGAGCGCAGGTGAGCCCAGGGCTGGGGCAGCCAGGTGGGCTGGGGCGGAGGCTCGGCGGCGGCAGGACAGGTGGAAGGTTCACAGGCTTAGGTTCCAAACCAGGAAAGGGTTTAGACCCCCGCCCTGCCGCTTACTGGCTATGTGACCTTAGGCAAATCACTTCACCTGTTTCCGCACCTTAGGAGTTGTTTTTGACAATTAAGTGATATTGTGCATAGCCTAGCGGGTAAGAGTGAAGACCAGGGTCAGGCAGGCTGGGTTCAAATCCTGGGTCAACGCCATTCGCCAACTGGTGTGATGTGGTAAAGTGATTTAATCTACCTAAGCCTCAGTTTCCTCATCTGTAAAATTAGAACATTAGTACATTAATTTAAATGAGGTTAAATTCTCAAACCCTTTGTTTGATCCAGAGTCACAGGTTTATTTATTTATTTATTTATTTTTTACACCTTATGTGAGGGAGAAGAAAGTGTCCCAGATTTTTTTTCTGCCTTAAAGAAGAAAGCTCACAGGTCCCTTGCATTTCCGAAAACAGAGATGTCAATTTAAAACGTATGGCCAGAGCCATATATTTTAAATAAGAGAACCCACAGGATGACAGACTTTTTTTAGAGGTTAAATATTCCTTTCCTGGGACGCAGCGACAGCACCTGAAGTCCAGGAATCCCACAAGTCGCCTTGGTCAGTGGCTCCATTCATGCGGGTGTTTACAACCCAGCAGAACGTCTGCTTTTCCCCAGTCTTGGGGAGGAGAAATGTTTCCTCCAGATCCGGCTGAGATTTCTTTCTCCAGCAGTTCCAGCCTCAGAGTCTTTAAGGATCAGGGCTGAAATTCCATTCGCTAAGTTCAAGAGAACAAAAAAACATAGGTCTGAAAGTCTCAAAACTTTCAGTGTAGAATTCAATAAATTATAGCATATTTACCGAGGCTGAGGTGTACAACCACCACCACAACATAATTTTAGAACATTTCCATCACCCTAAGGAGTGGCTAATATTTTGCATCCACAATTCCTCTCTTTGTTGTTCCTTAGAAAACATTTTCTCTTAGATTTGAATCTGCACGAGAAACCTTATCTCTTATTCTTCAAATTTCCTTTTCCAGTAAGTTTTATCCATTTAAAACCCAGGCGACAACCTTTGTGGTCTCCAGCATTAGTGTAATTCTTTCTTTGGCCTCTTAAAAAAATACTTTCGTTTTTTTAGAGCAGTTTTTGGTTCACAACAAAATTGAGCGGAAAGTACAGAGATTTCCCATATACGCCCTGTTCCTACACGTGCACAGCTACTCCACTATCAACATCCCCCGTCAGAGTGGTCCACTTGTTGCAATCCATGAACTTACACTGACACATTATCACCCAAAGTCCATAGTTCACATTAGGGTTCACTCTTGGTGATGTACATTCTGAGTTCAGACAAATGTATAATGACGTGTGTCTACCATCAGAGTATCACACGGAATAGTCTCACTACCCTGAAAATCCCCTTTGTCTTTGGCCTTTTATGATGACTATTTTTGGTCTGATGTCAATTTGCATACCTTTGACTTTACCTGATGACTCAGCAGGGTCTTTGAACCAAAGTTAAATTTTCTTTCCTTCTTTTTTTTTCTTACCGTAATTAACTTTTAGAGAGATAAAGCGTTTATAGTAGAAGTCTGGAATATTTATACTTTTATTAATCATTTAATTGTTTTTACACAGATACTTCTATTCATTTTGTTCTCTTTGAAGTAGATTTACCTTTTTTTAAAAGCTTTATTGAGGTATGACTGATATATAAAAATTGCATATTTAGCATATATATTTTGGTGAAGTAGATTATTTGCTTTTAACCAAGGCTTTACGACTCTACTGAGTAATTAAAATTTTCCCTCTTGTATGGCATTTTTTCCGAGTAGAAAACCATTCGTCCTCTGAAGATAAAATTTTAAAACCTACTTAAATATCTCTAAGGGACAGACTGAAATTTATGAGTGGGTGGCTATAGAGCTGTACTCTTACTTTCTCCCATTCATTCATTCAACATGTATTTATTGAGCATCTACTCTGTTCAAGCATTGCTCTAACTGAGGCTGGACGTTTTTTCTTAAAGGGCTATTATCACATTAAAGCATTAGGAATTTTGGCTGGATATCTTCATTCCTGCCCTCTTGATACCTTTGGAATTTCTTGTCTTAGAATCATATAAGCATTTCCTAGTATCTTGAATTCAAAACAGAGCCTTCATGGAATTTACCTGACTTGATGGTCGCTGTCCTTTAATACCCTCTGGAGGTGGAAGAGCCCATCCAAGCTTCTTTGTCATCCTCGGTGCAGAGCCACACCAACCCTCAGGAACAGGTGGCCCGAGGAAATACTGTTGCTTCAGCATCAGGAGGCTGGGTCTCTGTCCAAGTCTCAGAATTTTCTTGAGTTCTCTCCCCTCTCTCTATTCCACACGGGGGGAACCTTCTCAGACGGAATGCTCACTGAACAAGCTGGAGTTTATATGGAAAATGCATTCATTTGGAAGAGAACGCACGTTTGCCTCGCCACCCTGCACAGGGTAGTTTCTGCCATTATCCTCCCCACCTAGTCAACGTTGGGGTTTTTGCTTCACAGAGGCTCCTACACCCCGGTTCTGAGGGAAATTCACTCTAAGGCATCAGATCTCACAGAGCAAGGAAACTCTCTCGCTTCAAATTGGATTAAAAATTGAACCTGATCTGGCAGCCGTCAAACTTAGAAACAGTTACTCCAGAGCAGGGAACTTTGGTTTCCTGTGAGTCCAACGCTAAGAATGGCTAAAAAATCAAATTAGTTTATGGATCTGATTCCAATAACATTGGCAAAAGCCATAAGACAAGAACAAAGCCCAAGGCCTTAATTGTTTCACTTTCTAAAGCGTCTGTAGAGTTTCAGCCTAGTCCCCAAGCTGGAGGCAGACTGCAGGGTATGGGTCCTGGCCCAGACCTGAGGAGAGATTCTTCTTCCTGTTTCACTGGCTGGGTCAAGGTCAGCACCTGGTCATCTTTCCCAGCCTTCTGGTTTGGTTCAGCCACCAGAGACACAGCTCCATCTGCCAATTTAGATGAAGTCTGACTCTCAAACCCTCTTGCAATAAATATCCTAAATACCCAGTGGAGTGGTTAGGTCTTTTCTTTTGACCCCCTCACACAGGGGAGGGGAGAGATGTACCCAGATTCTGTTTAATGTTCCTACATTTCAACAGAGATGTCACGTTAAATATTAATAGCCATGGCTAACGATTATTAAGCAAGACAACTAGCTGGAACTAGGGACTTTCCACAGCTTAGAGGTTGTCTTCGCCGGACGTGGCAACAATGCCTGAAATCTGGGTGTCTTAGAAATGACATTTGCATGGGCGGTTTTATGTTGGCCTTTCTGGAGTTGTGGGGAAAAGAGGATGTTTCTTCCTTCTGATCTTGCTAAGAGCTCTTTAACCAACAGCTAGAGGGCTGCAGCTAGTACTGAGGGGAACAGGTTGGCCTGGGAAGTCCAAAATTTACCATATGGACAGAAAATGGGCAGAAAGAATGGAATATGGGGGCATATGTCATTCTGCCTCTCCTGTCTCCACCTCATGGATTGCAGGAGTTGAAATGAGATAGTACAAGTGCCTGGGACACAGGAAGTGTTCCATAAATGTTTGCCATTATGATCATGCATGCACACTGCCTGCGACACGGTAGGTGCTCAATAAATCTTAATTCCCACAAGGACCAGTCTAGCCTTTGTCTGAGGGTGAACTGTGGGCTGCCAGTGGGGTGGCGGCCAGAAAGGAAGTACTGAGTGAGACAGGAGGCGGTCAAGGCCAAGGCTGAGCTCCCCGACCTTTGCCTACCCCTTTTCTCATTTCATCTTCCCAACAGCCCCATGAAGCAGGTAGAATAGGGCAGTGTCGACTATCCCCATTTTGCAGAAGGGGAAACTGAGGCCCTGAAAGGATCCTCCCTCACTTAAGGCCCTTCAACGAGCTTGTGGTGGGTCCCTGGATCTGCTACATCTCTTCCACTGGGGGTGGGAGTAGAGGAGCTGGGGTGCCGGGAGTGGGGCAGTCCCAAGGGCCCTCAGAGGGGCGGTGCATTTGCTCATAGGAAGTCCGAGGCACCGGGGGCCTTCCAGACCCGGGATGAGGGGCGGTCGCAGCGGCCCAGCCAAGTTCAGAGCCAACCTCTCCGAAGACAGTCCAGCCCTGCCCTCAGCAGGGAGGTGAGCACTGCCAGCCTGCCCGGGGCCCCTGCACCCCCAAGGGGTGAGCCACAGCTTCTCCCCTCCCCCAGGTGCTGGGCGGGGGTCCTGGGAAAGGAGGTTCTTTACGAAAGGGTCAGAGTCCCAATCATGGGCGTCCAGCTCCTCCCTCTCCCAAAGAGCCAGCAAAATTGAGCCAGACCCCATCAGTCCATCCTGAAGACGGCCCTTCCATGCTGCCCCCGTCCTCCATTAGGCACCTGCCATCTTGAGAAGTTTTCAGGGAAAACCTCCCCATACGTCAGTCCAACTCTAAGGGCTGTCTCTTCCAGGGTGGGGATTGGTATTTTTAAAGAAACTCTTAGATGGCAGGGCCCAACCCAGTGTGAATGGAGTATTGGTGGTGGAAATTCCGGCACCTGATAGCCCAGGTTGGAATCAATATCTTGGGGGGGAGGGGGAAGTCCGGAAAGTGAGCAGCTGTTTGCAGATCTTTTTCTGGAACTGAGGAAGGTGGGTGAGAGGGAAGGGCTGACACCCCCAGGGAGGGAAGCCAGAGACCCTTGGTACTTTTTGACCTGCTTTAATCCAGCCTGCCGTGAGGACAGAGCTTGCAACTCCCTGAAGCCTGGCTAAGACCCCAGTTTCCTGTCCTCCTAGACAGACACCACCCAGTCAAGGTCCTGGAGCCTCACCCACTCCCTCACCTCATCCTCAGGTAACCAAGCCCCTCGCGAAGCAGGCAGAACCGGCCCGGCGGAGCCGAGCAGAGCCCCCTCATCCCAGGAGCCCCGAGAGGCGGCCTGAGGGGGAACGGCGGCTCCAGGGGTCCTCGCCGCCCCCGAGGACGTCAGCCAGGACTCCTGAGAGGGAGCAGCGGACAGAGAGCCCTCTGGAAAGAGGCCGGGCGGGCCCAAGACGGCCCCTGGGAGGGCAGCAGAGTCTGGAGGGACCGCCAGGATCCGGGGACCCACACGGACACCTGGAGAGAGGCTGGGGCAGGCAGGAGGGCCCAGGCCTGGGGGGCTGGCTAGGACTTGGGGGGCCCAGGCAGGGGGCTGCCAGAGCCCCAGAGGAAACCTGGAGGGGCCCTCCCAGGGAGTCTGAGGAGAGCTGGAAGCTGCTGGCTGGCCCCCCCTGCCACAGGGGGCAGGCAGAGGCCTGGGAGGAACCCCCCAGTGCTGGGCCATGGGAGCCCTCTGGCAGGCCAGCTCAGCGGGGCTGGGGCAGCCTGCAGGAGCTGTCCAGTCCTCACCAGCCTATGAGGCCCCCAGAGAGCTCCAGGGCAGGCCCAGGAGAGTTCTCGAAACCCCAGAGGCCTGAGACCACCCCTGCCACGGGCTGGGGGGCTGAGGGAGCCTGTCCACACCTGCGTGGCCCCGAGAGGCAGCCCGAGCTTGACTGGAGGGACCTGGTGGGCCTCCTCATGGCCCCCAGAGAGGGGGCCTGGACCCACTCGGGGGAGCCGACACTCGCCTCCACTCTTCCGAGGCTGGACTGGGAAGGCCTCCTGGAGCTCCTGCAGGCCCAGCTGCCCCGCCGGGACTCGGCTGGACACTGGGGTGGGCCAGGCACAATTTCCCCAGGCACGAAGGGTACTCTGGAGCTGGAGCCAGAGCGACACACCCAGTCTGAAGGAGGGGCAGGAGCTACTCTGGTCAATGGATACAGCCCTGGGCAGTGGCCCCAGAGCTCCGCCCAGCCGCCCAGCCCTGCCGGCATCTCCACCCAGTGGCCAAAGACCAAAGTGACAAGTGGACCAGAGACCTCAACTATGGCTGGTCTGGAGGAGACAGGCCAGCTGAGGGGCAGGAGCCCTGCAGAGGGCCCCAGCTCGCTACAATGGGAGGTAAGTCAGCCTCACTTCCGAGGGGCAGCCTGAAAGTCAGTCCCACCGCACACAAGTGTCCCGAAAGGCCTCCCCTCAGCTTCTGCACACAATCCTCCTGACCAAAAGCTTCCCCTAGCACAAACTGCACAGTGATAATGAGAGCACTGTTTTTGAGCATGTACTGTGTGCTAAGCCTTGGTCTGAATGCTTCATGGTATTTTCCTCATTTAATCTCCACAGCAGTCTGATGAGAAAGGCACTATTTATTTACAGACAAGGAAACTGAGACACAGAGAGGTTAAGCCACTCACCCAAGATCACACAGCTAGTCAGGGCCAGGGTAGGGGTGGACCCCGGGTCTGCTCCGTGCAAATCACCCTGAGGCCTCAAGCAAGATGCACTGGCCAGGCCCTTCTCCCCTCCTGGCCCTACAATACTTGGTTTGTGTTGCCTCTGGTGGCTTCTACCTGGCCCTGTCTGGGACTGCAGCCAGCGTGGTCGTGTCCCCTCGCCACTGCTGTATTCCAAGTTCCTTAAAGTCCAGGAGTGAAGCTTGACAGCTTCACTTACCTTTCTCTGGCCCATACAGCTCCTCTCAGGCACAGAGAAGGGGTTGCATAAATGCTCATTGGGCTGAGCTGGCTGCTGAGACAGCTGCTTAAATGGGGGCCTATATGTAAAGTAGGCCCAGTGCCTGGCGCATAGTAGGTGCTCACTAAATCCCTTCCTGTCTCTTTGGCCCAGGGGCAGGGTCACAGAGTCAGCAGTGCTCTGGTGCTGCCCAGAGCATTTACCTGAAGACGGTCAGTGGGAAGGGTCCTGGAGGCCAGAACCCTGCAACCTGGCCTCAGCTCACCAGGAATGCAGCAGGTGGTTTTGGACACCCAGACTCTCTTGGTCCTGGTCTTCCTCTGTAAAACGGGACCAACTACTTCCCTGACAGGCACTACTGGGGCGATGCGGCAGCTCCTGCTCTTTCATCCAGACCCTCTCCGTCTCCACAATGTGCAGCCCAGTACTGCCTCCCCCACGGATGACAGGGGAGGGCTTATGGTGTGCCGGGCCTTGGCCTTGGGGCTTCGCATGCTTTGCCACATGTGCCTCAGCTCGATACGAGGCCCCGACTCATTCAGCATTTGCTGGGGGTCACACAAGTATAAGTCGAGAGAAGTGAGATCAAAGTATTGACTCCAAAGCCCGAGTTTTTACTTTTTAAAATTTTATTGAAGTATAGTTGATTTACAATGTTGTGTTTATTTCTGCTGTACAGCGAAGTGACTCAGTTATACATATATATACTTTTTCATATTCTTTTCCATTATGGTTTATCATAGGATATTGAATATATTTCCCTGTGCTATACAGTAGGACCTTGTTGCTTATGCATCCTATATATACTAGTTTGCAAGACAAAAGACATTTGTCTTTCTTTCTGACTTCATTTTGTATGATAATCTCTAGGTCCATCCGTGTTGCTGCAAATGGCATTATTTCATTCTTTTTTGTGGCTGAGTAATATTCCAGTGTGTGTGTGTGTGTGTGTGTGTGTGTGTGTGTGTACACCACGTGTATATACACCACATCTTATTTATCCATTCATCTGTTGATGGACATTTAGGTTGTTTCCATGTCTTGGAAAAGCCCAAGCTTTTAACCACTATTTTGTGGAGCCTCTGAGCCCATGGAAGGACTAGGGAGCCCCCTTCCCTGCATTTCCCTGAGGCTGCTCTCGATTTCTCCCCTGATCAACTCAATGCACAGACACCAGAGATGCAGGGATGAGCCAGCTTGGTCCTGCCCTTGGGACCAAGAGGGGACTTGGGGCCCCACATGAGAGGTTGCTATCAGGCTTGTTGGGCAGGCAGGTGGACCACCACAGGCAGCTCAAGGAGAAGATGCTGTGTCCCAGTGGATGCTGGGATGCTGCAGGCTGGTCTGGTCAAAAGAGAAGAGGGAGGAAAGAGAGATTCTCTAGCTAGAGTTACTCCATGGTGAGGCTCAGGGGTCCCTGGGTGGTTAGGAGATGGTGACTGGGGAGGGGCAGGAACACCAGGTGCTTCAGGCCATTTCACAGATGACACAGCAGAGGCATTCACCAGGTCCTGCTGGGGCTCCAGCTGGTCACCTCTAGGAAATCTTTGACATGGCATTCAAGGCCTCCTGGCCTTCCTTCCACCCCAGATTTGCCCTCTAGCTGTGCTGAGCTGGCTGCAGAGCTCTGTGAGCACATCTCCCTGCCCTTGTGCCTGCTGTTTCTGGCTAGGAAGCTCTTCCCTTCCCTCTTCACTCACCAAACATCTGTTCATTGTTTGAGTCTTAGATCAGCTGCCCTGTTCTGAGACGCCTTCCCTGAATACTCACGCCACCCCTGGATTGGTGATGTTTCCCTTCCGGGCTTGGTAGTTCTGCTACTCTTCATCTGGTCACACTCAGTTGTCATTTTCCCTTAAAAAACATGAACTCCATGCGGGCAGGAGATGCACCTACTTTATCTCTGTACCTCTGGCCCCTGGCCCAGGGTCTGACACGAAGGAGATGAGCTTAGTGGCTGGTTGACCAGTGAATACATGGATGCTTGAGGGCTTGCAAGAAACAGACGGAGGGTGGGTAGGTCCGTGGGTAGTTGATGGATGAATGATGGACGACAGATGTATGAACGGGTGATGGATAGATGATATATGTTGGACAAATGAGAAACAGATGTTGGATGGGTGGATGGATGAATGGATAGACGGGTGATGAATGAACAGATGATGGGTGCTGGATAGATAGATGTTGCATGGATGGGTAAATGTTGTGGAATATGGATGATGGATGGTGAATGAATGTTGGAAGGATGGGTAGATGGATGAATGGATGTTGGATGGATTGAGGAAGGATACGTGGATATAGTTTTTTTTTAATTAATTAATTTATTTTTGGCTGCGTTGGGTCTTCGTTGCTGTGCGTGGGCTTTCTCTAGTTGCGGTGAGTGGGGGCTACTCTTGGTGGCGGTGAGCAGGCTTCTCATTGGGGTGGCTTCTCTTGTTGCGGAGCACGGGCTGTAGGCGCACGGGCTCAGTAGTTGTGGCTCACGGGCTTAGTTGCTCCACGGCACGTGGGATCTTCCCGGACCAGGGATCGAACCCATGTCCCCTGCATTGGCAGGTGGATTCTTAACCACCGCACCACCAGGGAAGTCCCGTGGATACAGGATGGATGAATAGATGATGAATAAATTGAGGATGGATGTATTGGGATAATGGATGTTGGCTAGATGAGTGGGTGGATGACATAGGATGGATTCTGGATGGTTGGATGGATACATGGGTCTATTGATGTTAGATTCTAGATGGATGTTAGATGGATGGATGACGAATGGATGCATAAGAAGTTGGAACCTGGGGAATAATCTGACCTAAGCTGTGTTCTTTCTTACCTCCAGTTCCAATCAAAGGAGCCTGAGGAGTCAGAAGGAAGCAGAGGCCAAGACTCACTGACTGACCAGAAGCAGGCAGACTCGGTAGTTGGGTCATGGGTGTGGGCACAGAGGGAGGGGAAGGGAAGGGAAATCAGGTTGGAGGTGCGCTGAGGCCCTCAGATCAGCTCTGGGGTCATCCAGACCAAGGCTGGCTCTGCCATGGGGACATCGAGAAGAGGGGCTCCACCGCATCTGGGTGGGTGGACAGTCCTAGGGTCAGAAGCCTAGGGCTCTGCTTTCAACTTGCTAGGATGCCCTGAAAGGTCGCTGCCCTTCCCTGGGCAAATGGCAGTTTGGCCCTGATGGTCTCTGAAGGCAAGGTCCTCCTGATTCTGGAGGGTTGGCCAGGCTGGGAGAAAGGGTAGAGCTTCCAGGAGCTGGAGCCAGAGAAGCACTGAAGAGGGCCAAGGAGGTACAGAAGTCAGCTGGGCCTGGAGGAGCTCCAGGGTCCTGGGGCGGGAGAGATGTGTGCAAGGGGTGGGACCCGCCGAGGCCGCTCTGAGGCCTGGCTGCAGCTGGAGCACATGCTCTGCCCCGCCCCTCCCCACAGACCTGCCAAACAGACTGTTCTCATCACCGGCAGCCTCCAGAGAGGTGAGGTCAGAGCTGAGGGCCTGGGGCAGCGGGGGGGCGAGGAGAACACCAGGCGGTTTGAGGCTGTGCTTTTCTAATCCTGCTGTTGTTCTGCTGTTCCCCATGCCGCTTCCTGAGAAGCTGGGTGTGACGGGGGTGGGCGGGGGGGGTGTCTGTCTGGCAGTCTGGAGCCCCCAAGTCTGGCCCTGCCACTAGTCAGAGCTGGAGGGATTCTGCCCAGCCCCTGACTGTGCAGATGAGGAAAGGAGGGGTAGGCAGTCATCTCAGATCCCATAGCCGGTCGGTGGTCGGGCTCAAATTAGGACCTAGGGCTCAGGATCTCCTACCCAGCGCTCTCTCTGCTACCCCGAACGCCGCTTCCTGGCTCTGCCCTGATTGCCTGCGTGGCCTCGCATAGTAGAAGCAGCATTCTAACTGCTTGGTGGGCCAGTCTTCCCATCTGTGAAATGGGAGGGGACGGGGACTGGTCACCAAAGGCACTTACAGCTCTCACAGGGACTCCGGCAACTTTGCTCTTCCTCTTTCTGGGTTATTTCTTCATACTTCCTGGGGCCAGAGTTTTGTGAACAAAGAGGAAACAGCAATACAGGTGTCCCCCTCTAGTCTCCATGAAATTGGCCTGCCCCAGCAACCCAGAAAACCTCTCAATCCCCCCCCAGGAAGCCTGGACTGGACAGAATTGATAACTGCCTCACTCATTCATTCACATACCCTTCGTGAGCACCTTGTGTATGCCTGGGTGTGGGCCAGGGGCGACGTGAAGCACCAGCAAGGAGCCCACGGTCTAGTGGTCAGGGCTGTGATGGCGATGAGGAGCAGGGTGGAGGCAGGCCTTCCCCCCAAAGCCCCC